>NC_141547.1:58187812-58521250 GCF_021556685.1 Rattus norvegicus | reverse complement strand
TGTGTCTTGTTTCTTTCATTTTATTGTAGCTATTATTACATTTATTGCTGTGAACAAAAGTCTTGGGAGGAAATTTACATAATACATGGTGACTATGTTTTGTCAAAGAAGGAGTAAATGAAAAATAAGATTTCCTTACTTGTTTTTTATGGCTACTTGAAATCAGAGTGTCCACTACAATTAGGTGATATTTATATACTAATACTCCCAGGAGAATGAATTATTTCAAAGTATTTATACTCATTATTAAAGGGTAATATTCAAGTAGTTCTATAAATATATAATGAGAAACCTAATTTCATTGCACTCATGAGGACCAAGGGTACTTGATTTATTTATAACAATGAAAATTCTCATTGTTGACTTGTAAATTAAAGGTAGTCTTTGAGGAATGTTTATTGTTTTCAAATGATACGTACTTTTATATTATTTGAATTTGAGTTCATATGTGAATGATTCCAGTATCATATTATACTGTTCTCTTCTTTCCTTAAATTCTCTGCAATTGAGTAAACAATGAAATTACAAAATCTCAAATTTATCAGAGATGCTTCTTGTGATGTACACACATGTCCCTAAACATGTAAATACATATATATGCATAAGTATTATGCATACATATACATATACAAAAATACATGCATACATACCTATATGTTCATAAATAGGTACATAGTCATAGATACATACAAACACATACACACACATATATATACAAAACACACACAGAGAATCATAACTATTGTTTGCTGAAAAACCTTCTCAATTGTCTATGAAAGCACGAAATGATATCTTGATGTGGCCTAAAATATTTTCATGCTGTTTACCAAGAAAAATAGTCTACAGCCTATGATCATGAAAACTAGATTAGATTTTTGAACTATTGTATCATCACTTCACCTCTGTCAAATTTTGCTTATAGTTTAATCACTGTGCTTGCTCTCAAAGCTTGCTTTAATATTTGAGACATTATCAGCTCACAAGGTACAAAAGAGAAGGAGCCAAGAAAAACAGGAGACTCATAGGTAAACCTATATTACAGAGAACCATAGCAAATATTTTTCTTTTCTTGTAATTTTCTATAAAAATATTATATATGATCTAGGAGTGATAGTGTTTACCTTTATTTCCAGCACTTGAGGGTCAGAGTCAGGTGGATCTCTATGAGTCCAAGGACAGTATAATCTACATAGTAAGAACTAGGACTCATAGCCAGAACACCTAGAGAAATGCCATCTCAAAAAAAAAAAAAAAAAAAGAACTACTCAGATTAATACAAGAAGAAAAACCAAAATGTGGATGCTTCAGTTCTTCTTAAAAGGGAGAACAGACTACTCACGGGAGGAAATACAAGGACAAAGAGTGGAGCAGGGACTGAAGAAAAGGTCATCCAGCCACTGCCCCACCTGAGGATCCATCCTACATGCAGCCACCAAACCCAGTCACTATTACTGATGTCAAGAAGTGCTTGCTGACAGGAGCCTGATATGCATATCTTCTAAAAGGCTGTGCCAGAGTCCTACTGGCACAGATGAGGATGCTTGCAGGTAACCATTGGACAGAGCACGGGGGCCCCAATGTAGGAGTGAGAGAAAAGACTGAAGGAGCTGCAGGTGTATGCAACCCCATAGGAAGAACAAAAATATCAACCAACCAGACCCCACCTGAGCTTCCAGGGATTAAAACACCAACCAATGGGTACACATGGAGGGACCCATGACTCCAGCCCCATATGTAGCCAAGGATGGCATTGTCTGACATCAATAGGAGGAGAAGACCTCCGTCCTGTGAAGACTCATTTCCTCAATGCAGAGCATTGAGGTGGGAATGAGTGGGTGGAAGTGTGAGCATCCTCATAGAAGCAGCGGGAGGAGGGAAGGGGTATGGGGGGAGGGGATAATATGTGAAATGTAAATACATAAAATATCCAAGAAAAATAAAATAAAAATTACTTATTATTTCTTTGTTGGTAATTATACATTTTTGAGTAGTCAGATGGTTGTGTTTTGGTAGTATGTTATAGTATTATCTGTCACACTATTACAATGAGAAAATTGTAAAATTAGATAAAAAGATCTATGAGTAAATATGAGCAGTTAAGTAAATGTATTCTTAACTTTATGTTTATACTAACGTAAGTCGTCAAAAAATACATTTAGAATAATAATGACTTTCACATTGACTGCTGATGATTCCAGTAAACATTCTGTTTCAGAGGCTTGGGATCCATGAGTGCTCAGAATAACAGAGTAGAAAAGGAAAATGTTGTGCATTTCAAAACCATGAATTACTATTATATTGCCTATGAATCCTGAATATCTAAAATTAAAACTGATCTTGGGAGGAAAAAATCAATAAATACATGTCTACTTAATGTCTCATATAAACACTATAAATGAGAGTAGGTGTAAGCTTAGCATCCTGACTCACTAAATGATAGTTTCATCCACAGAGGGAAATTTCATTCAGTTCAATACAAACATGATTGACAGAGTGTCTCTACCTTCCCAAAATGAACTCCAGAGGTGTCAAGTATATTGACTTTAGCTGGTGAACACTGCAAACTTTGATAGTATTTTTCCACTTCAACTTTCTGGGAAATGAATAACCCAAAGGTCTCATCTTAACTTTGCTGCAAAATAAGAGAAACTCAAAATTAAAATGAGAGGTAAAAAGTTAACAGGTTTTGGTATTGTCTTCCACTGCCTTTTAGCTACTGCTAAGGGAGCATTTGAAGTGTTATTTTTTAAACATTATTTAAAAACACGAGGTAACAAGCAACAAACAAAAAAGAACATAACTAAAATATTTTATATCTAGTTAATTATCCTATACAACTGGGATTCCTTAATTTTACAGTTTTTCCTTTATTATTTCTATTGGTTATTTTATTTATTTACATTTCAAATGTTATACCAGTTTATTCTCATCTATCCCTCTATCCCCTATCTATACCGTCCCATGCCTCTATTAGGTTGCTACCCCACCTCCATACCTATTCATGCCTCAGCAGTCGAGTATTCCCCTATCCTGGGTTATCAAGCCTCCACAGGAGAAGGGACTCCTCCCAGTGATGCCAGATAATGCAATCCTCTGCTACATATCCAGCTGGAGCCAAAGGTACGCCCTGTGTATCTTTTGTTTGGTGGCTTAGTCCTGGGGAGATTTGGGGGCTCTGGTTTTTTGATATTGTTGTGCTTCTTGTGAGCTTGCAAACCCCTTTTGTTCCTACAGACCTTGCCCTAATTACCCCAATCCAATGTTGACTGTGTACATTCACATCTGTATTGGTCCTGCTCCAGAAGAGCCTTTTAGAGGACAGCTATACCAGGCTCTTGTCAGTAAGCACTTCTTGGCACCAACAATAGTGTCTGGGTTTGATGTCAGCAGGTGGGATGAATCCCTAGGTGGGGTAATCTCTGGATGGCCTTTCCTTCAGTTTCTGCTCCACTCTGTCCCTGCATTTTCTTTTTACAGGAGGAATTCTGGATTAATATGTTTGAAGTGCGTGGACCATCCCATAAATGGAGGCTTTTCCTATGCTCTGGATATGGTCTCTACGGTTTCTATCTTGCCTTTGTTGGATATTTTGGCTAAAGTCCTCCCTGTTGGGTCCCTGGCATCTGGCACTTACTAGTGGCTATCCCCCAGTTCCTCCTCCCCAACTGCTACACAAATACTTTCGTATCCCTGGCCCTCTGTACTTCTCCCCCATATCCTCCCATAGCTGAACTGGACCCCCCAGGTTCCCTCTCCCTCCCAGTTCCCTCTCTTACTCTACTTATCAGAGATTATTCTCTTCACCCTATGGAATAGTACCACAGCATCCACACTTTGGTGTGATCTTCTTTCTTCTTGGGTTTCATATGGTCTGTGAGTCATATCTTGTGTATTCTGAGCTTCTTTTTGGCTAATATCCACTTATAAGTGAATTCATCACATGTGTGTTCCTTTGTGATTAGATGACCTCACTCAGAATGGTATTTTCAAATTCCGTACATTTGTCTGTGAATTTCATGAAATCGTTGTTTTAAATAACTTAATAGTACTCCATTGTGTAAATGTACCACTTTCTGTATCCATTTCTCTGTTGTGAGACATTTGGCTTGTTCCATTTTCTGGCTATTATAAATAAGGCTGCTATGAATATAGTAGAGCATGTGTCCTTGCTATATGTTGAGTCGTCTTTTGGGTAAATGCCCAGGAGTGGTATTGCTGGGTTCTCAGGTAGTATTATGTCCAATTTTCTGAGGAACCTCCAGACTGATTTCCAGAATGGTTGTACCAACTTGCAATCTCACCAGGAATGGAGGAGTGTTCCTCTCTCTCCATATCTTCACCAGCGTCTGCTGTGAACTGAGCTTTTGATCTTAGCCATTCTGACAGGTGTGAGGAGGAATCTTAGGGTTGTTTTTGTATTTCCCTGATGACTAATGATGTTGAACATTTCTTTTTTTTAATTTTTTATTTACTTTTACACTCCAGATTTTACTCCCCTTCCTGTCTACCCTCCAACTGTTCCTCATCCTATACCTCCTCCCTGCTCTCACTTTGTCTCCATGAGGACTTTTTGGCCACTTGAGATTCCTCAGTTGAGAATTCTGTTTAGCTCTGTACCCCATTTTTAATAGGCATATTTGTTTCTCTGGAGTCTAACTTCTTGAGTTCTCTAAGTATATTGGATATTAGCCCACTATCATTGGTAAAGATTTTTCAAGATGTTGATTGCTGTTTTGTTCTTTTGACAGTATCCTTTGCCTTACAGAATCTTTTCAATTTTATGAGGTCTCATTTGTCAATTCTTGATCTTAGAGTATAAGCCATTGGTGGTCTCTTCAGGAAATTTTCTCCTGTGCCCATGGTTTAAGGTTCTTTCCCACTTTGCAGATGATATGATAGTATAACGCCCAAAAAATTCCACTAGAGAACACATACACCTAATAAACTACTTGAGCAAAATGGGTGGATACAAAATTAACTCAAAATCAGTAGCTTTCCTCTACTCAATGGATAAATGGGCTGAGATAGAAATTTAGAGAAATGACACCCTTTACCGTAGGCAGAAATAATGTGAGACTGTGTAACTACTTCAAGTTCCATATCCTCAGTGTTGTATTTTGGCTAAGGTCACTGAAAGTGAGTCTTTCGAACCTATCCTATTTCAGGTCTTTGGGACTTTGTAGAGGTTCTCTCCACTCCAAATTCCCAGCAGTTGCATAATTCTATTCCTGGGCCTCTGGGATTCTTTTCTGTCTCCCCCATACCTTATCTTCCCCTATTTTCCTCTTCCCTCTCCTACCCAGGTTCCTCCCTCTCACTACCTCCCATGATAATTTTTTCTTCCTTTTAATGGGAATGGGAATGTTACCATACTCTATTGAGCCTTCTTTCTTGCTTACCTTCTTCATGTCTGTGAGATATATCATGGATATTCTGTAATTTCAACTAATATCCACTTATCAGTGAGTACATACCATGCATGTCATTTGGGTCTGTGTGATATTTTCTAGTTCTATTGTTTTCCAGCAAAATTCATGATGCCCTGGTTTTAATAGCTGAATAGAATTCTGGGGAGTAAATGAACCACAATTTCTGTACTCATTAATTGCAGCCTATCCATCTGGATTGCTTCCAGTTTCTGGTTATTGTGAATAAGCTTTCTAACTAGAGAGTGGAGCATGTGCCCTTGGGATATAGTGGAACATCTTTTGGTTTATGCCCAGGAGCAGTACAATTTGTTCTTCAGGTAGAACTATTGCCAATTTTCTAAGGAATTGCCAGATTGCTTTTCAGAGTGCTTGTTCAGATTGCAGTCCCACCAGCAGTAGACTGATTTTCTTTACATCCTAGATAGCTCAGGATGTTGTTTGAGGTTTTGTTTGTTTGTTTGTTTGTTTGTTTGTTTTGTTTTTGGTTTCTTTTTTCCTTTTTAAAGTTTAATGTGTTTTTTATTCAAAGGTTCTCAAAAGAACTCAGAGCACTGTCCCCATTGGATGAGTTAGAGAAATAATTGAAGGAACTGATGGATTTGCAACCCCATAAGAATAACAATGCCAACCAACCAGAGCTCCCAGAGACTAAACTATCATGCAAAGAGTACACATGGACAGACTCATGGCTCCAGCTACATATGTAGCAGAGGATGGCCTTGTTGGACACCAAAGGGAGGAGAATCCCTTGATCCTGCCAAGGCTGGATCCCCCAGTGCAGGGGCATGTCAGTGCAGGGAGATGGGAATGGATAGGTGGTTGGATGGGGGAAAGGGAATAGCATTTGAAGTATAAATTAAAAATCCAATAAAAAAGAAATAAAACAGAAAAAGCAAACAATCTGGTTTTAACCATTCTCCTGAATTAAGGACCTCAACATAAAACCAGATACATTGAATCTCATAGCAGAGAGAGCGGTAAATATCCATGAACACCCTGGCACAGGAGAAAATTTCCTGAACAGAACGCTAATGGCTTGGGCTCTAAGATCAACAGTTGGTAAGTGTGACCTGAAACTGAAAAGTCAAAGACACTATTAATAAGACAAAATGGTAGCCTACATATGGGAGAACAACTTTACTGACCCAATAGTGGGCTAACATTCAAAATATATGAAGACTCATGAAGTTAAAATCACAAAAACCAGATAAACCAATTAAAACATGATTTGCGGAGATAAACAGAATATTCTCAACAGAAGAAACTCAAATGGCCGAAAAGCACTTAAACAAATGTTCAACAACCTTAGTCATCAGGGAAATACAAATCAAAATGACCCTGAGATTCTACCTTTCACCAATTTTATAGATTTTTTTGGAAACATTGTCCAGTTCCTTTGTACAAAAATGTAATTTGAAAGAACAAGAAGACTGTTATTACTCTCATTACTCTATCCATAAATATACACATAATAAGAAAATCTTGTTTTTAAATAAAATTAAATATGTAACCCCCAGTCAAAACATATATTTTGTAATTTAACACAAATAATATTTTCTGTTTCTGTATTAGGATGTGATGTACTTTTCACGTATTCATTTCTCACACCTTTACTTACGATACTCTGTTATTCAAAGGAATGACTATACATTCTACCCAATTTGTTATTCTTATACAATTCTATGCCTTGATTGATTTGTTCCAAAGTACGGTGAGAATAGTTTATATAAGGCTACATGAATGTCCCCATCCATGTACCTAATTTTCACTAATAAAACAAACCATTTTTTTAAATTTCCATTTTCTCACATCAAAGAAAAGTCAAATCAGTCACAGATATCTTTATTTATTGATGAATACACACATTCACAGTAATCAGGATAAAATGTTCTTATTTAAAATTTTTCACAATTAAGATTGGTGGGAAAAGGTAAATGAGACCAGTGGCCCAAAGCATAATAACTAAGATATTAAAATATTATCATCTCAAAAAAACTTGTTGTCAGCATAGATTAGAAATCACCCCATCTCTCCTCACTTAAATTCCTGTTTATCTTCTTGTAAAACCAAAGTGAATAAGCAAACATTTTAGAACAGAAGTATGCATTTTATAGAAGAAAACTGTTAAAGTTGATGACAAAGGTCATAAAGCTTATTTTGATATAACCTTTAACCTTCGGCATTACTAAGGACAAAATTGGCCACAAATTTGGCTGCTTGTTTCCATCTATTATTGTGTGCTGTTTCTATGTAATCAAGTTTAATTTGTGTTCCAAAAATATTAGGTTTGGAAGTTGCATATTTTTCAGGTACTGTGGGAATGATCAATCAAATAAATATAACTCTATTGTCCTAATTTTAATGCATCTTGTGTTTATAAATAATTACATTGAAAAATTTATATCACTATATCCTATTGCTAGCATAAAATATTTGAAAGTAAACTACTATTGCTATCAATATTGGGAGCAGTATGTTTTATTTTCCGAGAAAAGAAATAGAAATGTAAGATTGCACTCTCAGACAGTCTGTTGTCTGTGAACATTGAAAAGAGCTCTCCAAAATGGAAGCAAGAGAAAGATCTCACCAGCCTTGACTGTCTGGGTCATGAGAAGTCTATTTCAATGATGCCAGTTAGGGAGGAAGTGGAAGGGCAGCTGCAAATTTCAAAATAGAAAGAAACAGGATATATTTGAAGCTCTAAATGATACAGACTCCACATTATAAGAAAGGTCACTTTAAACGTATTCATGGTAAGTTGTAGGGGAAATATATTTTGTGATAATGGGTTATATAAGTATATCCTTTCAGATGAGAGTGTATTAGGAAAACCTATTCATTTTTACCTTTATAAATTCATCTCTGTCCTCCAATACTCAACATGGTCATAGAGCTCTTTGAATGCTGTTTTCAAAAAATCATCAAGAATTTTTCTAAAAATGAAATTACTAAAACCTCGATAGGCAAATAACATCAGATTTGTGCTATTCTTTGTAATTAGCCACAGATGGATCGACCATAAATGACTAGTAGTCACTCAGGAACAGAGCATAGTCCATTGTCTTTAATAGTAAATTTTATGAAACATCAATGAGCTAGAAAACAATATAAAAGAAAAATCAAATTTGTGGAAATTGTTTTAAAATATAGATGTGTAGTACTGAGATGATTTGAAATATGTATTTGGAATGGCGGTATGTAAACAGCAGTTAAAGATAAATACATATTTACCAATAAGTTTTTATTTATTATTCTTATTACTTCTTTTATTTTTTGGGGGGGTTCTTTTTTTCGGAGCTGGGGACCGAACCCAGGGCCTTGCGCTTCCTAGGTAAGCGCTCTACCACTGAGCTAAATCCCCAGCCCCTACTTCTTTTATTTTTAAGACTAGATGACTATATCACTTCCTTTCTCCTTTCCTTCCTCCAAATCCTCCCATATACTTCCTACTATCTTTGATACTCATAGTATCTTTTCTTAATTAATTTTTGATATTTCCATTTATGTATATACGCATGTGTTTCTAGATGAAGCCTCTTTAGTGTGTATAGCATTATTTGTATTAGGCTTTCAAGGTTACACATTTGGAATTGGATAACCAATTGTAGTGCCTTTCTTGGGGAAGGCTATTTCTCCACTTAGCATTCCTCAGTATCTTCTAATAATTTGTGCAGTGGTGAAGCTCCTTGGCATTCTGTAGTCCTATTAATCTATTGATGTTGTTATTTTTAAACTCATGTTTAAACACTATTGTTTCTTACAGTGTATGGGTATAGCCTAAAAGGAGACATAATCCCTCATCAAATTTTCTGATTCTCTGGTTCTTACATTCCTTTAGGTCTTTATACTTCACTGTTTCCTGAGCCTTATTTGTAAGATTGTGTTGTTGTGGATGTTGTTGTTGTTTAAGTTGTTTTAATGTGTATGTGGGGACCAGGCTTCACATTTCTTCATGTTGATTAACTGGTTTCTGTAATAATCTTCTCCATTATAATGAGAAGTTTTCTTTATGAGTAGTAATCTCTAAACTTGCTTGTCTCCATAAAGAAAATACTTACAGTGTAGTTAATGACTACCGTGGTGTAGGAAAGTAGCAGTGATAAGTTTTCCTCCATGATACATGATGTCAGTAGCTCTGATGATTGGCTAAGATTCTAGTGACAGCCATGCTTTCCCTTTTTTTGAGCAAGTCTTACTTCCAATTAAAGAGCTGCTTATTACTACATAAGTGTGTGTGACACTACTGCGTCTCCACAGTTATTGTGTTGCTGTTGATCATAAACATTATAGCTAAGACGGACTTTTGTTTGCTTCACTCCCTTGGAGGATGCATCATAACTTCTGGTACCATGAATGATAGTCCTTATGGCAGACGAATTCAGATTATTTCCAGCTGAGATCCCTCTGAACCCATATGTAAAGTATTTAGTGTTTCAGCCCTAGGGACTTTTCTTTTGGCTGTCTGTCATAACATAACAAAACATTACATAGTACCCAACATCATACAATTTTTATATTTGAATATGTTCATTGACAACAATTGATTTTAAATGAGTAAAATCTAGAAGATATAAACATAAAAAGTAGCACAAAATGATACTGTCAGAGAAAATGACAAAAATGAATATCCAGCTTTTTGTAGATTTTGTTGACAACAGATGAAGATATAAAGTAACGGCAAATATTTCCATCACATTGTATGATTAAGACTGTAAATCTTTAAGCATTTTGAAATTCTCTGTAAGTATACTACTTTTGAGACTATAAAATTTTAAGCAAGGCTGTGAAATACAAAAATAATTACAATTGCAAGGGATAGCAGTAACAGTAATTAGTGAGGGAAAAATAACAGAGTTTGTGCTAGGCTGATCAGTGTGATGCCAGGAGAGCAATGCATATTGGGTAAGTGATGACCTTTACTCTGAATATTGAGAAAGCACTGAAAAAAATATTTCCCTAATACAGTGTAGGGGGTTATTGCCTATGTGATTAAGGACTCAGGAGTGTTTTTAAACAATAAAGTAAGCTTTTGCTAGAGCAGACAGTTCATTCATCCTGAGACAGAAAAGGAACAGAAGGTACACCCCATATTGATAACAACATACCTGCTTCCTGTCATTAATGGAATGTAACTGTTGCAGTTATAATTGTGGTCTATCTGGCAGTTACTGAATCTCTAAAGGGACGATGTGATTATGCAGAGAAGAGATCCAGTTTAAAGGATGGTCATTAACTGAATAGAGCATAGTCAGCACTTAGTAGAAGTGAGTTTGTCATACTTCAGGAAACAGGCTGAGCTGAGGGAACCCTGATTTCATCAAAATATTAATATAGATTACATATTTGAACAATAGGATAGGTTTTGCAAAAAAAGCCCCATGATGCAAGACAGAAAAAAAATATCAGATAAAATGGAATTATTTTATACTAATATTTTTTTTTAATCTTACTGGTTTCAAACATAAAGTTTCGTATTCACTAAATATGATGACAGTCATTTTTGTTTATATAAGAAATAAGAAAACCATGACAAAAATTCCTCTAGGAGAATAAATAGTGGTTTTTATTTCAGCTCTGAGTATTTTTAATTTCCTTCTGATTCTCTTGACCTTTTCAGATATCAATGATGATTAATTTATCAAAAAAGCACAGGATCTCTCTATTTTCACTATTTTAAGCAAACATTCTTGATTGATTCTGTTTTATGAGCCAGAAAATCATGACTCTCATTGAAATTTACTTTAAAAATATAAAATCAGTAAATGTCAATATGGCAGAAAAGTGGTCAGAAGTTATCACTAAAAACCTAAATATCCTTAGTTGCTCTATACCTCCAAGAAAGATCTTGAGTTGAAACATAAGGGCAATTGTTGAAATTCAGAAATTTGTGAAAAAATACTAAGCTTCATAGAAAATTGGCCACATAATTAAACAATTTACCTTTCTAAGTTTTAATAATTTTGAGGTAACATAGAAACCACTTTCAAAATGGGGATGCTCCCACTCTTTCTTTAAAGGGGGAAAATATTCATACAAGGAGATATGGAAGCAAAGTTTAGAGCAGTGATTCAAGGAATGGCCATTCAGAGCCTGCCCCACATGTGGCCCATATATATATATATATATACAGCCACCAAAACTAGGTAAGATTGGTGAAGCTAAAAAATGCATGCTGACGGAAAACGGATGTAGATGTCTCCTGAGAGACACATCCAGATTATCTCCAATACAGAGGTCAACACTATCAGCAAAGCACTGGACTGAGAACAGGATCCCCTTGAGTGACATTAGAGGAGGGATTGAACAAGTTAAAGGAGCTTGCAACCTCATAAGAACAACAATGCCAACCAACCAGAGCTTCCAGGGACTAAACCACTACAGAAAGATTATAAATGGACTGATTCAGGGCTCCATTTGCATATGTAGTAGAGAATAGCCTTGTTGGGGCACCAGTGGAAGGGGGAGCCCTTGGTCCTGCCAAGGTTTGACCCCCCCAGTGCAGGGAAATATAGGGGGGCAGTAATAGGGTTGGATGGGGGGATTACCCATATGGGGGATTGGGAAGGGATGAGGCTTAAGGACAGGAAACAGGGAAAGGGAATAACATTTGAAATGTAAGTAAAGAAATATATCTAATAAAAAAAAGAAAGAAACCACTTTCAATATAAAATAGAACGGAATCAATACAATTTCATATTAATTACATAAAAATGAAGTTCACAAGACAATGAATGACTATGCTAAACGTCATTTAAGAATGAAGTATGACAATCTTCCGATCTTCCTGGTTGCTGCCCTCACAGAGAGCTCATAAGCAACTCCCCATGAGCAAACTTGAGCCTCGGGACCACAGGTAAGACTAACTTTTCTGCTGCAAGCGACCTGACTGGTGGCCTCGGGACACACAGAGGCAAAATTCCTCTAGAACCGGACACTTTCGGTTTTTAGCTGGAGTCCCAATCTCGCACTCCCTGCTCCAGCTCACTGTTCCCAAACCCTGTGGGAGAGAGAGCTCAGCACCAGGACAGGTGGCCACTCCTGAGACTGCAAAGCGGAAGAGACCACCAACACTGCCCAACCCTGCCCACATCCCTGGCCCAAGAGGAAACTGTACACGGCCTCTGGGTACCCTTGGATAAGGGCACAGGAGCAGTAAGTCTGCTGTGTCTGAGACACCACCGGAACCTGAAGGGACCAACCGGATAAACAGTTCTCTGCACCCAAATCCCGTGGGAGGGAGAGCTAAACCTTCAGAGAGGCAGACACACCTGGGAAACCAGAAGAGACTACACTCTGCCCACATCTCGGACTCCAGAGGAAAACACCAAACGCCATCTGGAACCCTGGTGCACTGAAGCTCCTGGAAAGGGCAGTGCAGATCTTCCTGGTTGCTGCCCCCACGGAGAGCTCATAAGCAACACCCCACGAGCGAACTTGAGCCTCAGGACCATAGGTAAGACAAACCTTCCTGCTCCAAGCGACCTGCCTGGTGAACTCATGACACAGGCCCACTGGAACAGCTGAAGACCTGTAGATAGGAAAAACTACACACCCGAAAGCAGAACACTCTGTTCCCATAACTGGCTAAAAGAAAACAGGAAAACAGGTGTACAGCACCCCTGACACACAAGCTTATAGGACAGTGTAGCCACTGTGAGAAATAGAAGAACAAAGTAACACTAGAGATAATCTGATGGTGCGAGGCAAGTGAAGGAACCCAAGCAAGAGAAACCAAGAATACATGGCATCATCGGACCCAATACTCCCACCAAAGCAAACATGGAATGTCCAAACAAACCAGAAAAGCAAGATCCAGTTTCAAAATCATATTTGATCATGATGCTGGAGGACTTCAAGAAAGACATGAAGAACTCCCTTAGAGAAACACAGGAAAACATACATAAACAAGTAGAAGCTACAGAGAGGAATCACAAAAATCCTGAATGAATTCCAGGAAAAAAAAATAAACAAGTAGAAGCCTATACAGAGGAATCACAAAAATCCCTGAAAGAATTCCAGGAAAACAAAATCAAACAATTGAAGGAATTAAAAATGGAAATAGAAGTAATCAAGAAAGAACACATGGAAACAACCCTGGATATAGAAAACCAAAGGAAGAGAAAAGGAGCCATAGATACAAGCATCACCAACAGAATACAAGAGATAGAATAGAGAATCTCAGAAGCAGAAGATTCCATAGAAATCATCGACACAACTGTCAAAGATAATGTAAGGCAGAAAAAGCTACTGGTCCAAAACATACAGGAAAACCAGGACACAATGAGAAGATCAAATGTAAGGATAATAGGTATAGAAGAGAGTGAAGACTCCCAGCTCAAAGGACCAGTAAATATCTTCAACAAAATCATAGAAGAAAACTTCCCTAACCTAAAAAAAGAGATATTCATAGGCATACAAGAAGCCTACAGAACTCCAAATAGATTGGACCAGAAAAGAAACACCTCCCGACACATAATAGTCAAAACACCAAATGCACAAAATAAAGAAAGAATATTAAAAGCAGTAAGGGAAAAAGGTCAAGGAACATATAAAGGCAGACCTATCAGAATCACATCAGACTTTTCGCCAGAGATTATGAAAGCCAGAAGATCCTGGACAGATGTCATACAGACAGTAAGAGAACACAAATGCAAGCCCAGGTTACTGTATCCTGCAAACTCTTAATTAACATAGATGGAGAAACCAAGATATTCCATGACAAAACCAAATTTACACAATATCTTTCTACAAATCCAGCACTACAAAGGATAATAAATGGTAAAGCCCAACATAAGGAGGCAAGTTACACCCTAGAAAGAGCAAGAAACTAATCATCTTGGAAACAAAACAAAGAGAAGAAAAGCACACAAACATAACCTCACACCCAAATATGAATATAACAGGAAGCAAAATAACTATTCCTTAATATCTCTCAACATCAATGGTCTCAATTCTCCAATAAAAAGACATAGATTAACAAACTGGATACACAATGAGGACCCTGCATTCTGCTGCCTACAGGAAACACACCTCAGAGACAAAGACAGACACTACCTCAGAGTGAAAGGCTGCAAAACAACTTTCAAAGCAAATGGTCAGAAGAAGCAAGCTGGCGTAGCCATTCTAATATCAAATAAAATCAATTTTCAACTAAAAGTCATCAAAAAAGATAAGGAAGGACACTTCATATTCATCAAAGTAAAAATTCACCAAGATGAACTCTCAATCCTAAATATCTATGCCCCAAATACAAGGGCAATTACACATGTAAAAGAAACCTTACTAAAGCTCAAAACACACATTGCACCTCACACAATAATAGTAGGAGATTTCAACACCCCACTCTCATCAATGGACAGATCATTTAAACAGAAATTAAACAGAGACGTAGACAGACTAAGAGAAGTCATGAACGAAATGGACTTAACAAGTATTTATAGAACATTCTATCCTAAAGCAAAAGGATATACATTCTTCTTAGCTCCTCATGGTACTTTCTTCAAAATTGACCATAAAATTGGTCAAAAAACAGGCCTCAACAGGTCCAGAAATATAGAAATAATCCCATGCATGCTATCAGACCACTACAGCCTAAAATTGGACTTCAATAGCAATAAGGGAAGAACGCCCACATATACGTGGAAGTTGAACAATGCTCTACTCAACGATAACCTGGTCAAGGAAGAAATAAAGAAAGAAATTAAGGACTTCTTAGAATTTAATGAAAATGAAGGTACAACATACCCAAAATTATGGGACACAATGAAAGCTGTGCTAAGAGGAAAACTCATAGCTCTGAGTGCCTGCAGAAAGAAACAGGAGAGAGCATATATCAGCAGCTTGACAGCACACCTAAAAGCTCTAGAACAAAAAGAAGCAAATACACCCAGGAGGACTAGTAGACAGGAAATAATCAAACTCAGAGCTGAAATCAGCCAAGTAGAAGCAAAAAGGAAAATAGAAAGAATCAACAGAACCAAAAGTTGGTTCTTTGAGAAAATCAACAAGATAGATAAACCCTTAGCCAGACTAACGAGAGGACACAGAGAGTGTGTCCAAATTAACAAAATCAGAAACGAAAAGGGAGACATAACTACAGATTCAGAGGAAATTCAAAAAATCATCAGATCTTACTATAAAAGCCTATATTCAACAAAACTTGAAAATCGACAGGAAATGGACAATTTCCTAGACAGATACCAGGTACTGAAGTTAAGTCAGGAACAGAGAAACCATTTAAACAACCCCATAACTCCTAAGGAAATAGAAGCAGTCATTAAAGTCTGCCAACTAAAAAGAGCCCAGGTCCAGACGGGTTTAGTGCAGAATTCTATCAGACCTTCATAGAAGACCTCATACCAATACTATCCAAAATATTCTCAAAATTGAAACAGGTGGAGCACTACCGAATTCCTTCTATGAAGCCACAATTACTCTTATACCTAAACCACACAAAGACCCAACAAAGAAAGAGAACTTCAGACCAATTTCCCTTATGAATATCGACGTAAAAATACTCAATAAAATTCTGGCAAACCGAATCCAAGAGCACATTGAAACAATCATCCACCATGATCAAGTAGGCTTCGTCACAGGCATGCACGGATGGTTTAATATACAGAAAACCATCAACGTGATCCATTATATAAACAAACTAAAAGAACAAAACCACATGATCATTTCATAAGATGCTGAGAAAACATTTGACAAAATTCAACACCCCTTGATGATAAAAGTCCTGGAAAGAATAGGAATTCAAGGCCTATACCTAAACATAGTAAAAGCTATATACAGCAAACCAGTTGCTAACATTAAACTAAGTGTAGAGAAACATGAAGCAATCCCACTAAAATCAGGGACTAGACAAGGCTGCCCACTCTCTCCCTACTTATGCAATATAGTTCTTGAAGTTCTAGCCAGAGCAATCAGACAACAAAAGGAGGTCAAGGGGATACAGATCGGAAAAGAAGAAGTCAAAATATTACTATTTGCAGATGATATGATAGTATATTTAAGTGAACCCAAAAGTTCCACCAAAGAACTACTAAAGCTGATAAACAACTTCAGCAACGTGGCTGGGTATAAAATTAACTCAAATAAATCTGTAGCCTTCCTCTACACAAAAGAGAAACAATCTGAGAAAGAAATTAGCGAAATGACACCCTTCATAATAGACCCAAATAATATAAAGTACCTCGGTGTGACTTTAACGAAGCAAGTAAAAGATCTGTACAATAAGAACTTGAAGACTCTGAAGAAAGAAATTGAAGAAGACCTCAGAAGATGGAAAGATCTCCCATGCTCATGGATTGGCAGGATTAATATAGTAAAAATGGCCATTTTACCAAAAGCGATCTACAGATTCAATGCAATCCCCATCAAAATACCAATCCAATTCTTCAAAGAATTACCAGAACAATTTGAAAATTCATCTAGAATACCAAAAATTCCAGGATAGCTAAAACTATCCTCAACAATAAAAGGACTTCAGGGGGGAATCACTATCCCTGAACTCAAGCAGTATTACAGAGCAATTGTGATAAAAATTGCATGGTATTGGTACAGAGACAGACAGATAGACCAATGGAACAGAATTGAAGACCCAGAAATGAACCCACACACCTATGGGAACTTGATTTTTGACAAAGGAGCCAAAACCATCCAATGGAAAAAATAGCATTTTCAGCAAATGGTGCTGGTTCAACTGGAGGTCAACATGCAAATCGAACCATGCTTATCACCCTGCACAAAGCTTAAGTCCAAATGGATCAAGGACCTCAACATCAAACCAGATACACTCAAACTAACAGAAGAAACACTAGGGCAGCATCTCAAACACATGGGCACTGGAAAAAAATTCCTGAACAAAACACCAATGGCTTATGCTCTAAGATCAAGAATCAACAAATGGGATCTCATAAAACTGCAAAGCTTCTGTAAGGCAAAGGACATTCTGGTTAGGACAAAACGGCAACAAACAGATTGGGAGAAGATCTTTACCAATCCTACAACAGATAGAGGGCTTATATCCAAAATATACAAAGAACTCAAGAAGTTAGACCACAGGGAGACAAATAACCCTATTAAAAAATGGGGTTCAGAGCTAAACAAAGAATTCACAGCTGAGGAATGCCGAATTGCTGAGAAACAACTAAAGAAATGTTCAACATCTTTAGTCATAAGGGAAATGAAAATCAAAACAACCCTGAGATTTCACCTCACACCAGTGAGAATGGCTAAGATCAAAAACTCAGGTGACAACAAATGCTGGCGAGGATGTGGAGAAAGAGGAACACTCCTCCATTGTTGGTGGGATTTCAGACTGGTAAAACCATTCTGGAAATCAGTCTGGAGATTCCTCAGAAAATTGGACATTGAACTACCTGAGGATCCAGGTATACCTCTCTTGGGCATATACCCAAAAGATGCCTCAACATATAAAAAAGACACGTGCTCCGCTATGTTCATAGCAGCCTTATATATAGTAGCCAGAAGCTGGAAAGAACCCAGATGCCCTTAAACAGAGGAATGGATCCAGAAATTATAGTATATCGACACAATGGAATATTACTCAGCTATGAAAATCAATGCCTTTATGAAATTCATAGACAAATGGTTGCAACTGGAAAATATCATCCTGAGTGAGGTAACCCAATCATAGAAAAAAACACATGGTATGTACTTATTGATAAGTGGCTATTAGCCCAAATGCTTGAATTACCCTAGATGCATAGAACACATGAAACTCAAGACGGATGATCAAAATGTGAATGCTTCACTCCTTCTTTAAAAAGGGGAACAAGAATACCCTTGGCAGGGAATAGAGAGGCAAAGATTAAAACAGACACAGAAGGAACACCCATTCAGAGCCTGCCCCACATGTGGCCCATACATATACAGCCACCCAATTAGACAAGATGGATGAAGCAAAGAAGTGCAGGCAGATGGGAGCTGGATGTAGATCTCTCCTGAGAGACACAGACAGAATACAACAAATACAGAGGCGAATGCCAGCAGCAAACCACTGAACTGAGAATAGGACCCCCGTTGAAGGAATCAGAGAAAGAACTGGAAGAGCTTGAAGGGGCTCGAGACCCCATATGTACAACAATGCCAAGCAACTAGAGCTTCCAGGGATTAAGCCACTACCTAAAGGCTATACATGGACTGACCCTGGACTCTGACCCCATAGGTAGCAATGAATATCCTAGTAAGATCACCAGTGGAAGGGGAATCCCTTGGTCTTGCTAAGACTGAACCCCCAGTGAACGTGATTGTTGGGGGGAGGGCAGCAATGGGGGGAGAATGAGGAGGGGAACACCCATAAGGAAGGGGAGGGGGAGGGATTAGGGGGATGTTTGCCCGGAAACCGGGAAAGGGAATAACATTCGAAATGTAAATAAGAAATACTCAAGTTAATAAAAAAAAAAAAGAATGAAGTATGATGTTAGTAAGCAGCACCAGTTTGGGGTGCTGATGCCCGATGATAATCCTGTTGAGAAAAACTGCAATGGCTGCTCCATGGCCTGACTAAACTCAGGTTCTGCTACATTCTCAATTTTTTTCACCTTTTCATCTTAATTTTTCTGGATAAAATCATTTTCCTCTTTTTTTGCCGGTTTCATTTTATTTTTCATTTTCAGATTTACCTATTAATATTTTATGTGTGTAAGCATTTTGCCTTTACATTTGTATGAGCATCATGTCTATGTCTGATGCCTTCTCTGAAGAGGGCACTGGATCTAATTGGAGCTACAGATGGCTGCGAGACATCATATGGGCACTAAAACACAAAACTGAGTTCTGTGAAAGATGAACAAATTTATATTCAGTAATTTAACTGTTCAGTTTACATGATCATTTTGTTTTAACCACATCAATCTCACCTTCAGTCCCAGCTCCTCTCAGGTAGTAGAGAACAGGCATTTCCACTGAGGTTTGTGGAGGTGTTAGTGCCTGTAGCCCCAGCCTCCGCTGTGCCATCCATGTCTGCTGTAGTTCCTCTATTGACCTTCTCCTTCTTTGTACAATGTTTGCATCAGCACTGGGTTTATTTTTTTATGGTTCATTTTATGAAGTACAGATAACCCTTCTATAAGTTCTTCCTTTCAAAATATATTTTTCTTTTTTTTCTTTTCTTTTTTTTTTTCGGAGCTGGGGACCAAACCCAGCGCCTTGTGCTTGCTAGGCAAGCACTCTACCACTGAGCTAAATCCCCAACCCCTCAAAATATATTTTTAAAAATTGCCTTGACAAATTTTGTAGTGCCAACATTCATAAAGAGAAGAAAACTATCAGATGTTCAAGGTCACCTTCTACAACAGTTCCAGATCAGCCTGGGCTAAATGGGATTGAGTATAAAAAAATAAAACGAACAAACAAACAAACACATTGTTAAAAGTATCTCTGTATTACTGGACACAGGAATTTTATTTCCTTGCACTTTTTTGCCTAAGTTGTACAGCTTAACAACACTTTCTAGGGTTTTATTTTCTAATTAAATCCAATAAGTCTTCTCAAAGAGATTTAAGGTATGCAGGAACATATGCGCAACTGTAGGTATATTTATACTATTTAGTATGAAGGACAAACTTAAGAGGAGCTGCACCAAAGTCTAGCTCCTCTCTAGGAATTTCCTGGGACTCCAGGAGCAGATTGTGGCTAATGAGTCATCTAGTCACGTGAATTGTGTGACTGTTGGTCTAGGCCTTTCCATCTCAAAGGAGTCATCATTGAACTTCTCGGACCACAGTCTTTTAATGTCATCACATTCCAGGGACTTTTCCAGGCCTCAAAAGACTTGGGAACCATTTTTTTTTTCAGATCCGCTAGAGAATAACTCACAGTGGGAATTATAAATATAGACTTACTAAAAAGAAATAATTTAATTAATTAATTAAAAATATAGGTATGTAGGTAGATAGGTAGATAGGTTAATAAAAAAAATAGCTTGGTTTAGGCTTTAAGATCAGGAATGCATTCCTCATGGGTGTCTCACAATGTCTGCACATGTTTTTGATTTCTTTTTCTTTTTGACTTTGTGTTTATTTTTATTGTTTTGAGGAAATTCAGGCTTTTTATTCAGAAAAACCCAGAAGTTTACTTCCTCTTCCTTATCTGCTTTTTTCTCAGCATTAGAAATCACACAGTGAAGTGAGTACTCTGGGCTGATTGATTTGTTTACTATTTTATTTGTGTTGTAATTAGTTTAAGGTGCATGTAGCAGCATTCATGGTGAAAAACATAATCATTAAGGAGACAATGCAGAATAAACAGGTGGCAAACTTGCTAAGAAGGGTTAAATTAATTCAAACACAGGATAATGTGTGTGGGATCAGTTTTGTGCATCTGTTGTGCTTTACTAAAATGTGAGAGGTGTCAATTTGTTTGTATTGTACATATAATATTTGTTAAATGTAGCATTGATTTTAATCATTATTATTGTTTATATAATTCATATTATTAATTTAACATATTAATTATAAACACAAATATCTGCTATTTACTTTGTTATGCTATCAGAAAATAAAATAATGGTTTTCTTTTCATTTATTTTATTTAATTGTATATATTATATATTGTATATATGTGTGTAGCACCTGTGTGTGTGTAATGTGTGTATGCGTATGTGTGTATGTGTATGTGTGTGTTTATGTATGTGTATGTGTGTGTGTGTGTGTGTGTGTGTGTGTGTGTTTGTGTGTTTGCTATTGAGAGCATGAAGATGCTAACCTTTGGAGATAGTTCTGACCATGTAAGTTATGGGATTTCCGCAAATCAAAGTTTTGTTGTCAGGCTGGTGTAGCAGACACCTTTTGCTGTTGAACTATCCCATTTGTTCTTGTTTAAAAAGTGTTTTTGTATTTTATTCAATTTAACCTTATTTGAATATTTTACAGTCTTAGTTACGTTTATCATTTTTAATATCCAGAATTATATTTTAGTTCACAGACCATAATAAGTCTATGCTGTTTATCGAATCTTTCCAAAAGTAGGTATTTGACTGAATCTATTACATAAAGAATAGATGTTAAATTCTAAGTATTCAATTGCTCAAGGACAGTTTGAATTTCTATTCTAAAAAGGAAAAAAAAAACTCTGAGTGAAAATAGACACATACGTATGTGTACTTTGCATACTATAAAGACTTTCTTACGTTCTATTTACAACATTTACTTTTTCCCTTCTCTTCAAATTCTCCCATATATTTCTTACAGCTCTCCTTAAAGGTCCTGGGCTGCTTTTTTTTTCACCAATTGCTATTGTGTGCATACATGCATACACACACACACACACACACACACACACACACACACACACATATATATATATAATCAGTTTGAAAAATATATGTATGATTTTACGTCTGATCACATTTGTGAAAATATTGTGAAATAGTGGAATATGTGGAAGTAATCTAGAAACGTATTGCTTTCCCCACATTTCTAGAATAGAAAAGTTCATAATTGAAACTCAGAAATATAAATGAAGTGTAAGTTCTTTCCATTTCAATTCAGTTAAAATAAAAATTACAAAGAAAGAAATCAGTTTAGGTTGAGTTATATGACTTGAATATTTCAGACTTTTCAGTGATCTCTTTCTGTTATGCAATGATCCACTCTTACACAAACATAAAACCCAATGTTCATCAGATATTGATATACAAATTATTTTGTACATTTCTAATTAGCTGATTTAATGCAGGACACATAGCAATAGAATAAAACTCTATGAAAAGATAATATTTTCACTTGACTTTATTGAATAAATATCATGCTTTTTACTGTTTTGGGAGGTCAAAAAAGATCTTGTCCAGTCTCAAAAGATATGCTAGAGTGTCAGAAACAAAGGACACTTGATGATATATTACTCCATCAAGCTAAAATATTATCGTTAACCCCAAAACAGAAAGGATAACTTAGTAGTAAGGTCGCAGACTATCAGAGTACCTAGTAGAAAAATATGTCCTCCATTGGAACTGAAAATTATTTTGCAGCTTTATAGGCAACTATAGAGATAAGGGAAACATGTGCCATTGATATGTGAGTATATTAATTTTATATATTTTAATTAGCTTATAAAATGCATTGTTTTCCTTATTTTAAATTTTTTGGTCAGGAAAAATACAGGGAATTTTCATGAAAATAGAGTACTTAATAGGCAAACTATATTATTATGAAATAATCATGAATTTATTTTTTTCCAATACATTTTTACTAATGTCTCTTTTTTACCAAATATTGGTTTAAATTTTAATTGAGAAGTATTAATTCTATAATCTGTATTAAAGATAAACTAAGTACAGCAGAATAGAAATACTCAGCATTGTCTAATTAATCCTTTGTTCTGTGTATCTGCATTTTAATTTAAATTGTCTTCTGCTTAACAGATATGACAGCTAAAATGAAGACAATTGATTTTACATTTTAAAATCTAAGTACAATTAAAGTTCCTGGGGAAATCTGATGGATGGAAGGAAAATATTACTAGTGTGACACATGTGAAATTTAAGTGTGAAGAATATTTTGGTAGCATGGTGATAAACAGTCCTATGATTGATCCCAGAATATGTTTAAGTAAATAATAAATCACACATGAGGAAAATCAATAAAATACATTTTTTGACTGTAAGCTCCAAAAAGTTTAAATAGTTTGAGGAAATGCTAGATTTAGATAGATGACAAAATTTACATAAAATTTGCAAAACACTTCTAAAATATATAAGATATCACTTTGTTATACTCACATATTTACTTTTAAGAATACCATGTGCAATATGTTCAGGAGAGTATTACCTTTATATACAGCAGGGAAAATATAAGTAATTAGATTTTGCTTATTCTGTTCTAAAATTAAATTCTCCCCGATAGAGCTTTTGTCTGTTGATTTATTTTTTCCATCTTTATTAAATTGGGTATTTCTTATTTACATTTAAAATGTTATTCCCTTTCCCAGTTTCATGCCAACATCCCCCTAACAACTGCCCCTACCATTCTATATGGGTGTTCCCCTCCCGATCTTCCCCCATTACCAGCCTCCCCCCAAGAATCCCTTTCACTGGGGGCCCAGATTGGCAGGAACAAGGGCTTCCCCATCCACTGGAGTCCTTACTAGGCTATTTATTGCTACCTATGGAGTTGGAGCTCAGGGTGAGTCCATGTAGGGTCTTTGGGTAGTGGCTTAGTTCCTGGAAACTCTGGTTGGTTGACATTGTTGTTCATATGGGGTCTCAAGCCCCTTCAGCTCTTTCAGACCATTCTCTGATTCGTTCAACGGGGGTCCCATTTTAAGTTCAGTGGTTTAGTGCTGGCATTTGCCTATTTATTTGCCATAATCTGGCTGTGTCTCTCAGGAGAGATCTAAATCCAGTTCCTGTCAGCCTGTACTTCTTTGCTTCATCCATCTTATCTAGTTTGGTGGCTGTATATGTATGGGACACAGGTGGGACAAGCTCTGAATGGGTGTTCCTTCAGCCTCTGTTCTAAACTTTGCCACCCTATTCCCTTGCAAGGGTATTCTTTTTCCCCTTTATAGAAGAGGTGAAGCATTCTCATTTTGGTCATCATTCTTGAGTTTCATGTGTTCTGTGCATCTAGGGTAATTCAAGCATTTGGGCTAATATCTACTTATCAATGAGTGCATACCATGTGTGTTTTTCTGTGATTGGGTTACCTCACTCAGGATGATATTTTCCAGTTCCATCCATTTGCCTTTGAATTTCATAAAGTCATTTTTTTGATACCTGAGTAGTATTCCATTGTATAGATGTACCACATTTTCTATTTCCATTCCTCTGTTGAAGGGCATCTGGCTTCTTTCAAGCTTCTGGCTATTACAAATAAGGCCAGTATGAACATAGTGGAGCATGTGTCTTTGTTATATGTTGGAGCATCTTTTGGATTTATGCCAAAGAGAGGTATAGCTGAGTTCTCAGGTATTTCAATGTCCAATTTTCTGAGGAACCTCCAGACTGATTTCCAGAATGGTTGTACCAGTCTGCAATCCCGCCAAAAATGGAGGAGTGTTCCTCTTTCTCCACATCCTCGCCAGCATCTGCTGTTGCAGTAATTTTTGATCTTAGCCATTCTGACTAGTGTGAGGTGGAATCTCAGGGTTGTTTTGATTTGCATTTCCCTTATGACTAAAGATGTTGAACGTTTCTTAAGGTGCTTCTCAGCCATTCAGCATTCCTCAGCTGTGAATTCTTTGTTTACCTCTGAACCCCATTTTTTTAATAGAATTATTTGTCTCCTTGCAGTCTAACCTCGTGAGTTCTTTGTGTATTTTGGATATAAGCCCTCTATCAGGGATTGGTAAAGATCTTTTCCCAATCTCTTGGTTGCCGTGTTGTCCTAACAACAGTGTCCTTTGTCTTACAGAAGCTTTGTAGTTTTATGAGATCCCATTTGTCGATTCTTGATCTTAGAGCATAAGCCATTGGTGTTTTCTTCAGGAAATTTTCTCCAGTGCCCATGTGTTCAAAATTCTTCCCCACTTTTTCTTCTATTAATTTGAGTGTTTCTGGCTTGATTTGGAGGTCCTTGATCCACTTGGACTTAAGCATTTTACAGGGTGATAAAACCAGATCGATCTGCCTTCTTCTACATGCTGACCTCCCATTGAACCAGCATCATTTGCTGAAAAAGTTAGCTTTTTTCCACTGGATGATTTTGGCCCCATTGTCAAAAATCAAGTGACTATAGGTATGTGGTTTCATTTCTGGGTCTTTAGTTTTATTCCACTGGTCTATCTGCCTGTCTCTGAACCAATACCATACAGTTTTTATCACCATTGCTCTGTAACACTGCTTGAGTTCAGGGAGAGTGATTCCCCTGGAAGTCCTTTTATTGTTGAGGATAGATTTAGCTATCCTGGGTTTTTTTGTTATTCGAGATGAATTTGCAAATTGTTCTGTCTAACTCTATGAAGAATTGGGTTGGAATTTTGATGAGGATTGCATTGAATCTGTAGATCACTTTTGGTTAAATGGCCATTTTTACTATATTAATCTTGCCAATCCATGAGCATGGGAGATCTTTCAATCTTTTGAGACATTCTTCACTTTATTTCTTCAGAGGCTTGAAGTTCTTATCATACAGATCTTTCACTTGCTTGGTTAAAGTCACACTGAGGTACTTTATATTATTTGTGACTATTATGAAGGGTGTCGTTTCCCTAATTTCTTTCTCAGCTTGTTTCTCTTTTGTGTAGAGTAAGGCAACTGATTTATTTGAATTAATTTTGTACCCAGCCACTTTGCTGAAGGTGTTTATCCGGTTTAGCAGTTTTCTGGTGGAACTTTTGGGATCACTTAAATATACTATCATATCATCTGCAATTAGTGATATTTTGACTTCTTCCTTTCCAATCTGTATCACTTTGATCTCTTTCTGTAGTCTGATTGCTCTCGCTAGGACTTCGAGAACTATATTGAGCAAGAAGGGAGAGACTGGACAGCCTTGTGTAGTCCCTGATTTTAGTGGGATTGCTTCAAGTTTCTTTCCATTTAGTTTACTGTTAGCTACTGGTTTGCTGTATATGGCTTTTACTATGTTAGATATGGGCCTTGAATTTCTGTTCTTTCCAGGACTTTTATCATGAAGGTGTGTTGAGTTTTATCAAATGCATTCTCAGCATCTAATGAGATGATCATGTGGCTTTATCTTTCAGTTTGTTTAAGAGTGAATTACTTTGATCGTTATCCAATTATTAAACCATCCCTGCATATCTAGGATGAAGCTTACTTCATCAAGATGAATGATTGTTTGGATGTGTTCTTGGATTTGGTTTGCAAGAATTTTTTTTGAGTATTTCTGCATCAATATTCATAGGGTAATTGGTCTGAAGTTCTCTTTCTTTGTTGGGTCTTTGTGTTGTTTAGGTAGAAGAGTAATTGTGGCTTCATAGAAGGAATTCGATAGTGCTCCATCTGTTTCAATTTTGTGGCGTAGTTTGGATAGCATTGGTATGAGGTCTTCTATGAATGTCTGATAGAATTCTGCTCTGAACACATCAGTACCTGTGTTCTCCTTGGTTGGGAGACTCAAGTCATAACTCCTAAAGCAAGAGAAGCAGAGATTGAGTTATTTAAATGGTCCATCTGTTCCTGATTTAACTTTGGTACCTGGTTTCTCTCTAGGAAATTGTCCATTTCCTCCAAATTTTCAAGTTTCATTGAATATAGACTTTTGTAGTGGAATCTGATGATTTTTTGAATTTCTTCTGATTCTGTAGTTATGTCTCCCTTTTCATTTCTGATTTTGTTCATTTGGACACACTCTCTGTGCCCTCTAGTCAGTCCGTTTATTTTCTCAAAGTACCAGCTTTTGGTTTTGTTGATTCTTTGTATAGTCCTTTTTACCTCTACTTGGTTGATTTCAGCTCTGAGTTTGATTATTTCCTGCCTTCTACTACTCCTGGGTGTATTTGCTTCTTTTTGTTCTAGCGCCTTTAGGTGTGCTGTCAAGCTGCTGACATATGCTCTCTCCTGTTTCTTTCTGCAGGCACTCAGAGCTATGAGTTTTCCTCTTAGCACAGCCCACATTGTGTCCGATAAGTTTGGGTATGTTGTACCTTCATTTTCATTAAATTCTTAGAAGCCCTTAATTTCTTTATTTCTCCTTTGACTAGGTTATACCTGAGGAGAGCATTGTTCAACTTCCATGTACATGTGTATGTTCTTTCCTTATTGTTATTGAAGACCATCTTTAGCCCGTGGTGGTCTGATAAGACACATGGGATTATTTCTATCTTTCTGTATCTATTGAAGCCTGTTTTATGACCAATTACATGGTCAATTTTGGAGAAAGTACCATGATATGGTGAGAAGAAGGTATATCATTTTGCTTTAGGATAGAATGTTCTATAAATATCTATTAAGTCCATTTGGTTCATGACTTCTGTTAGTCTCTCTATGTTGTTGTTTAATTTCTGTTCCATGATCTGTGCATTGATGAGAGTGGGATGTTGAAATCTCCTACTATTATTGTGTGGGGTGCAATGTGGGCTGTGAGCTTTAGCAAGGTTTCCTTTATGTATATAGGTGCCTTTGTTTTTGGAGCATAGATATTTAGGTTTGAGAGTTCATCTTGGTGGACTTTTCCCTTGATGCATATGAAGTGTCCTTCCTTATCTTTTTTGATGACTTTTGGTTGAAAATTGATTTTATTCAATGATGGCTACTCCAGCTTGCTTCTTCAGACCATTTGCTTGGAAAGTTATTCTCCAGCCCTTCACACTGAGGTAGTGTCTGTCTTTGTGTCTGAGGTCTGTTTCCTGTAGGCAGCAAAATGCTGGGTCCCCATCATTCATCCAGTTTGTTAATCTGTGTCTTTTTATTGGGGAACTGAGTCCATTGATGTTTAGAGACATTAAGGAACAGTGATTGTCACCTTCAGATCTTCATATTTGGATAAGGTGATCTGCTTTTTCATTTGGAAGACTGTTAAAGCTCAGGGAAAAGACAGGACTCAATATGAATTTTATTCATTCTTTCTTACTTTCAAAACTTGGTTTAAAAAATAGTGATTCTGAGATACTTTTAACGATTTTCTAGGATGTTTCTGCTTATATTCGTTTCAAAAAATGTCTAAATATTTAACAGAAATGAAGTTATCATATCATAAAATGTTCATACTAAAATAAATTAATTTGTCAAAAGTGATTCATAATGTTGTTTTTAATATTTTCATGTATGTGCATGTTTTGTCAGAATTTATATGTGTTCCAATTGTGTGCCTGATAATCCTGGAGGCCAGAAACGAAATTTCTACTAGTTTCCAACTTTTCTACATCATCCGTGTTGATCTTTATTATTCTTTTTTTAATTATTTTCCTTTTTTTCTTGTGAATGAGACATTTTATACATAGCCTTTGCATCAATGTTATCTTATATCTAACTTTGTCTTTCTTGAGTTTGTTGCCAAATAATTATTCACATTTTAATGTTTATCTTTTATAATCTTATTTTTATTATTAAGAAAATTGATACTATTTTTATGAATTTCATTTAGAACTGTGACATGGACTACATACTTACTTCATTGACTCTTTTTTAAAACTCTGCAATCCCAAAAATTGTTTTGGAATGTGCAAAAGTAGCCAATTATTTCCTAATTTTACAAAGATGTTTCGTGTATTAAGTTTTTGACTTTCTATCTATTTATCTATCATCCTTCTAGTCCATATATATATATATATATATATGTATATATATACACATATAGAGAGAGACATATATGTATTATAAATATATCTACATATTTATTTATTATGTTTATGTGTATGTGATTCTTTCTGCCCATGCTCCCAGAGGATAGAGGAAGATGTCAGATCTATTGGACCTCAAGGTGGCTTTTAACCTCAACACATGGTTTCTAGGAACTAAATCCCAAGTCTCCAAAACAGGGACAAAGACTCTTAACTGCTATGCTGTCTTTCCTGCCCTCAAGTTCTGATTTTGAATCCTTTTATGGAAAATCTGTTATTGAAAATTGCAACTTACTTGCTGCAGTGATTGAAAAAGTATGTTATTTCTCTGAGATATTTGAGTTTGTACCCGATTCCCAAATGAATACCTTTTAAGTGAAAGTAAAAAACAAAAGTCTTAGGCAAAAGTCTTAGGCTCAGAGTTACATTGAAGGAAACCCATGTGATGACACAATAAATAAGTTACAGGATGATGAGAGTTTCCTACTGCTGGTTTCACTGTAAGGAGACACTGCCACATACAACAACAGTAATACAGGCTGAACATATTAACAAAGATGCCAGATAGAGTATAATGTAAGGCATTGACATTTGAAGCCTTGATTCCCGAAGCATAGCACTCCTCATGGCTTCTCTCACTCTGTGAGAACCAACTTGTCTGTTTTTTGTTTGAAGTAATGAAATAATCGACTTGAAGTAAAACACTCGTTGCATGGATGCACATGATGTATTTTTTAAAAAAATAATTTTCCTATTATGTTTAGAGTGATATAGGTTCAAAGTTTATCCCATTTCTCGGTCTCCTGTCCATAAACCACCTATCTCATTCCCCCTTCATCTATGAAGGTGCCCAACCCCAAGCAACAACCTCTTCCTACCTCCCTGACCTGATATTCCCCTACACTAAGGGTTCAAGCCTTGACAGGACCAAAGGCTTCTCATCCCAGTGGTGCCCAACAAGGCGATCCTCTGCTACATATGAGCTGGAGCCATGGGTCTGTCCATGTGTACTGTTTGCTTGGTAGTTTAGTCCCTGAGAACTCTGGCTGGGATTTAGGGAGTTGCAATCCCCTTCAGCTCCTTCAATTCTTTCTCTAACTCCTCCAATAGGGACCACATTCTCAGTTTAATGGTTTGCTGCTAGCACTTGACTCTGTATTTGACATGCACTGGTTGAGCTTCTCAGGAAACAGCTATATCAGGCTCCTGTCAGGATGCAGTTCCAGGCATCAGCAATCTTATCTGAGTTTGGTGGCCATATGTCATTCCTTCACTCTCTGTTCCAGACTTTGTCTTCATATCTCCTAAGAATATTTTCTTCCCCCTTTTAAGAAAGATTGAAGCATCTGCACTTTGGTCATCATTTTTCTTGAGCTTCATGTGGTCTATGGATTGTATTTTGGGAATTCAAACTTCTGGACAAATAGCCACATAACAGTGAGTGGATACAATCTGGGTTTTTTTTTTTTTTTTTTGATTGTGTTACCTCACTTAGGATGATATATTCTAGATCCACCCATTTGTCTATGAATTTCATGAAGTCATTGTTTTTAATAGCTGAGTAGTACTCGATTGTATAAATGTACATTTTTTTCTGCATCCATTCCTCTCCTGAAGGACATCTGGTTTTTTCCAGCTTCTGGCTATTATAAATAAGGCTGTTATGAACATAGTGGAGCACGTGTCCTTGTTTTATGTTGGATCATCATTTGAGTATGTGCCCAGGAGTGGTATAGCTGGTTCCTCAGATAGTGCTATGTCCAAATTCCTGAGGAACTACTAGAATGATTTCCAGAGTGTTTGTACCAGCTTGCAATCCCATCAGCAATGGAGGAGTATTCTTTCTCCACATCCTTGCCAGTGTCTGTTGTCACCTGAGTTTTTAGTCTTAGTACTCCTGAGGTAGAATCTCACTGTTGTTTTGATTTGCATTTCCCTGATGACTAAGGATGTTGAAAATTTCTTTAGGTAGTTCTAAGCCATTTAATATTCCTCAGCTGTGATTTCTTTGTTTATGTCTGTACCCCATTTTAATAGGGTTATTTAACTCTCTGGAGTCTAACTTCTTCAGTACTTTGTATATATTGGATATTAGCCCTCTATCGGATGTAGGATTGGTAAAGATCTTTTCCTAATCCATTGGTTGCCGTTTTGTCCTAATGACAGTGTCCTCTGCCTTACAGAAGTTTTGCAATTTTATGAGGTCCCACTTGTCAATTCTTGATCTTAGAGCATAAGCCATTGGTGTTCTGTTCAGGAACTTTTTATGTGTTTGAGGCTCATCTCCACTTTCTCTTCTATTACTTACAGTGTATCTTGTTTTATGTGAGGTCCTTAATCCACTTGCACTTGAGCTTTGTACAGGGTGATAAGAATAGCATAATTTGCGTTCTTCTACTTGCTTACCTTCAGTTGAACCATTTGTTGAAAATGCTGTCTTATTCCAGTGGATGGTTTTAGCTCCTTTGTCAATGAGGGTTAATTTCTGTGTCTTCAAATCTATTCCATTATCTACCTGCCTGTCTCTGTTCCAATACCACAGTTTTTGCCACTATTGCTCTGTAATACTGCTTGAGTTAAAGGATGGTGATTCCCCCAGAAGTTCTTTTATTGTTGAGGATAGTTTTCACTACCCTGGATTTTTTGTTATTCCAAAATAATTTGGAAATTGCTCTTTCTTACTCTGAATAGAATTGAGTTGGAATCTTGATGGGGGTTGCATTGAATATGTAGATTTCTTTTGTCAAGATGGTCAATCCATGATCATGGTATTCAATTTCTTTCTTCAGAGACTTGAAATTCTTGTCATAAATATATTTTACTTGCTTAGTTAGAGTCACACAAAAGTATTTTATGTTATTTGTGATTATTGTGAAGGGTGTCATTTCCCTAATTTTATCCTCAGCCCATTTATCCTTTGAGTAGAAGAAGGCTATTGATTTGTTTGAGTTAATTTTATATTCTGAACACTTTACTGAAATTTTTTCTCAGGCTTACTAGTTCTCCAGTGGAACTTTTGGGTTCATTTAAGTATACTATCATATCACCTGCATAAAGTGATATTTTGACTTCTTCCTTTTCAATTTTTATCCCTTTTACCTCATTTTGTTTTCTGATTGCTCTGGCTAGGACTTTGAGTACTATTATTGAATAAGTAGGGAGAAAGTGGGCAGCCTTGTCCAGTCCCTGATTTTAATGGGTTTGCTTCAAGTTTCCCTTCATTAATTTGATGTTGGCTACTGATTTGCTGTATATTGCTTTTACTATGTTTAGTTATGGGCCCTCTGTTCCTGATTTTTCCAAGACTTTTAAAAGAAGGCATGTTGAATTTTCTCAAATACTCTAACAGCATCTACTGAGATGATTCTGTGAGGTTTTTTTTTTCCTTTGAGATTGCTTATGTAATGGATTAAGTTGTTGGACTTCCATATATCCCTGCAATGAAGCCTACTTGATCATGATGGGTGATCTTTTTGATGTGTTCTTTGATTTTGTTTGTGAGAATTTTACTGGGTATTTTTGCATCGATATTCATCAAGGAAATTGGTCTGAAGTTCTCTTACTTTGCTGGGTCTTTGTGGTTTAGGTAAAAGTGTAATTGTGACTTCATAGAAGGAATTTGTTAGTGCTTGCTCTAGTTCTATTTTGTGGAGTAGTTTGGACCGTATTGGTATTAGATCTTCTATGAAGGTCTGAGAAAATTCTCCACTGAACCCATCTGGTCCTGGGCTTTTTATGGTTGGGAGACTCTCAGTTAAGGTTGTTTTCCATTCATTTAAGCATGAAGAGTCACCCAGTATTTCCAATGAGTAGATCATGGATAGCTTTCACAGAATCTAATGGGAATGCTCAAATTCAGTTTTTAGAATTTCTTCTGATGACAGACTACATACATGAACATTTATTTTAAAAACCTTAGCAAAGGGATTAAGTTAGAGTATGCAGGCAATTTTATGGAATGACGGAAAAAGGGAATAGAAGAAGTCTGCAAACAGGAAAGGAATTGGCAGAGATGTGGAGGTGATAGATGGGACTTAAAAATACTTCTTGCCTGAAATTTTTAAAGAACTAAATTCTTAAAAAGGGAAAAGGACTTTGGATGAGAACATATTTTTATTCAAGGAAAGTTGATGGGTATAGGTTACAAAAATAGACACATATCCTTTGTTTTAGTATACAGACACTAAAATTCATGACCATGATACTTAAGTCATATCCCAAATCACCCAGGCATAAAGTGATATATTTATAAATACTGCTCAAAATTTGTATTTTTGACAGTAAGTGTGTTAGAGCTTTTATATTTCTAATTATTTGTTAGATGTATCGATTATGCATCATGGAAGAGGATCACACAGGAAGGGACAGAGTGGAGAAGCATAAGGAAGGGAAATCAGAGGGAGAGCTAAAATTAAGGGCCATTTGAGGAGTTGCATGGAAACCTAATATAGTAGATTTTTTTTAAAACATACACACATATGAAAGAAATCTAAACAGAATCACCAAATAACAGTGAAGATGAAGCACCAACTGGACATCTCTTTTAACCAGATGAAACCTCCAATACTGGGAATGGGTTACACTCCAGAGAATGGGTGAGTCTCTGCATCTGTACATATTTTGTACATTTTCTTTGGCCCTTTAAAAATTTTTTTGTTTGTTCCATCCTGTTCTGGTTTGTTTACTTTTCACATCATCCTTATCATCGTCGTCACCGTCATCATCATCATCATCATCATCATCGTCATCATATGTCAGCATCGTAATTAGATGCCTGTTTTCTAATGAGAGAAAGAAAGGGTGTGGATTTTGATGAGTGAGGAAGCGGGGGGATTTTGGAAGAATTGAAAGAGTGAAACCATGATCAGAATATATTGTATCTGTTTTCAATAAAAATAAATATATGTTAGCCTTAAAAATAGACATTGATAATATCTTAATGTAGTAGCCGAAGAAAACAGTCCATTTGTTAATCGATATATCTTGAAGGACTAAACTCTTTTTTTTCTTTTTTTTCCATTTTTATTAAATTGGGTATTTCTTATTTACATTTCAAATGTTATTCCTTTCCCTATTTCCAACATCATTATGTGAGGTAATTATTGCAATTTTAGTTCCTGTAAAAGATAAGCCACATTCTCAATGAAATATACACTATAATTTACTCATATAAATTACCAAATACATGGCCTAGAGCCTGAAAGTATGAGGACTATTTTTGCTCAGAATGTAATTTCCACATTTTCCAGAAAAACTCTCATTATTTTTCTCCTAATAAACAAGATAAGATGTTGCTTTTGTGTACTGTAGCTACCTCCCTGCCCAGATACAAATCACATAATAAACTTCATAAATAATGGAACCTTTATTATTTCTGAATGGTCCAAAATATAGCAGTAGGTTTTATTTTTACTTAGATAGATGACAATGAGGTAAAAGGTTGTTGGGACTACAATCGTAGAATTGATATATTTCAACAAAATATGTAGAAATAATTACTTATATAAATCATATAGATAATGACATTGGGTCCATTTCATAAGATCAAGAAGAATTTGCCATTAAATTATGCACTGAGAATTTTAGGCAATGAGCCAGAAAGTCAATCAGTTAATTCAATTTTTACATGCACCACATTTGAAAGGAAATGTTCTTCTCTTTTCAAGCATCTGAAAAATTGCTACTTTATGAACATGTACAGACACGAACAAATGTATAGGTATATACATGGCATAGGAGAGTGATGGTAATTGAAGGCAGAATTCAAAAACTATGTTAATTTATTTATCAGCATGTGCATTTTAAACTGTCACCAATACTTTCACAACTGCTGTTATGGAAAATGCTCAATTATTTTATTACTTTTCCTTAATTATTCATCTTTTGTGAGTTCTATGTATTTCAAATTTGAAACACATCTTTTCCATTTTGATATGTGTTTCCATTATGATATAGTGTAGAAAATAATTCTAAATCAGAATAAATATATGAAAACAGTGGTCTAGTAGGTCGAATGGCCCCTCTACTACATGTGCTCCAATTTTCCCCTCAGGAAGTTGCCTCAAGAACCAATGAAAATGGTGTAACACATGTCAAGAGGTTCTTGCTAACAAAGCAAGGATACAAATTCTAAACATTAGAAACCCTTGGTCCTGGCAAGGTTGGACCCCCAGTGCAGAGGAATGTGGGGGGGGAGTAAGGGGGATGGATAGGGACAACACCCATATGGGGGAGGGGGAGGGGATGGGGACTTCTTGAAAATAAATAAATGAAATAAAAAGAAATATGCTGTTTTCCAATTAAGATCAATCATTTTACATGACTTTTAAATGCCAAAAATGGTGTCAAGTTAGAACAAAGAATGAAATGTGGCAACAGGGACTGTCACAGAGATGAAAGACAGAGATTCCTCTCACATGAATAATACTGCATAAAACACAGTGCTTTTCTGGAGAAAAGACTATTCCATTTTAAAGCTAGGATGAAAATAATGTCATTGTTTCCATGCCTACAGAGAAGACAGACCAGCAGGAAAGTTCAATTGATATCAGATTCATCACTCACACTTTTCCCAAAATAATTCAGCTTGAATTCTGTCTTGGGATACTATAAGAAGACCAAGCCCAGGCACCTTTTAATTGTACTATAAATCAGAACAACTCTGAGATAAGTAAGTGGTTTCTGTTTGTTTGTTTGTTTGTTCCTCTTGTTTGTTTGTTGATTTATTGTTTAGTATAAACTACCCGTGGGAAGATGTTCTTAAACAATAGAAAACCAATACTATTCTGAAATCAGAAAGCACCATGAATATGCTGAGTCCAGTCTTAGCTCTCTTAAAAAATTCCTTATATCTACAGATGGTGCAAAAAGGTATAAAAACCACTTATTTCTTAGATATCTGAAAAGTATTTCAAGCTCTAACTTTATTATTGGATAATTTATGTACTTACATTTCAAATGTCATCTCCTTTCCCTGCTTCTCCCAAGCCTTCTCAACCATCCTCCTGCTTCTATGAACATGCTCCCACTCCTACTCATTCCTACCTAAATACCCTGGCATTCCCTTACACTGGGGAAACAAACCTTCACAGGAACAAGGACTTCTCTTCCTACTGGTGTCAGACAATGGCATCCTCTGCTACATATGAGGCTGAAGTCATAGGCCCCTTCATGTGTACTGTTTGGTTGGTGGTTTAGTGCCCTGGAGCTCTGGGGATTCTGGTTGGTTGATATTATCAAACCCCTACAGCTCCCTCAGTCCTTTCTCTAACTTTTCCATTAGGGTCCATTTTTATTAAAAATACCATTTTTATGTTTTCATATTCCTTGCCTGAAAGAAAGAGAAAAATGAAATTATTTTTGTGGGGGCAGGCCTTCAAATAGTTCATTTGAATTATAAGAAACCAATTCGACAATTTAACCCACTTCCAGTCACTCTGCTTTGTCAATCATTATTTAAAGTACAAAATTACTTTCTGTTCTAATGACACCATTTATAGTAATATTGTAGGAATCACAATTTTAGAATACTGTTTTTAATCTGTATATAGTTTGTTAGTAGTGCCATTTTACATTTATCAAAAATATAATATGTAAAACATCAAATTATATAAAATTGAGTTATCTTAGTTAAAAATCCACAATTGAAAGTCCAAGAATGGGTAAGGCTACTGATATCTACTCCCCTCCCTCCCCCCCACACAAAGAACACGGATAATATCTTCTGGCACTAGTCAAGCTCACCAGGACTGAGGACTATTTCGTCCTATAACAAAAGTGGGCAGTGTCTTTAGCAAGAGGATCCTACTATGTATGTATTTATGTTGGGAAAGCACAGAATGATGAAAATGATCTTTGTTGTTTTGAAGACATCTTGGTCCTCTCTGTCAAACTTGTAGGGAATATCCTGTGCAGTGAGATTTTTTTTTATTAACTTGAGTATTTCTTATTTACATTTTGAATGTTATTCCCTTTCCCAGTTTCTGAGCAAACATCCCCCTAATCCCTCCCCCTCCCCCTTTTTATGGGTGTTCCCCTCCCCACCCTACCCCCATTACCGCCCTACCCCCAACAATCATGTTCACTGGGGGTTCAGTCTTAGCAGGACCAAGGGCTTCCCCTTCCACTGGTGCTCTTACTAGGATATTCATTGCTACCTATGAGGTCAGAGTCCAGGGTCAGTCCATGTATAGACTTTAGGAAGTGGCTTAGTCCCTGGAAGCTCTAGTTGCTTGGCATTGTTGTTCATAAGGGGTCTCGAGCCCCTTCAAGCTCTTCCAGTTCTTTCTCTGATTCCTTCAACGGGGGTCCTATTCTCAGTTCAGTGGTTTGCTGCTGGCATTCACCTCTGTATTTGCTGTTTTCTGGCTGTGTCTCTCAGGAGAGATCTACATCCGGTTCCTGTCGGCCTGCACTTCTTTGCTTCATCCATCTTGTCTAATTGGGTGGCTGTATATGTATGGGCCACATGTGGGGCAGGCTCTGAATGGGTGTTCCTTCAGTCTCTGTTTTAATCTTTGCCTCTCTATTCCCTGCCAAGGGTATTCTTATTCCCCCTTTTAAAGAAGAAGTGAAGCATTCAGATTTTGATCATCAGGCTTGAGTTTCATATGTTCTAGGCATCTAGGGTAATTCAAGCATTTGGGCTAATAGCCACTTATTAATGAGTGCATACCATGTGTGTTTTTCTGTGATTGGGTTACCTCACTCAGGATGATATTTTCCAGTTCCAACCATTTATCTATGAATTTCATAAAGGCATTGCTTCTGATAGCTGAGTAATATTCCATTGTGTAGATAAACCACATTTTCTGTATCCATTCCTTTGTTGAAGGGCATCTGGGTTCTTTCCAGCTTCTGGCTATTATAAATAAGGCTGCTATGAACATAGTGGAGCACGTGTCTTTTTTATATGTTGGGGCATCTTGTGGGTATATGCCCAAGAGAGGTATACCTGGATCCTCAGGCAGTTCAATGTCCAATTTTCTGAGGAACCTCCAGACTGATTTCCAGAATGGTTTTACCAGTCTGCAATCCCACCAACAATGGAGGAGTGTTCCTCTTTCTCCACATCCTCGCCAGCATTTGTTGTCACCTGAGTTTTTGATCTTAGCCATTCTCACTGGTGTGAGGTGAAATCTCAGGGTTGTTTTGATTTGCATTTCCCTTATGACTAAAGATGTTGAACATGTCTTTAGGTGTTTCTCAGCCATTCGGCATTCCTTAGCTGTGAATTCTTTGTTTAGTTCTGAACCCCATTTTTAATAGGGTTATTTGTCTCCCTGCAGTCTAACTTCTTGAGTTCTTTGTATATTTTGGATATAAGGCCTCTATCTGTTGTAGGATTGTTAAAGATCTTTTCCCAATCTGTTGGTTGCCGTTTTGTCCTAACCACAGTGTCCTTTGCCTTACAGAAGCTTTGCAGTTTTATGAGATCCCATTTGTCAATTCTTGATCTTAGAGCATAAGCCATTGGTGTTTTGTTCAGGAAATTTTTTCCAGTGCCCATGTTTTCAAGATGCTGTCCTAGTTTTTCTTCTATTAGTTTGAGAGTATTTTTACTAAATTACCCCTGTTTTCTGGCAAGGATATTGTTTTATTAAAAAGGGTTTCTCTGTTGCAACTCACTGTTCATTTGCTTGTTTGTTCTGTAAATTGGTGTTGAACCTATCCCTAGTAAATGGTAGTAAAATCCTTTTGCCACTGAGTATATGCTGAACCTCCTTAATGTCCTTTTATTATTTTGAGATGCTGTCTCACTAAGGTGGGTAAACTGACCTTGATTTTGTTTTGTGGTCCAGGTAAACCTTGAAATCAAAGTACTTACTCACCTTCCCTGGTATCTGTACATACAGCTCTTGGCCATGAATCTGAGTCTAGCTTAATTTATTTTAATATTTCTTGAGTTATTGCCAAATAATTTAAATTTTATAATAAAATATTCACATAAGAATATTTCCTATGCTGAGTAAAAATAAGTAATATAAGTAATTTCAACTTATTTAATTGCTTTAAATATATAAATTGCTCTATGTCATTTGATCTTTGATTATATAATATAAACATCTCATCATCGTCAAAATATCCTACTCTAACAAGAATGAAATGAAATAAAAATGTCTGAGTAAAACTGGAAGTGACTCATTAATTTCAAACATCATAGTTAAGAGGAAAATATATAATAATTTTAATATGAATAGACTATAAAAAATAGAAGATAATACTGCAGTAAAAAGTTAAGTGGAGATGGAGGCAACAGAATGGTTGAAAGAAGAAATAAAAATGTAGGTTAAGGAAAACCAAGGCCTTATAATAAATATTTATGAAACCCCACTATTTTGCCCATGAATTAAATATATAATATAAAGAAAAATAAGTGTAAATAGAATTATTGCAAGTGGATGAACAATGCTCCGGCCTAAACATATAGGTTAATGAACATAAAACGTATTTAAAAGCATATTCCTTCCCCAGGTATTATTATTGTTCTTTAAAGTAACTCTAGGAAACCCTAGAACTAAATGGACTATCACCATTACCCTTCACTTTCAACATGACTACATAATAAGTATCTTTTCTTGAGTCACCCTGATTTTCTGTCCCTGCCTGCTGTTTTGTTTCAGTGATACAAGGTACTATGCAAGCTGCTGGGAAGAAAAGGCATTAGTTGTATTATCCATGGATGGACATTACAAACTAGAATACTGACTCGCTTGGCGAACTATGCCCATTGATGAACTACTGACATGACTACTGGCAATCAACTAGTTTATGATAGGATTTGAGACTTGTATTGTAATTTTTTGTCTAAAACCAATAAACTCTGAATGGAAAAATACATGGCTACATAGGTCATTGACTTTATTAATAGCAACAAACTACTATTATTATTTTGCTAAAAGGTCTTGTTATTAAACTACATTTTGATTTGCATTTATTGACCATAGATACATATTATACTCTGTTTTGATCAGAAAGAAACTTCTTTTTGAAGGGAACAATCATTACCACAGAGATTCAGAACATTTTAAAGTTCTGAGATTAAGTGTGTGTGCTCATCAATTAAATGATGGAAAACCTATGCAATTTTCCCATCATCTCTCCTGAAGAACACCATACAACTGAGTGTGAATAGAATGGGAGAAGGGACAACAGGAAGGAAAAACTTTATATTGGGCATGGTATAGCATCTATACCATGGTATGGATGATCTCATAGTATCTATGATCATCTCCACATGAATAGTCACAGAGAAAGGCATTTAGAAACTTCGCTTTGGATTAGGGAGGTATCTGCAACTCAGTTGTACCTCCAACTGAGAAGCTATTGACAACTGATGAATTTTGGAGAGAGGAAGGCTCAATTTTGTTTGGGTCTTGTACACTAGTAAGGTGGCCATGCTCTGAATGCTGTCCTACATTGATGAATATATAACCAGCAATAATGAGACTTTATGGGTTAAATTATTTTTTAAAAAGGAGAGCATTTAATTAGGTGAAAATTGTTTTATGGGAGAATCCAGGGAAATTGGTGGATATGGAAGAGGAGAGTATGATAAAAATGCATTGCATGTATAGATTTATCAAAGAATAAACAAAATATTATTTAAAAAGAAGTTAGAATTTGAAGAAGGTTATATAATAAGACATGGGCTGGAAGATAATACTTTGTCCTCAAACAAAATTTCAAGCACTTTTTGATAGGATGAAGCAATAAACAAATGATTTCTTTGGAGCACTAAGACATAACCATTGGTTATGTCGATCAGCTATTGAGAACCAACGAGGTTGAATTAAATGAAACTTCACAAAGGCAATCTGTAATTTGGGAAAGCTCACTGCCTGTACGAAAGGGGCCAACTTGTAACTGTAGTGTTTCTGTAACTTGCCTGCTAATTATCAGTCCTAAATGGAGTGCAGCAACATTTAATCAGTCTTGCAAATACAATTTTAAGCAACAAATTTATACTACAAATATAAATAATGAAAGTACAGTAGATTTTGTACATGCAAATGTCTGAGTATATTAAAGAATATGTAAACAATGGATAATATAAAGATAACAGTTCTTAGAGGTATAAGAATGATACACACACACACAGGAACATAAACACATGCATGCAAGCACATACATATGTGTTGTATTTATTTTTATTTAGTTAATATATACATGATTAGAAGAAACAAAATATTTAATTAAGTAGTAGTGTGTTAGTAGTTTAGACAAGGATACTATGGAACAAGATGGAAACAACTTGTTAATTGCCATAAATTGTTTACCATCTAAGAAATGAAATGGACACTTTTGTTTTGAACAATATGATAACTTACATTATTTGAGTGTAATTTTTAATTGTGACATATAATATGGAAGATTTTGCATTTATTATATCCCTGTTTTAAGTTAAATGAGCAACATATGTTTCTTTAATAAATACAAAGACCTTTTATAATGCTTAATATCTAAATTTCAGACAAAAGTGCTAAACCTTGTTTATACCCCTCCAGTATGTATTTCTTTAATATCATGACATAATTAAAGAATCAATAAATATAACTGATATAGCATTTTCTTGCATCTGTGTGCAAGAAAATATCAAAGCATCCAATAAAGCTTTATAGTTTTTCATGAAATACTCTCTCATGCTTATCATAAAGTACTAAGTTGCATTAGAACTAAAATAAGTGTAGCTAATACCCATTAGTTTCAACCTAGTTTCACATAGTATTTAGAAGTTGTCCCAGTTAAATCATTCAAAACATAAATCCTGCTAGGACAGCGGAGTTTTGTCCCTAAGGGCCCTTTTCTATAATTGCAGAGCCATCAGATTTTTAAGTCACATGGAAAGTCAATATGGAATCTCCAGGGAAACCAGCTCTTCTCCAACTTTTCTGTTTTTCTGCTACTATGTTCACCTCATTTCAACTCTCATTCAAATTTCAACAATCGCAAGAGTAGGCTTATTTCAGAGACTCTTGACATACATTTTTACCTGGCAGAAGAATCGTACACCCTTGGGGAATCATATCAGAAATGCCCCACTTAAAAAGAATGTGCGGAAGTGCATTTACAAATGCAGCCTTTTTTCAAAAGCACAAGTCTATAATTTTCCTCAAATGAAGCTTGTCCTTTGACCATAGTTATATCTTGTATCAAAGTCATGTGCAATTATAAAAATTCATGAAAAAAGACAGAAACTCAAGCAGCTGTTCTCATAAGAGAGGCCAAAGTAATGGCAACCAAACAACTTTTTTCTGTATCTCGCCTTCATTATAAGCTGTAGTACAACCACCAAGAATATTTACTAAAAAAGTAATAAATAAGAACAAAGCAATATCAAAATGGCACTTATATAAATATATTTAAAATAATATATTACAGAATAATCTTACAATGCTAAGAAAAAGTAGTGAGAAAATGGTCACAGTGTATTAGACGATTCTTTAATAATGAATCGCAAATGAATGTAGCTATTTTTTATAGGAGTAAATTGAAGTTACACTATTTCTGTTGTAGCAAAGAACTAAAATGTGGCAAATAATAATATATGAATATTTAAAGAAACTAATATGCTGCAAAGTATAACACATGTTTATTTCCTCAATATGCATTTAAAGAACATGGCAAATTGTACATTGATGTCATTTTTAAAAATGTAAATTCCTACCTTGATTGCTGAGCTCAGTTGCTGATTGAATATGTAGTTCCTTTCTTTTCAAAAATTCTATAAAGAAAGGTGGAAAATAGGAATGGGAAATGTATGAAAAAAATCAAATTTAATATAAAAATAATGGCTTTAAAAATTAACATTTATACCAACAAGTAATGGTAATTTTTAGGAAAATGAAAAAAAATGAATACAACTAGGAAACATTATTAGATATTCAGATTGAATTCTGACTCTACCTGATTCCTGAGTTTGCTTGCCTGTGACTACCATCACCTTATAGGCACTTTCTCTTATTGGGATTGGCTATATATATTAGCCAATGAAAAAACACATACTAGCACATTGGATTAGAAGTCAAGATCTAGCATTTACATAATTGTAAATGATTCACCTTGCAATCAATGACAAGCAACACTTGTCATTGGGCTAAAGGACAGAAAATAAAAACACAGTGAAAGAAAATCAGCCAGAAAACATGATCATATATGTGACAAAAAAAACTTCAAAACCAGTTAGAAGAGATGAAGTAAGTCACATATCTCTTATCACTTATCTCTAGGAAATTAATATTCTAAATTTTGCTGAAAAGTTATAAACAATTTCAGAAAACAAATACCAGTAGAATAAAAGATGACACCCAAAATAGTGATACTAGATATATTCAATAGCCCATGTTTACCAATAGATCACTCATCTGGACAAAATTAATCAAAGGTATAATTAGAGTTCTTAAAATTATTCAAAGATGTACTGAATCCAATGGAAGTAACAGATAGGTACATATTATCACTATCCTTCAATAAAGTGTATGTATTCATTTCAGTAGAGAGTGAAATTTTCACTAAAATTGATCCCACTATTTCACTAAAATAGAATCACACAAGTGTCAGCAAATACAGGAAAATTGAAATTACAATCTGCACTCAATCTTATAATATGAAAATAAGCTACAACAATGATACGTAATACAAAAGGAACTCAGTTACTAAACTATGCACTAGCAAGTGATTTTTGGTCATGAAAAGAGCAAGAAAGAAGGAAAGAAAGAAAGAGAGAAAGAAATGAAGGAAGGAAGAAATAGATTGAATAAAAATTAAAGCAGGTTAATAAATCTATGGCTTATAAAGAAGACAATCTATAAAGGGAAGACTTTGACTCTCAGTATATATTTAAAAATGTGAGAGAACTCAAATTAACAACATAAATGTTCACTTGCAGCCCATGATGAAACAAGAAAAAACAACTCCCAAAACAGTATGTGGGAAAGCACAATTTAAATTAAGACTTAAGAAAATAGTGTGGGGATAAATCATAAGTACAAAAAGAATGTAAATCACAGAAAAATATTGGTCAGGATGTTTGAAAAAGAGAACCAGATTGGAAAATGTTGTGGGTAAATTAATAAAAAAATAATTTTCAAATTAGTGAAAATACAAGTGAAGATATAAATTTTACAAAAGATACAAATAAGGAATTCAAAGGGACACATTTTGAAACCTTTAGTAAAATTTTTGAATAATTAAAAGAATATTTTTAAGACTCATGAAACATATGAAAATCAAACAAAGATAAAAATCTGTCTTTTAATAGACACATAACTAGTAATGAAATGGAAGCAGTAACAAAAAATATATGCATATTACTCTAGGACTAGGGAGTTGACCAAGTAGCAAACAACATATTCTACTCAGGCTTGAGAGGACAAAAATACTGTTCCCATCAGCCATAAGGAAGCTTATAACCAGTATACAATCTGGATTAGGAAATCGAACTTATTTTCTAATCTTGAGAGGAGCTAAATGCATGTGATGAATATACATATGTAAAGGCAATTTACTAACATGCATAAAGAGTAAAAATGAACCCCCCCAAAAAAAGTCCCAGTTAAAAATAGTTCAGAAAAGGACAGAGTCACTGCAGTATTTTACCAGAACATAAAAGAACTAACCCTATGAATACTTAAATTATTTTATAATAATAGAAAATGAAGAAAGGCTTTCTTATCAATAATACCATGAAAAGAAGATAAAGACAAGATAGCAAACAATTTTATAGACTGATCTTTCTGACAAATGTAGATATAAAAATATCCAATAAGGTATAGCAAAACTGAATGATGTTTTCAAATTATCTGAGTGATGTGATTCAAACTCACATAAAAAAGTCTTATCACCAACAATTTGGTTTCATTTCAGAGAATCAGGATACTTAAACAACTATAAATCTGGAAATAGTACCCATCAGGCAAAATGACACAATAGAAAAAAATCCAATGACAATTATAGTAGATACAGAAAAGGGCTTTGACAAAACCTGTCTCCTCACACTAAAAGTCATGAAGAGGCTAGGGTGGCTGGAGTATTACATCATCATAATACGATAAACTTATACCCAACATAATACTAGATTAATCAAAACATAGTGTTTTCAGGAACATTGGGAGCAAGACAAGGATTTCTAATCACTCTACTCTTGCTTAAAGAATTACTTGAAACCTCGGCTAGATGAAGCAATAAGACAAATGAGAAAACTAACAAGTATTCTTATTTGTAGATGGTATGATTCCACATATAAAATTAAAAGACACCCCCCAAATTCTTACAGATGATTAATAGTTAAAGCAAAGTGACAGGGCAAAATAATTAATACATAAAACTAATAGTCTTCTTATAGATAAATGACGACCCACTGAATATGAAATCAAGGAATTGGACTCCATCTGAAATAGCTACATACCTGCAACAATAACAGAAAATAAGACAAAGACCTGGAAATAAATTTAAACAAGGAAAGGTAAGACCCATAACAAGAATATTAAGACACTGAAGAATAAAGTACCAGTATTATAAAACTATCCATCATATTAAAAGCAATCTACAAATTCAGTAAGATTATGATCAATATACCATGACCTTTCTTTGCCAACAGAACAGATAATCTCATAATTTATATGAAGCCACAAAAAAAACAAGGAGAGATAAATCAGTCTTGAATAAAAAGATGCCATGGAAGGTATTAGCATACGTGATTTCAAGTTTTACTACAAAGACAGATAAGGAAAATAACATGGAGCTTTCACAAGAGCAGAATAAAACAGATTACATCAAAGTAATACAACACCATGTAACCACAGCTCCCTGATATGTTACAGAGATGACCAAACAGCATCGCTAACAATTATTCTTGCAGAACAGGATATCCCCATGTGAAATGAGACAAAAATATCAGATCTTTATCTCTTGACAAAACTCAACAGGAAATGCATCAAGGACTCCAACATAAAATCCAATAATCTGAAAATACTGGAAGGAAAAGTGGAGAGTACACCCAACTTTCAAGGTAGAGATAAAAATGCAGGCAGTTTTAGATTGCCCTTTCTAGGCAGCTAAACCTATATGACAGTTTCTCTCATCAGGCCCTATTTGTATCATGCTTGATGAGAAGAGCTCAGTAGATCTGCTCAAATTCAGGGACTTCCTAAAGCCTTTGAGTTGTTTATTTCTGGAGCTGAATAGCTTCCATCAATGTTAGAGTTTTATCTCAGAGGAAATTGATAAACAACAATTCTAAATCAGTATAAAACAAAATAACTTTATTAATCAAATTACAGTTATATAAACAAGCAAAAATATTTCTCAAATAAAATACAAAGAATGAGGAAATAGCCCCATTCAAAATACCACAAATACACCAGGAAATATCCTGGAAGTAACCAGGAAAGTTATCAGTATTGATAATAAGGCATTCTTCCCTGGAGGTAAAACAAAATTATATATTTATAATCTTCTCTAACCCACTTGTCAATGTTTCAATGAGCCACAAATTTCTGTCAGGAGTAAAAATTTTTTCTTGTGTCATGGAAGTTTTTAAATTGTTAAGACAAATACAATCACACTATGAATATCTTATTTAAATGACTAAAGCAATGTGAAATAAAAACGTGAACCACAAGTAAATGTGCCTATTGAAAGTTGTCTATATCACTAAAAAAAGGCACCGATTTATGAAGTTGAAGAGTCCATGGAGTCACATGCAGATAAAAGTATTAGACCGATACAAAATTTAAATCTGAGCCTATTGCTCAGACTTTGAAAGTTATAATAACATAAATAAATGTGCGAGTCAAAGAGGTTGATCTCCAGAAAATCAAAGCAAAAACAGAGAATAAATAAATAAAACAGAAAACAAAGAAAATATTCAAAAATTATATAGCACTGTTAGTGAAGATAAAAGAAAAAATATAGAAGACACCCAGTAGCCTACCTGCTGGGTGCCCCTCATAGAAAAGAAGCCATTAATATGTATAAGAATATGATGGAGAGATGGGAGAAAAAAGGATAAGAGAAAGAAAAAGTTTGGACACAATGAGAAAGGAGGAACTGGAGACACAAGGATAGAGAAAAATAACCTGATGTGAGTACCCTGCCCTGCCTCTTGAGTCCATTGTGATTTCTCTACAGTGCTGCCTCTGAGGGACAAGTTTGGGTCTATGGCCATGTCTGTGTTGATGACCATGGTTCATATTACTGCTAAAGGCCATCGGGATATCCCTGGCCTGAAGGGCCACCTGGAGCCCTGCTGATGTCCAAGGACTGTTTAAAACTAGTCCAGCATCTCATGGCTGTGACATTCTGGATAGAATAACACGGGCTACCATATTCAGGAAAGTATGTCCTGTACAGCCTCTGGGAAGCATAGTAGAATTGACACTTGTTGACCTGTGTTCACGTGAGCCAACCAGCCCATGAGTACGGGAATGGTAGTGTAGGCAATAGAGAAATGTCCCTGCCTATCTCCCTCAGCACTCTCTGGCCTCAAGGAAATGAAAGCTGGAGAGCTAGCACTGCCTCTTGCTGGTTGCAGCATTAAATGAGCTGGAAAGCACTTCCTAGTGGTGCACATGTGTAAGCAAAATGGCTGGTTGTCCAACTCAGCCACACTAAGGTCCAGATTCAGGGCTTTGCATTTGCCCACCACAAAACCTAGCCTATCTGTGAACTGTTGGGGCCAGACCCCCATATCAAAAGCTGCAGGTTCTCCATGCCACAGATCAAAAACTGTATGTTAAAGAAGAGTCTTAGTAAGTATCCAGTATTAATAATGTTTCATAAGCCAAACAACTCAAGAGAGACCAATGGCTCATTTCAATGAACATGTTTCAACAAAAGAATATGCTGTGTGACATATTGTGACAAGATTCATTTTTATTATTCTTTTTTTTTTTTTTTTTGAGCTGGGGACCGAACCCAGGGCTTTGCGCTTCCTAGGTAAGCGCTCTACCACTGAGCTAAATCCCCAGCCCCTTATTATTCTTTTTTATTTTTAATTTTTTTGGTAAGAGATTGAAAGAATGGAGGATAGATACAAAGAGATGGGAAGATGAAGGAATTGGTGTGCATAATATGAAATACACAAAGAATGAAATGTTTAAAAAGAAGAGGAAAGGAAACCAAGAATTTACTCTATTGAGTTTAAACATATACTTACATAAAAGATTACATAATGAATAAGCAGAAGAAATTAGCTAGAAATGCAGTAATAACAAATCATAAAAGGTATACTGAGTAAAAAATTAATCTATCACATGACAGCAAGGGATGCTGGAGAATATTTTAAAGACAATAAGCCAGTTGGATAGAAATCCAAATTTTGTCCATTTGAAATGTGGGAGGATTTTAAAAGCACACACAGGAGACTATAAAATGAAGTAAGACGATAGCTATATTTTAAGGGGGTGATATGTTTTATATGGATTACTCTAAAAGTTTACTGCTAATCATCACACTTAAGATTCTGTGATTGTACAATATTTCTTTAGTGTGAACTATTAAAGATATTTAATTGCTAGTGAATATATAATGTTAAAATGCAGTCATCACATTAACAGTGTAGAAAATAGGAGACTAGCCCACTGATTGACATGACTTACTGAGAGAATCAATTTACTTAGATCAGCTTGTCATGATATATTTGGATTTTAAGCCAGAAAGAATAATGAAAAACACAAAATTCAAAATATAGCCTGTGGGTATAACATACTTAAGTCAAATATTGTCAATTTAACTTAGATTCTTACAGTTCACTTATTTTTAAACATTCTCATTGATAACATACAGGTGTGGTATTTCTAATATTGTTTAGAGAAAAAAGAAACCAGAATTGGCCAATCAAAATGGATTACACCAACATAGTCAATCAGTACAGAACTATATAAATATTCTTGATAAATGTTCACTCTTTGAGAATCAAGTTAATTGTCCTGGAGTTGTGACCTTGAGATGTGAATGTAAACATCTCTAAATTTATAATACAAATTTGAGGAATTTTAAATTACACAGAAGATCACTAGTACTTCTTTACAAAATATGGTATTTCTGACTTTGTTCAAAGATTATAACCAGACTATCATTGAAAATTAACATTGTCATTAAATAATTAAAATACAAGTTCTTATTTATGTTTAGTATGGTACATTTTTATTATGTTTTAATACTCCGTTATAATTTTATGACATATACATATGAACTGGCGTTATTTTCATCCTTCACAAGCATTTCTTGTGCCTTATCATCATCAGAGAAAAGCTTTTAATTTTCTATTTTGCCACTTATTTTTAATAATAAAATAAAATAAAAATAAAAATAAAATAAAATAATTTTAATGTCTTCATGTGCACAAATGGAAGTTATTTACTAAAATATAGGTGGGTTATCAGTAGCTATATCACTGAAGAGCTCAAACCTCTGTATTTTCCCACAGTAATCATTCCATTCATATACAATAAATTGTGTTTAAAAAAGAACATACCTTGAATGAAACATTTACACTGCCTGAAAATCTTCTCATCTTTCTCCTTTCCCTGGACCCAATCCCTCAGTCTCTTTCCTAGCACTGCAACAGAATTCCAACTGCAAACATCATTTCCCACTTCTCAGTCTCCTGTGTATTCTACAGACTCTTAACAGTCCTTCCCCAAACTCATGGCTATATCTCAGCCCCCAAATACTGTAAGCACTCCCTGTTCAACCATAGCCTATGCATGCCAGAAAACTAGATAGTCTGGAAATGGACAGACCTTATCATCTTCCTCTGTTCCTTCAGCTCTAGTACCCTAGGTTTCAACCTCAGTAAAACTCTTGGCAGCTTTTCCTGCTTCTTTGCTCCTATCTCTGTGGATCACACAGATCTTCCTCTTCTAACTGAACAGGCAACAGTCATTATACTCTCCAAAATTCCAGAGAGGAAACCAAGGAGCAAAACATTCAACCAACAAAGACAAATTCATAAATCATCACTGAGATGTAGAACTATCTAAAACCTAGATACCTCAGAGCCAGCAAAACAAAACAATAATTAACAGCCAGAAGAGTATCACCCCACTAGAGCCCACCTATCGTACCATAGAAGGTCCTGAGTATTTCAACATAGATGAAGGACAACAAAACAAAACATATGAGATTAATTGTATGAAGATAATAGAGGTGCTCACAAAAGATAAATAAATTCCATAATGAAATCTAGGAAAATACAGGAGCAAAATATTGGCAGAATTGAATGATTATCCTAAAGAAAACAGTTAAAACAAAGGATTGCAAAAATAACACAATAGTTCAATACCTGTAGAGTGAAATATAATCAATAAAGAATACAAATGGGCATAATTCTGGATTATTATTAAGATTTTTAAAAAAGAGCAGAAACTATAGTAGCAAGCTTCACCAACAGAATATTTATGAGAGACAGAGAATCTAGGCATTGATGATACTGTAAAAGAAATGGGTATGTCAGTCAAACAAAATACTAAATCGAAGAAAATCCTAACAAGAAACATCCAGGAAATATGCAAAACTATGAAATGACCAAAACTAAGGATAATAGTTATAGAGGAAGGAAAATAAATCTAGCCCCAAAGCCAATAAAATGTCTTCAACAAAATCATAGAAAATGTTCCCAATCTAAAGGAGGACAAGCACATAAAGGAACAAGAAACATACAAACATATCACCAAATAGATAAGACCAGAAAAAGTCCCTTTGCCACATAACAATCAATTCACTAAATATACAGAACAAAAAGAGAGAATATTAAAAAATAAAAGAAATAAAGACCAAGTAGCATACAAAGACAGACCTATCAGAAGTACACCTAATTCTAAATGAAAAAAAGAGAAAGCCAGAATAACCTAGAGAATACAGAAGATTCAAAGAGACAACCAATGCCAGTGCAGACAATCTCTAACATATTTTCAATCATCAGAGATGGAATAAATTGGATATTTCTTTAAAAAGTCAAATTAAAACAATATCTGGCTACAAATCCATTCTAAAGAATGTACTAGGTGTAGAAATCTAACCTAAGGAGGCAAACATGAAAACACAGGACTTAAATAATTTCACACCAGCAATACCAAAAGAAAGGAATATCACACACACACACATACATACACACACACACACACACACACATGCTCTACCACCAACAGAATCAACAACAAATATCTGTAATGAAAAATATTAGTCATTGGTGCCTCTCAATATGAAAGGACTAAACTCCCAAATAAAAAGACACAGAATAACAGAATGGATTTGTTAAAAAGAAGCTGTCCTTCTTCTGCATCTGAACAATATACCTCAATTGGTATATCCTTAATACCTATTAAGGATAGACATTACCTCAAGGAAGTGGATTGAGAAATGTATTTCAAACAAATAGGCCTTAGCAGGCACCAAAAACTGACATTATTATTGATTCAATGTTGTGATTGCAGACAGAAGACGAGCATGACTGTCCTCTGAGAAGCTCTACCAGCAACTGACTGAGACAGATGCATATACTTACAGCCAACCATTGAACTGAGGTCTCATACCCCTATGGAGGAGCTTGGTGAAGGATTGAAGAAACAGAAAGGGATGACAAACCCATAGGAATACCAATACTATCAATTAACCTCAGGAGCTCCCACAGAATATGCCACCGAAGATAGAGCATACATAGACTGGTCTGTGGCTCTGGAATATATGTAGCATTGTCATGTCTGCTGCAGATATTTGATGACCCAAGGAAGAGAGAGGGTGGGTGAAATGGAAAAGTGAGAAAAGTGAGAGGGGTGGATGGGTCAGGGGTGGGCTGAGAAGCATCCTCTCAGAGGCAAAGAAAAGGAGATAGGGGGTGAAGAAATCTTGGAGAGGGGATGAGGAAGGGGGCCAACATTTGAAATGTAAATAAATAAAAAAAGTTTAAAAATAGGTGGTGTAGCCATTTAAATATCAAACAATGTAGATTTGAAATGAAAACTAATCAAAAGAGATGGGAAGGGAAAAAGAGACACATTATATTCATCTAAGGAAATATCCATGAAGGTGACATTTTAATTGTTATCATAAATACCTAAAAAATTTAAAAGAAAGTCTACCACTGCTTACGTCACATACTGATCCTCATACACTTGGGAACTTCAGTAGTCTGCTATCATTAATACACAGAAAAAACTAAACAGAGAAATCCTGAAGATAATACACATTAAAAAAAAACAATTGGACCTAATACATATTTGCAGAAAATATTACCAAAAGAAAATAAATAAACCTTCGCCTCTGATCATCATAGGATAGTTTCCCACATTGACTACAAGGCAAGTTGTAATAGATACAATAAATTTGAAACACTCCCAAATCCTATAAGACCACCATAGATTAAAGCTAATATCAACAAAAACAGAAATATGCAAACTATGGAACCTCAACAACTCCCTAATGAATAAAAAAAATGGGTCAAGACCAAAATAAGAAAGAAATTAAAGGCTTCCCAGAATTGAATGAAAATGAATACATAGCACTTTCAAACTTATGGGACACAATGAAAGTGGTAAAAGGAAAATCTCTAGCATTAAATCTCAACATAAAACAATTAGAGATATCTCATACTAGAAACTTAATAGTTCACCTAAATACTCTAAAATAAAAGAAGTAAGTATTCCCCAGAGGAATGGCAAGAAAGAATCGGTCTAAAGTCTGAAATCAATAAAACAGAACAAAAGAGAACAATAAAAATAATAAATGCAATACAGACTTGGTTCTTTAAGAAAAAGAAAAATATTGACAGGTCATTATCCATATAAACTAAAAGGCAGAGGAAGAAAATACAAATGAAAAAATCACAAATGAAAAAGGGGAAATAATAACATACACCTAGGAAATTGAAAGAATCATAAGGACATACTTTAAAAATCTGCATGGTATGTACTCACTGATAAGTGGATATTAGCCCAAAAGCTTAGAATGCCTAAGAAATAGCTTACAAAATATCATTCTGAGTGAGGTAACCCAGTCACAAAAAAACACACATGGTATGCAATCATTTGATAAGTGAATATTAGCTGAATAGCTTGGAATACCTAAGAGAAAATTCACAGATCATGTTAAGATCACAAAAGAAAGAAGAGCAAAATGTGATTCTTCAGTCCTTCTTAGAAGCGGGAACAACCTACTCACAGGAGGAAATACGGAATCAAAGAGCGGAGCAGGTGCTGGATAAAAGGTCATCCAGAGACTACCCCACCTGGGGATCCATCCCATATGCGGTCACCAAACCAAGTCACTATTGCTGATTCCAAGAATTGCTTGCCGACAGGAACCTGATATGGATGTCTCTGAAAGACTCTACCAAAGTCCTACAGATACAGATGAAGACGCTTGCAGCTAACCATTGCACTGACCACAGGGATCCCAATGGAGGAGTTACAGAAAAGTCTGAAGGAGCTGAAGGGGCATGCAACCCCATAGGAAGAACAACAATATCAACCAACCAGACCCCACTAGAACTCCCAGGAACTAAACCACCAACCAGTGAGTAACATGGAGGAACCCATGTCTCTAGCCACATATGTGGCAGAGGATATCATTGTCCAGCATCAATAGCAGAAGCCCATAGTCCTTTGAAGACTCATTTCTCCAATATAGGAGAAGGCCAGGGTTGAGGTGGGAGTGGCTAGGTGTGAGTAGGAGCATCCTCATAGTAGCTCAGGAAGGGGGAGGGGGTATAGAAGACAGGGGAAAGGGTATAACATGTGAAATATAAGTACATAAAATATCCAAGAAAAATAAAATTTAAAAAGAGGGGCAGGATCAGGTATTGGAGGAGATGAGGATGATATACAGAGGGTCAGGAATTTGAACTGAGGTGTGTAGCAATGGGGAATGGGGAACTGGGGGTAGCCACAAGCAAGTCCCAGATGCCAGGAAAGCAAGACACTCCCAGGACCCAACAAGGATGAAATTAGCTGAAAAACCCAAAGGGGAGGCAGAACTTGTAGAGACCATATCCAGAGGTTAGGCAATGTTCCTCATTCCTCAAGGAATGAGGCCACCCCACACATTCAACTCCAAATTTTTAACCCTGAATAGCTCCTGTCTAAAGGATATACAGAGACAAAGTGTGGAGCACAGAGTAAAGCAAAGGCCATCCAGAGACTGCCCACCTAGAGATCCATCCCATACACAGACCCAAAACCCAGACACAGATGCAAAGAAGTACTTGTTGACAGGAGCCTGATATAGGTATATAGGGGTATATAGGGGTTTCCTGAGAGGCTCTGCCACAGTCTGACAAATACAGAGGCAGATGCTCACAGGCAACCACTGGACTGAGATGGAGTCCCCATTGGAACAGTTAGTAAAAGGACTAAAGGAGGTTAAGGAGTTGGCAACCCATAGGAAGAACAACAATATCAACCAACCAGAACCCCCCAAGCTCCCAGGGACTAAACCACCAACCAAAGAGTGCACATGGATTGATTCATGGCTCTAGCCACATATATAGTAGAGGATGGCATTGTTAGACTTCAGTGGGAGGAGAAGCCCTTGGTTCTATGAAAGCTTGATGCCCCAGTGTAGGGAAATGCCAGGGCAGGGGAGGGTGGGTAGCAGGATTATGTATGTGGGTGGGGGAGCACCCTTATAGAAGCAGGGAAGAAGATGGTCCATGGGGGGTCTGCAGGGGAAACCTGGAAAAGGGATAACATTTGAAATGTAAATAAACAAAGCATCCAACTAAAAAAATCTGCCAGAGTCTTGAGGCCCCAGGAAAAGAGAAGGTCTAGTCAGGGCTATCTTCTTGGAGGTAATAGGGAGGAGGAATGTGATGAGGAATTATGGGAGGGGGGAATGAGGAGGGTCAACAACCACAATGTAAATTAATAAATAACAAAAAACAAACAAACAAAAACCCTGTCTTCCTCCCAATTGGAAAAATCTAAAAGAAATTGATAATTTTTGATAGGTTCTATGCACAAAAGTTAAACAATTTAAAGAGCCATAATCCCTGGTGAAAAAGCAGTCAGTAAGTCTCCAAACACAAATAAAAGATCTTAGTCAGATGGATTTAGTACAAAATTTTACCAGAATTTTAAAGAAAATTTAACACCAATACTCTTCAAATTTTTCTATAAAATAGACTGGACAGGAGCCCTGGCAGGGATGAGGTACTGCGGTGGACACAGCTTTAGACAAAGGCCAAAGTCTGATGATCACTGGCCTTGAAACTCCCTCTTACTTTTCTGGAGGCCAGAAATTGATTGCTTCTGGCAATTTAAATTCCTCCTGTTATTCCATTGCTGAAAGGCTTGGTTTCTGGCAATTAAATCCTTCTAGCAACAGCAGGAGATTATAAAAGAAACTTAATAGAGCTGTTTTCTCTCTGGCTCAAGGGCCACTTACTGACCAGGCTAGAGGCTAGGTGTTCCTTAACTGTTCATGAGGCAGACAAAAGATAAAGAAAGGGAAAATTCTAGCTCAAACATAGACACACCAAAAAAACGTCTTGACTGGGCCCAAACATCTGTCTCCATAATTACACAAGTGTTCCTACATACTTATATACATGTTCATATAGCTTCATATGTATATAAACAGATATACAGGCATTTGGGGAACAGGGCTGAGTCCTGATAGCCATACTTTATGTTTTTTTTTCTCTGACTTTCTTCTACCTTTTTAGGCAAAAGTACTTTTTAAAATTACTTCATGGATAAAATGCTACACAAAAGAGGAGTTACAGAAAGATATAGATAGTAAGTTCAAAGCAGTGTTTCATTCTGTAAGCTCAGTATAAGTCAAAACAATAGTTTCACATTGCTTTGTTTTATCCTTGTGCCCACCTGTGTTGTTATCCTTTGAATTGACCAAGAATGAATGTTTTTTCTTGCCCATAAATTTTTCCCAATGTTATTTCCCTTTTTAGTGTAATTTAAGAAAGTTCACTGTGTTTCTTAATTTGTATATTTTATTTATTATTCTATGAGGATGGCAATTCTATTCTTGATTCTAACTTTATTATCTCTCTCTAAAAGCTTTATTACATTAGGCAAAACATCTAAAATCATCTCCTTAACTTTTTTCTTAAATTTATTTGAATCAAATAAGGATTGCTACAAAGTAATTAATTCATATAAACAGCATTAATTCATCAAAATTCATCTTCATGTAGATCTGCAGGAAATTTGTTCAATAGGCTGAGCTGATGCCCGGGAATCATTAGGCTATGTAATAATGACTGGAAGGGCATAAGATCAATAAAACAAGTGACAGCTCATGCTGCTGAGGATGAGCAAAAAGAAAACACTCTGTCATTGCTAGTGGGAATGAAGCCACTATAGAAATCAATGTGAGACTTCCTGAGAATATTGGGAATCAGATTACTTTATGATCCATCATATATATTCTTAAGCATATACCCAAAGTATGCTCCATCCTAGTAAAAGGAATTAATCAACCTTATTCTTTATGACTTTAGTCATTTTAGCCAGAAACTGGAAATAACTTATATGTGTCCCTCTGTAGAAGAATGGATAAACACAAAGTGGTTAGTTTACACAATGGAGTATTACTCAGCAGGTAAAAAAGTAACATCACAAAATTTCCAGCCAAGTAGGTGGAGCTAAAAAAATCATTTAGTGAAGTAACCCAAAAACAGAAAGACAAATATATTATATATTCACACAGAAGCATTTAGTAGCCATTAAGTAAATGATAAGCAAGCTATAATCACTAGACTCAGGGTGGTTACATAAAGAAGATGGACAAATAAATCTTCCTAGACAAAGGAACTAGAGTACATTGTCCAAGTGGACTGGGGGCCTGAAAGAGATGGAAGTTGGAGAAATGAAATGCTGGAAGAATAAAAGGAGATTGCAGTGAAAATTGATTGGAATTGGGGGACTTTTGAGGGATGATGTAGCAACCTAGTTTAAGGGAGACTTTTTGGAATCTATGAAGGTGATCCTAATGAGGACTCCAAGTAATGGGAGATACAGAGTCTCAACTCTTCTTCTCTTGAAGCCAGGCAAGGATTCCATAGGCTGCAAAGGATTTAATGCTATTAAATTGTTGGTCAAGGGCATCCCATAGAAATGCACAAACAGCCCCCATATTAGTATAGGCTGATACTAATAAAAAAGAGTTGGTCTCTGCAAATTGATAGTGAGTTCCTTAGCTGAGAGCAATATCCATCCTGCACGTTGAATATGGAGAAGTGAAGCTGATTCTTACATGGACCCTTTTCCTCTACATGACAGTCTCCTTATGTGGGAAGGTACTCTACAGGCCACCAAAAGACAAGTATAGACACTATCCAAAGCACAAAACTTTTGACCTACAACATGTCCTGTCTATAGAATATGCTAGTGCAGTGGTAGTATAGAACCTGTGAGAGTATCCAATTAATGCCTGATTTGAATGAGGCCACAATATGAGAAGGAACCCATACATGAGACCACTTCAAATATTCCAGACACCTAAAGTAAACTATACACTACTAGTCAAAAAAATTAAAATTGACATTGTGTGCTTCCTTGTCTCTCATGTTTCATAAAGCCGTACATATCATAATCACTTATCATTGAAAAGGCTTTAATAAAGCAAAAAACAGGAAAAAAACAAGTCTAACAGCAATTTTAGAGAAAAATATAAAGAGACATTATAATACATCAATACATCTTTGGTTCTGGTAAACAATAAAACATTATATAAAATTCACTTTTGTTTCTCCTTTAAATAAAATGGGGGTTTATTAAGCACTCCAAAATAATCAAATATATTTGTTTTATGTGAACAGTGTGTTTCCATTTTCTATACCATGTAAAAACAGATATAGAAAAATTAGAGACTCCGAAAGCCAATTAAATCAATATATTTATAAATGACACATAACAAAGAGTCAAAATAAGCAATGCATGAAGATTGAGAAAGGAAATATAGGAAAAGCAATGATTATTGCATGGACTAGTGGCAGTATTCTGTCTAGAAACAGTGTTTAGTGCAGCAACAATTAGGTTGAGGTATAAAATATTGTGTAAATGTACTCACTTGCACTTACAAACAGGAAAACACATTATTTCAGATTGATTTTTTCCTTGTCATTTAACAGAAAGAAAATAGTATCCCCTTTGACTAGGAGCTCATTCATTTTAGTGATAGCTTTAATGATAGTTAATCATGATAATAACAGTGGCTGATGTAACCACTCATGATTAGCACAGGCTTGTTTTTGTGTATATTTAAAGAAAAAAAAAAACAGTTTTCCAGAGACTTCAATTCTTTCTGCTCTATTTCCTCCAATGTTTTAAATTACATCACTTAACCTACAGACTCAAGCATATTTTTATCACAATCTGTTATCAAAGGATACAGACTTACAAGGTGTTCATACATTTTGAGCATTAAAAAAGATGCGAGCATTTGGGAATGATAAAATTTCACACACACGCAAAAGGACTTTTCCCCCAATACGCTTCAAGCCTCAAACTATATAAAGCATATTAGAAAAGTGAGGAAAGTAGATAGTATATTGGGGAGACAGAAATTACTGGGTCTAAGTATCTGATATTCACTGTTTGTTAACCTTTATTGTCATTCAGTAAAAAACAACCGATTTTAAACAATATCTCAAAATGTATTAACACTAAAAATAATTAAATGAAATTACTAAAGTCCTAATCATTAAAAACAATTTAATCTTCTCTTGAAGCTGATTTTATATGAACTAGCAAGGAGTAACTTAGGCTTTATAAAGACAGCTTCTGATGCTCAACACTGAAGAGTGTTTTAGTGTTATTCTTTCACAATCTACTGCAATTAAAGGTATCAGAAAACTGATATATGTTACTTGTAATGAAGTTTATATTGGCTAATTTCAGCGTTTTTTCCTCCTTCATTTTCAATGTTGAAATGGGCATTTGACTATTTTTCTGCTCTGGAGGAGATTCAGTGACTAGGTATTTATGATTTCAAAATATTCTTGTTCAGTAAACAACCAAAGAAAAATTTAAAGCATGTAGATTGCCCTCTTTATGAATGATATAAAAATACTAAATCTGCAGCAAAAATAATTTCATTTTTTCTCTATTCTATTTGGTAGAGATAAATCACACATGTATGTAACATGCTACACATGGAGATGCAAAGGTACAAAAATGTTAACCAAGAGAAAAATATTTAGTTCATAATGAAGACTTTGATATTTGTCAAATCTTAAATCCTTCTCCATAACATGACACCTTGATATTAACATTTTTCTGATTTTTAAATAAATCTGTGCTAAAATTACAGGATAATTACAATGTTCTTTCTATATATTTCACAAATGATTCCATTTGAAGGAGTTTTGAAAATGTTTAGAGAAAAAGTATGTTTAAAGTAAAGGAGTGTGCATTTAGTTCTTCAACAAGGCTGTAAACAAATCTATGGCAACTTTATCTATATATGTGTTCTTACATTTTTCAGAGGTTCAGCAAACATGTTAATTTCATTCCAACCATGCAATCAGCTATGTAAATACAAGAAGATTATGGAAACATACACACTGCTCAGCACCATATTTTCTTCTATTAATCAACACTAGCTTCTGTACATTAACTACAAATAGATAAAAAGTAGTAATAATTATTATATACATCTTTTAAGATTCTTATGGTAATAACAGTGATGAATTCATATTTATTTCTTTTATCAAAAATAGAATTTTTCATTTATTACATCATGATTAACATTTTGCTTCCTCTACTCCTTTAAGTTCAACCTACTCTCCCATCCAGAAACACTTCCTTCTCTCTTTCAAAAGACAAGCAGTTTCAAAGGACTATAAGAAAATATAATTTAATAAGAAAAAATAAAAACAAATATGTCATGTGACAAAATGAATGAACAGAAGAAAAAGAGCTCAAGAAAAGGCATGAGAAGGAATTATGTAGAAACAGAGAGCTACTTTTGCAGAGCATATACATAGTCTTAATCTCTGACAATTAGAAGAGTATTTTGCAGAGGTTTTTTTTTTTAAATTCAAACTATTTTGTTTCATATGTCATAATACCCCTCCACTGAACATGTACCCCTGAAGAAGAGACAGGGGACACACACTCATGAAGTCTTAACAACAAATTCTAGGCAATGACAACACCAATAGTCACGTTAATGTCAAAGGTAAAAATTCTCATGATAATGCACATGAAGGGATACATGCAACCAAGAACTGATGAAACAGGGAAAATTAGCATTGAACAAGGACAAATACAATGACTGATTATTAAATAAGAAGTCAACAATGCTGGAAACATATACATACAATTATATAGAACAGATTCAGCAGGTTGTAGTTATATATTTATGTATATATGTATTTTAACAATTAAAGGCAAAGAAACCATAATTTCAAGAGGGGTTTGGGAGACATTTGAGGCATTAGGTGCAGAAAAAGATAGAATTTTATTTATATTTTATAAAGTACATATGTATATATGCATTTTCAATGAATTTTGATAATTTTTATTTACATGCATTTTGATAAGAGCCATTTTTTTCCTCCACTCCCACCAACTCTTTCTATGCTCCCATTTTCCACTAAAGCTGTTCATATGTATATGTAACCTATTGAGTCCAGTTAATAGTTCTTTTATTCACAGAGTTTAGGGCTGACCACTGGTGTACAGGCATCCTACATGGTGCAACATAGATGAAGAAAACTGGTTCTGCCTACTCAACAAAAGTAAGCTTCCATACCTCTTTAAATAGGAGTGCTGTCTTACTAACCTTTATCCCATATATGATAGAATGCTCAATAGTCTTGTGCAAAGCTTGAGAGTTCACAGGTGTAATATCACTGCCATTTTCAGATGACCCTATGTTATAGTAATCCTCCTTGAGCTCTTAGAATCTTTATTTGCTCCTCTGCCTTGTTTCCTGAATTTGTACTGGTTACTTTATTAATGACTCGTTTAGAAATTAGTCCTGTAACATCATTTATTCTTTGCAGTTCGATCTTGTCGCCAACACATGAATAAGTGTTGGCTATTTCACTTTGAGTGGTTGATCAGGACATCTAAAAACTTGCAAACAATGTTGGATATTACCATTGATTTTTAGTTGCCAACCAAAACTTGAGAGTAAGCATTTATTGCTTGTGGACAACGAAAATTTAGTTCCACAACTTGAATCTATTCAAACAGCTTTTGCCTGAAAAGTCTCCTGGAAGACTACAAGCTCTTACAAGGAACTTTGCTATGCAGGTTGTTGAGGGAGAAAAGTAAACAAAACTCCTATCCCACTTAGATCTTGTGAACTCCAGTAACGATTGGCAAAGCAAGATATGGCCAGTTATTTAATAGTGGCCCTAATAGTCTGAGATTAAACAACAGCTGTCTGATTGGTCTTAAGACACACACTCAGTAGGAAGGAGCCCCTTTCAGGTATTATAATACAACCAAGGACATGCATCAGGGGAGGCTATAGACTCTAGAGAACTTAGTATCCTTCTGTTGAATGCATAGAGTATTCAGCTACCTACCTAACACTTTTTTCACATAGATTAGTGCATATCTAACTACTTATGAAAGACGAGTCTCTTTATAGCCCAGACTTCTCTCCTAATGAGATAGTTTGATTCAAAATGTTTGTCTTTGCCAACAATTCAACACTGATAAAGAGACAATAGTGCTTTATTTTCCGTGTTATATGGTGCTTATAGATTACTTAGTTTCTCCTTAAATTCCATTATTCTTTTATATTTGTATTTCCCAATCTCTTCTAAATCATTTTATTCAGCTTTCTTTTATGTTGGTTTATTGTTATTATGCATGTATATCACATAAATGCACCATCAATTGGTATATACTGATGATGTCAGAACTATTAGAACTGAAAATGATGGTTGAAGGAAAAAGAACCAAAATAAAATACAAATTAAAAACTGTTTTAAGAATCATTAATCATGTATACAAAATCTAAATATATTTGCATCAATATTTATGATTTAAATACAACATGTGAGAATACAGGGGAATTGGGAATGTTTTGGCCCAAGTAAACACTGTTAGGATATTTAGGGAAAAATTTTGTAGCACAACGTATTTCCTAGTTGAGGCATCCATTTTCATACACATACCTATTACAGGCTAAATATATCTACTAAAATGATAGGTTTAATGGCATAGTTATAATAACCTAAGAGTAATAAGAAATGTACCTTTAAAACTTCTGTATTTCATTCAGGGTCAGTCCATAATATGGGGGTGTTTGCAACATAGATTTAATTATATCTTTTAAGCTGATAGACAATTCACAAGAAATTGGATCCTATGTCACGAAATTACAACAAAAACATTTATACTGTGTGGTCCTTATAACATATATGGTCCATAGACCCTAAAATAAATTGGTAGAGGTATTTATTTTCTACTTTAATTAAAATGATCAAGGTTATTGTAGTATATATTTTGCATGATGCAAGTCATATAAAATGAGGTTAATTATATAATGTAAATCATGTTATGGGTCTTTTCCCTGATGATGTTTTTATTTATTTTTATATCAAAATACTTTAACCACTAAAAGTCATTTATGATTTTGAGTGTCTTTCTCATATAAATTACTCATATTATTTATTATATTATTCTCTTTGGAAGATAAATTTTCATTTAAAAATTAAAAACAACACTTCATAATTTTATGAAAAGAGACTTATGTACTCAGGTAGAATAAATAATAATTGACATAAATAAAAAAATTTGTTTTAACATACATTATTTCCTCCCCCCAAAAAAACAGAAAAGACAGAATTAGGGCTCAAAATTTAGCATGGTATGAAATAATTAGTGTGTTTCTGCCATATGTAACTAGTGAAGGTGTAAACAGATAAACTTATACTATGTAACATAAATGGGATTTTGATTCTTTTCATTCTATTCAAAGGACATTTTACATATTCATATTTATTAAGAAGTTTCTCTGAATTTTCCAAGTTTATGTCCTCTGCTAAATCTTATATTCTATTTCTTTTTTAAAAATTTTATTAGATATATTTCTTTATTTATATATCAAATGTTATTTACCTTCCTGGTTTCCTGTCCATAAGCTCCCAATCCCCTCACCTCCTCCCCACCTTATGGGTATTCCCCCATACATCCCCCTTACTGTCTCCCCATATTGCTCTGCACTAGGGGTCCAACCTTAGCAGAACCAAGGGCTTCCCCTTTCCCTGGTGCCCCAACAAGACTATTTTCTGCTACATATGCAGTTGGGGCCCTGGGTCAGTCCATGTACAGTCTTTCAGTAGTTGTTTAGTCCCTGGAAGCTCTGGTTGGTTGGCATTGTTGTTCTTATGGGGTTGCAAGCTCCTTCAACTCTTTCAATCCTTCCTCTAATTCCCCCCAAGGAGGACCTGTTCTCAGTTTGGTGATTTGCTGCTAGCACTGACCTCTGTATTGGACATGCTCTGGATGTTATATTCTATTTCTGACAAAAAAGAAAAAAAATTCTCATTTCTCCCCTAAACATTTCAGAATACTTATACTTTTAATAAGGAAAGTCTTTAACTTCTCAGAACATCCTCTATTGGCTTTACTAAATGTAGTTTTTTTATATGGATATCAAAGGTATTTGTCATCTGGATCCATTTCTTTATAGCCTCCTTGTCTTTCATTAAGTGTAACCTGCACCTTTCTTTGTTTTGTATTTGGTTGAGTAAAAGAATTTCCTCTTCATATTTGATTTCTTACTATTTATTACATGAATGTAACTTGCATTTGACATGAAAAATACCTCCTAATTTTATGACCAGTAACAGCTACTTTTACAATTAGAATATGCTGTATTTTTATTCACTCTTTATTATATATGTAAATGCTTGTGGAAAGTCTCTATAATTTTCAACTTTGTCATTGTATTTTATAATTTTGTGTATGAAGACATACATCATAAAAGTAAATATTGATAAAAATGAACAATTAATGCCACAGAAACATAGCCATCCAATAGAAACAAGTAAGAGAGATCAAAACTTATTTTGGTTTTGAGTACGATTGTAGAGTAGAGCTGTGTCCATGTGGCCCAGTGAAAGCTGAGAGACACAGTAAGAAATAATAGGTTCTATTAGAAAGTAGGTTGTTAAGACAACTAGAAATTCTCTAAGAAAAATGATCTAACCACTGACATTTAAGGAGAAATAGAAGGGATATTCAATAAACTAGAGAAATAAATAGATAATAGCTATAGGATTTACTTGGTGGCTGATGGGAAGCAAAAAATTTATCCCAAATGCAAATGAAGAGGTCTTATGTGCACTGGGGAAAATTTACTGAACAAAACAACAATAGCTTACACTCTCAGTCAAATGGGACCTCATAAAATTGCAAAGCTAATGTAAGGCAAAGGACACTGTCATTAGGACAAAACAGCAGCCAACAGATTGGGAAAAGATTTTTACCAATCCTACATCTGATAAAGGACTAATACCCAAAATATACAAAGAATTCAAGAAGTTACACTCCAGAGAGCTAAATAACCCTACTAAAAATAGGGCACAGAGCTAATCAAAGAATTCTCATCTGAAGAATATCAAATGGCTGAGAAGTACCTAAAGAAATGTTCAATATCCTTAGTCATCAGGGAAATGAAATCAAAACAACCCTAAGATTGCACCTCACAACAGTCAGAATGGCCAAGATCAAAAACTCAGTTGACAACAGATGCTGGCAAGGAGGTGGAGAAAGAGGAGCTCTTCTCCATTGCTGGTGGGATTGCAATCTGGTACAGCCTCTCTGGAAATTGGTCTGGAGGTTCCTCAGAAAATTGGACATTTCACTACCTGAGGATCCAGCTTTTCCTTTCCTTGGCATATAACCAAAAGATGCTCTAATATACAACAAAGACACATGACCACTGTGTTCATAGCAGCTTTATTTATAATAACCAGAAGCTGGAAAGAACCCAGATGTCCTCCAACAGAGAAATGGTTACAGAAAATGTGGTACATCTACATAATGGAGTACTACTTATGTACCAAAAAGAATGGCTTTATGGACTTCATAGGTAAGTGAACTAGAAAATATCATCCTGAGTGAGGTAACCCAAGCACAGAAAAGTACACATGGTATGCACTCACTGATAAGTGGATATTATCCCAAAAGCTCAATTCACCTAAGAAACAATCCCCAGAACACATGAAGCTCAAGTAGAAGGATGACTAAAGTGTAGATGCTTCACTCCTTCTTAAAAAGGGAAATAAAATATTCATAGGAAGGATATGGATGCAAAGTTTGGAGCAGAGGCTGAAGGAACAGTCATTCAGAGACTGACCCACATGTCTTCCATATATACAGCCACCAAAACTAAATAAGATTGATGAATCAAATAAGTACATACTGACAAGAGCCAAATGTAGCTGTATCCTGAGAGTCACAGCCAGAGCATGTAAAATACAGAGGCAAATGCTAGCAGCAAACCATTGAACTGAGAATGGAACCTCTGTTGGAGGAAATAGAGAAAGATTGAAAGAGCTGAAGTAGTTTGCAACCACATAAAAACAGAAAGGTCAACCATCCAGAGCTCCCAGTGACTCAACCACTATCGAAAGACTATACATGGACTGTCCCATGGCTCCAGCTGCATATGTAGAAGACGATGGGCTTGTTGGGCACCAATGGAAAGGGAAGCCTTTTGTCCTGCTAAGGTTGAACCTCCAGTGTAGGGGAATGTTGGGGAGGGCAGGATGGGTGGTTGGATGGGGAGCGGAACACCCTTATAGAAGAAGTGGAGGGGATGGCATGGGGGCTCATGTAGAGTAAAGGGAATAACATTTGAAATGTAAATAAAAAATATCCAATGAAAGAAAAAATTTTTGAAACAGCAAGAAAACTGTTGTATGGCCTTTTTTTCCATTCCTCATGTCCTGGTGTATTGTGGCCAACTTCATCAAAAGAAGAAAATTACTGTTTGAAACAGTTGTTCAAAAGTTATGAAATCAGGGAGCAATTATTGGTCAGGAGACGGAACTCGGCCTGCCATAAACTCAGGGTGATGAAGTTCCTTAGTGCCAATTCTCAGAAATTGAAACTCCTGTGGATTATGTCACATTTACACATCCACAAAGCATAGTATAGACCTTCAGTAGATTTTGAAACTCTTCATAATTCCTAGTTTTATATTTGCTTCTTCCTATTCTAAAAGACTCTGGAGACAATGACCACCTAAAACACTAACCAACAAGGGTGTAGGAAATAGGGAGGGAACCTGAGGATGCTAGAATATCTTTCAAGAACGCACACACATAACTCTAGCACAAAGATAGTTAACTGTGAAATTGTGGTCAGGATAGGCCTTGTTTTCACTCAATACAGAAAAATAAAATCATGAAGGCAGAGCTGGTGTTCTATGCATTCTTGTCCAATACAGTTTCAGAAATAAACAGTGGTAAAGAGGTCAGAAGTCTATGCATTGCTATGTTCAGTCACCCAGGAGGAAGATGATCTGGCACTTCTATCTTTGACCTCTTCTTCCCCAACACCAGTATTGCTACCTATACTATGAGTAGTCTCCTTACTGTCCTCGGTTTTTAGTAGTTTGTAGCATGTTATTTTATACTCTTACCTATGTCCATTTAATTTACTTTATTTAATTTTCTTTATTTGACAATTTTTTGAAGAAAATTGTAATTAATTTACCAGGTATAAAATTACCTTATGGCATTGTAATGCATACTTACTTGTGGTTGATCTTCAGAACACCTCTCCATTTCTCACTTCACTTGTTCTCTCATTTCTAGCATACTGATTATTTTCTACCATTATCACATTATTTATCATCTTCTAAAAATCTGTTCTACAAAGGCTATATTCATTTTCTATGTACTCCCTTTTAGGTTCTTGGGCAATAAACAAGCCCATTCTTTCATATATATAAGAACAAGATAGAAAATATTCATTTACTAAAATTTAAAGAAATAAATATCAAAAATAAAGGAATGAGGCAGCAAATGGGATTTTTATAGATGTTTTCCATTGTTGAAAAACCATTGTTGTTCAGATATTTTATATTTAGCACATTTACAAGCACTCTACTTTTTTTTTCTTGGTTCTTTTTTTTTTTCCAGAGCTGGGGACTGAACCCAGGGCCTTGTGCTTCCTAGGCAAGCGCTCTACCACTGAGCTAAATCCCCAACCCCTCAAGCACTCTACTTTTGCTATAAGGTGAATCATGCACACTACAGTGTTACCAAATAGATACTCTGAAAGCATAAGAACAAACAACATACCAAATAAATAGCACTTTTACTCTTGCTGAGTAGATTATTGTTATCACAAATTATTTATGAACAGATTCAGATTTTAATATCTAAATATCAACTTGGTGAAATATGATTCATAAAATAGTGTGCTCAAAAATTTAATTCTCTCATAAATACAAATATTAAGAAATTATTATATTTCATAACTATAGTATATGTTACTTTTATTCATGTTCAATTAATAAGGATACTTGTGTATGACTGCTGTAGCTGAAACAATGATAAATACTATAATATCTCAATATATAGATCTGGGTTAGTTGTACTAAAAATTCCAGCATTTTATTGAGCAACATGAAGACTGATAGCATCAGGATTATACAGTTCCTAACTCTGCTAGTATATTTATCACATTCTTTAAAAATTAGAAAGCAGATTTCAAAATATTAAGATAAAATATTGGAAAAATTGCCTTAGTTAGGGTTTTTATTGTCATAAGACACCATAATCTAAAGCAACTGTATAGGAAATAATTGTTTAACCTTACATGTTTTCGTTCCATCATGTAGAACTAAGGACAGGAACTCAGAAACCACAACAGGAATTTAGGCCTTGAAGGATCTCAACATACTTGATTCCCACTGCTTTCTCAACCTACTTTCTTATACTATTTAAGACCACCCACCCAGATGTAGGACTAAACCATGTAGGATGATTCTACCCACATAATCATCAATTGAAAAATGTCCCCAACACTAGGCTTTCAAATAAGCCAGTATGCTGGTCAGAGTATTTTCATAAGTGAGTTTTACTCTTCCAAAATGACTCTAACCTGTGTCAAGCTGACATTAAAAAAAAAGCCAGTGCAGCGATATTGAAGAAGACCAAAGCAGAAAACAACACACATTAGGGAGAGAAAGTGCCTAGGACAAATATTCAGCTCCCTTTAAGAACTGCAAAGAGTTCAGTGCTTAAGCACTGCAATAGCATAATCTATGAGTAGATTTAAAATTTTTATGCCTCAAAGCAACTAATTATTATGTGGTAACAAATTAATGATCCAGCTCATTTGGCAAAACTAGCAGCTCTTTTCTGTACAATAAATTTATTAATGTTGGTCTTTTAATTTTATAAGACACTTGTCCTATTGGAATTTATACGAAGGTAGCATAATGCAAAAGAATGATTCACTTATCAAACTAATTAAATGAAATTATAAAAATAAACAAAAATGCATTGACAGTAATATAGAACTCGATTAGATTGTTTACATGGTAAAGGTTCATGAGATATTCAATAAAATTCACATCACCATCCCCACAAAAATAGTCTACTCAGGCAGACATAAAACCTGTGATTTCTAAAACCATGTACTGACACAATAGCAAAACTGATCCGTTTTTGTTTCAGAAGTTGAATTATAGCACTTTTAAAGTTCACTTAATCAAAGCAAATATTGTATTTGTGCATAATGGTACTTTGTATAATACTGGCAAGTCTGCAAGATGAAACTCTTCTGAAAATATTTGATAATTTTATAAGTCATAACATAAAATATATTTAGAAAAAAATAAAATTTGATCATGATATTTTAAAATATGATTTGGGAAAACTTTTAATGCCATTTTCTAATTATTAGGAGATTATTGCCTTTTCCAACTGATAAATAATAAATCTCATATTGTGTAAAGGATCCTGTATTGTTAAAGGTCAACCTCAAGCTTTTCTACGAGCTGAAAATTGTGCTCTAACACTACGCTGCTTCCCCAATTAGAGGTATGTTCAATGCATACCTGTATCACATTAGAATCTCCTGTGCTTATTGGGTTTTATAAAAATGTGTTATCTTTCAAATATATTTTATATGCACATTTGAAAGTATAAGGTTAAATTTCAAAATATTAAATTCAAAAATTTATCACTAAATTATTATAATTTACAGTACTCTGTCTTTTATTGTTAGCATTCAGAAATGTATTTCTATTTTGGACTCCAAAATTTTGCTATCACAAAGTCAAAGAATAATGATTAATACAGTAACCATCATGATTTAATATCTTCAGGAAGATTTTAATAGTTTCAACAGTTAATTTTTAAATTAGTTATCTGTTAAAGATTTAAAATATGTTGGTAAGAGTCTAGTCTCATTCTCAATCTTTTCTGATGTATTGTCAAAATTTTATAATTAAGATATGCATCATTTAAAGAAACTGAATGTGTTCATATTTGGAAAACTTTTGGTTTTGTTTGCCATCTAGTTACCTTGGAAACTGTGTTCTTAGAGAGAAAATACATTGCTTAGTTAGAGTATGTACCATGGAAACCAGAAAAAAGAAATTCACCTGTATGACAGGCAATTGCTGACATGCCTAGAAAAGAAACAAAAAGAATAGGAGATGTGTGCATGCATATTTATTTATAATTTCAATTTTCATAATAACTTTTGAAGTAGGTAGATGCTATGACAATTATATTTAAGGATATCTGTTGCATTCTATAGATTAAACTTTTCTACCATCAGAATTATACACACACATGGTACACACACATATGGATATATATATATATATACATATATATATTCCAAAATTTGAAGGTTATAATATTCCAAGATCAATGTACATCAAATAAAATAACTACCTTTCATTATTTTAAAATATGATTTTTGACTTGGTCAATAACTAAATCCTACAAGTTTCCCTCTGATTTTCACAAGAGTGTCAAAGCATATATATTTGCATGAATGGCGGCATATACATATAAATACATACATATACACATGCACACACAAATACAAATGCTAAATTAATTAATTAAAAGATCATTTTATGAAATGTTAAAATGTTTTACCATGTTTGTTTGTTTTACATTTTTGCATTTATGATTTGATGTAACATAATATCCTACTCATGTGAGTTCAGTCATCACAGAATTTAATAAAACCAAATGGTATCAGTGTATTCAAGTAAACTTTACATAGGTAGGTGTTTTCTCGGGGTTATTCAATAGAAGTTATTAAACTGAAGCCTCTGATGTTATTCTCAAAATGAAATTAAACTGTACTAAAAAAACAATTAATTTGAATTTTCTAAGTGGACTCAATGTTCATGTCTTGGAAAAAGGAAATTAGCTAAAATCACTGTTAATACGACACAAAGGGAAGTGGCTGGAATGAGCAAAAAGAGCCAGAGGTCAGGGTCTAAATCATGAGGACCAGCTGACCATGATTTTGAGGAAGCAAGGAATAAGTAGAAAATACATAGAATGCTAAAATGTGAAAGGGACAATGTTGGTCAAGGATCTGAGAGGAAAGACTCTGCTTGGTGGCTGTAGGAAAATGCCTTCTAACAGAAGCAAGAGCAAGAGCAATGACACAGATTCTCCCAAAGAACCTCCAGAAAAGCAGCATTTGACTTTAGCTTTGTGTGTGTACAGTACATAAGCCAGCACAGGAAACCTGACAGCTCCCATACAGGAATACAAGAATATAAGCTATTGTTCTTTTAAGATTATGGTAAAATTTTCACAGTAGTAAAACAACACCCAAATAATTACTATGGGATTTTACTGAGCATTTTCATCCATTCTTTTTCTATTCAATAAATTAGTTTAAATCACCCTTAATTATTAATACAGATATTAATATTGAATCATTGGGATGCTAGTCAGAGATTTTGTAAATTACAGTTAGACATTCTACTTTCTTTCATTCTTCTCTACAAAATCTGCTAGGCACAATATAAGAGAAATCATGCAACGTAAGACTAATTTCATATTTATTATATACATAGTATACTTCTTTTGGGTTAAGGAATAAATGTCAAAAATCACAAAACCAGGAACTTATGAATAACTATATGCAAGAGGAGAGGTAATAGTATATCATTTAAGGTGTCAAAGAAACTAGCAACAAGTCTAATCGGCTCAATCAAAAAAGTTATCTCAATATATTAATTCTAATTTTAAAACAGGCTAAGGATATTGACAGATAAGAGTGTCCCAAACAAATCAGAAATTATGACTGGAATCAAAACATTTCTAAACAATTAGGTTCAAAGCTCGTTCAAACCTCCGGTGTTTACACTGCTACAGACTCATTTAATAACAGGAAGGGGAAAGGGCTTACTCACTTTATCATAAAAGATGTGATTTTTTTTCTTTTCTTTATTTCGGAGCTGGGGATCGAACCCAGGGCTTTGAGCTTGCTAGGCAAGCACTCTACCGCTGAACTAAATCCCCAACCCCGTGATTTTTTTATTAGATATATTTCTTTATTTATATTTCAAATCTTATTCCCTTTCCCGGGATCCTGTCCATAACCCCCCATCCCCTCCCCCTCTCCCATATGGGTGTTCCCCTATCTACCCCCGGACAGCACCCCCTCCAACATTCTCCTGAGCTGGGGGTCCAACTTTGGCAGGACCACTGGTGCCCATACAAGGCTACTCTATGCTACATGTGTAGTTGGATCACTGTGTCAGTCCATGTATAGTCTTTGGGTAGTGGTTCAGTCCCTGGAAGCTCTGTTTGGATTGCATTGTTGCTCTTATGGATAATATCATCCTGAGTGAGGTAACTCAATCACAGAAAAACACATTTGGTATGCACTCATTAATAAGTAGATATTAGCCCAAAAGCTCGAAATACCCAAGATGCAATCCACAGACCACAGGAAGTTCAAGAAGAAGGATGATCAAAATATGGATTGTATGTGATGGGTCTGAGGGGGTACCTGGAAGAGAATGGGGGACAAGGGACGCGAAGAAGGATGCCAAGACAAGAGTCTGATTAAGGTGACAATTTATTTTTCCCCAAGGCTGAATTTATACCATAACATGGGTAACAGAGGGAGGGGGAAAGTAAGAAACATTTATGCAGGCCAAGGACACAAGGATTCCCTGGTGGTCAGGGAATCAGCTTATGTTGACAATATGTTAAAAAGGTCACAGGTTTATCATATCTATTAGTCAGCAGGATGTTGGTTTTTCAGAAAGGTTACAGGTATCTTGGGTATCTTGGCACATCATATTATTATTCATTTTGACCACCAGATTTGTATTAGTCTTCTGCAGCTGGCTGGGGATTTTCCATGAACCTAGTCATATTTAATTCTAACCATAATAATAACATCAACAATGGAGGGCTTCAAGGGTATCACTCCCAACAGTGGATACTCCAACCCCTTCTTAAAAGGGAGAACAAAAATATCCATAGGAGGGTATATGGAGGTAAAGTTTAGAGCAGAGACTAAAGGAATGGCCATTCAGAGCCTGCCTCACATGTGACCCATATATATTAGGTATGGTTGTGAGTGACTGTAAACCCAACACTGAAAAACAGATATAGGATCTTCCATGTGCTCTCTGGACAGATACTCTAGCAAAATGTAGAACCATCTAGTTCAGGAAGAGGTCTCCTCTCAAGGATATGAAGTTAGAAAGCCATAAAGCAAAACTGCTAATCTGGTTTTAAAAAAATGGCTGATTCAGGCTCCATATCCTCTTAATAGGAGTCCTAACTATGGTCAACTTTGTAGATTCCAGTAAATTTCCACTGCATTAGATTTACTTATCACCCCTAAATGTCCACCTATTTCACCCCTCCAAGTACTTCCTCCCTTTTTACCTCCCTCAACAAACTGATCCCTCCAGTTCCCATCTGCCCTCAGTCTACCACAAAATCTATCTTATTTCCCTATGCAAGAGAGATCAATGTGCCCACCCTTCCAGACTTTTCACTTTTATCTAACTTTGGTTTTAAGAGTTTAGCCATTTTGTAGCTGGAGTCTCAGTTATAATGTCATGTACTCTTAAAGTTAAACTCTTGATCTTCCTCTTTCTGCCAACTCCTGCGATGGTGTGTTAGCATCATCAGACATAACGGGGGTCACCTAGTACATAATAAGTTTATGGTTGTAGAATTGTGTAATCTCTGGGTGTTTGTATTTTTATCAAAAATAGATAAAGTGAGTATTAATCCCAAAAAATTGAAAGGAGAAAGACCAAAGCCATGATTGTAAATTCAAAGCAAGAATGGCCAATTCTGGTTGCCTTTCCCTATATTTAGATTTTTATTGAATATTTTAAGAATTTACATTTCAAATGTTATCCCCTTTCCTGGTTTCCCCCTCTCTCATCCCCCTTCCCCTGACTCTATGAGGATGCTCCCCCTCCCAACCACCCTACAATATCAACACCATGGCCTTCCCCTACACTGGGGAAACGAGCCTTCACAGGGCTTCTCCTCTTATTGATGTCAGACAATGCCTATCTCTACTACATATGTGGTTGGAACCAGGGGTCCCAACATGTGCAGGCTTTTGTTGGTGTTTTAGTCTTTGGGAGCTCTGGGGGTATCTGGTTGGTTGATATTGTTTTTCTTCCTATGGTGTTGCAAACCCCTGAAGCTTCTTCTGTCTTTTCTCTAACTCCTCCATTGGGGTCCCAATGCTCACTCTGTTAAATAGCTTTAAGTTTCCTCATCAGTAACAGTAAGGCTCTGGCAGAGCCTCTCAGGAGACATCCATATCAGGCTCCCATCAGCAAACACTTCTTGGCATCAGCAATAGCGAATTCGTATTTGGTGGCTGCATATGAGATGGATCCTCAGGTGGGGCTGTCTCTGAATAGTCTTTCCTTCAGTCTCTGCTCCACTCTTTTTCCCTTTATTTTGTCCCATGAATATTTTGTTCCCCCTTCTAAGAAGGACTGAAGTGAAAAAAAAGTGTGTGGGGGGGAACTGAAGCAACCACACTTTGGTGTTCCTTCTTCTTGACCTTCATATGGTCTGTAAACTTTATCTTGTGTATTCTGAACTGTTGGGCTAATATGTACTTATCAGTGAGTGAATACCATGTGTCTTCTTTTGTGTCTGGGTTATCTCACTCAGGATGAAATTTTCTTGTTCCATCCATTTGCCTAAAAATTCCATGAAGTCATTTTATTAATAGCTGTAATTTTTTAATAGTAGTACTACATTGGTAAATGTACCACAGTCTCTGAATCCATTCCTCTAAAGGACACTACACAATTCGTTCTTTGACGCCACTTATGCTTATATCTAAACCACACAAAAACCCTACAAAGAAAGAGAACTTCAGGCCGAATTTGCTTATGAATATCAATGCACAAATACTCAATAAAATTCTCACAAACCGAATCCAAAATCACATCAAAGTAATAACTCACCATGACCAAGTAGGCTTCATCCCAGCAATGCAAGGATTTCTCAGTATAAGAAAATCCATCAACATAACCTACTATATAAACAAACTCAAAGGAAAAAAAACCCACATGATCATCTCATTAGATGCTGAAAAACACTTGCAAATTCAATACCCCTTTATGATAAAGGTCTTGAAAAGATCAGGAGTTCAAGGCCCATACCTAAACTAAGTTTGGGCTTTTAGATGTTCCTTTTATGGGAGTGATAACGTTTTTACTGGTCTAAAAGAGATAGCTGTTATACATTGCTAGAAAAATACAATGAATTGGAAGGAATAAGGGGTAAATATGTATATCATGAGAATGTGATCACAAGCTTAATATAGGTTAAAAAAACATGTTTTGGAGATTACATTAGATCTAAGTAACTGGAATTTATTCTCAATTACAAATAGAAACATACAGCTTGCAAGGACTTAACACAGAGCAAATGAGAACCTATTCTCAACTACAAATAGAACTTTCTTCAGCACTTATGCCCCCTGATTTATACATATAGTTCTGACAGGTTATATTAATGGATCTCAATCTTCCTAGTGCTGCAACCCATTACTACAGCTCTTCATGTGATGACCCAATACATAAATTTATTTTTGTTGCTAATTTATTACTAAAATTTTGCTAATGTTCTGAATCATAATGTAAGAATATCAGTGTTTTCCAGTGGACCCACAAGTTGAGAATTACTGGCCTAGACGGTCCACAAAGCCTAAAATTTAAAGAGAGTTAGAGTTTAAACATTAGCCAGATACTGCTCTTGGTGGAAATGCAGACATTTTAAGGGGAGATTCACTGTATTTCTTAACACTTTATTATGAAGGAACCTATGTCAACACTGCTATGTAAACAATGACACACATTAAGGGAAAATATCACGGACCAGGTAGCAGTAATATTCGTTGTCTTTTATATAATCAATATAAAATAGTTAAGGAAAGTTTAATCCTTATTAAGCAAACATTTTTGCACACACTACCTTCTCTTTATCTTCCTGTGCCTTTATTATTTGTTTGACTTTAAGAAATTCTGCCTGGATAGCTTTATCTCCTGGGGCTATCTCCTGCACTTTCTGAAGATCAGCCAATGCTTGATACAAACAGAAATTTTTACCTACACAGGACAACAGGGATATATTAGCTGTTTTAACTACAAACAAAATCCCTAACCTGCCCAGGTATATTGTTCCTTTCTTGGTCTCAGCTGACCCTTTAAAAGATTAATTTTGAAAGTTTCCCACATATATACAATCAAATATAATTATACTTAACCCCACTAACATTCCAACTCTCTATTTATTCCCGATCACAACTCCTCCCATCTCCATTTTCCTCATAACCAGTATATGCTACTCACATGCACCTGGTTGTATAGGAGTATGAGCAGGAGCAAGGTAAGCCTATAAGTTGTCATGTCCTCAGTATGAATGACTTTCCCTCCATGCATCATATATCCATTACCAACAGCTCCTCCAAAATGGAGGAGGTCTGGAGATCATATACTTCCTCTGTCAGGATCTGGATGTCTTGATCTTGTGTTGATAACTGTAGAGAGATACTGACTTTTGGACATTTGGAAGTCATTGGTATCAAGAATTTAACTCATGAGCTTTTAAACCAAAGTCCACTCAAAGCCAGGTAAATATCAAGGAAACAACCTGCATAACTTAAAGTGGAGCAGCTCACAATTCACTTTATAATTGTAAGAATCCTTGATGGAATTGTAAGCTTAATGTTGCTTGTGCTCGATAGGGAAGCCTGTATTTGCTCATTAGCTATGGCTCCCTTCATGTTTATTATGATTGTTTTAGACGAACTGACTAATAAACTTTAAAATTAAGTTTTATTGCAGGTGTACTTTCTTAGAAACAATTCACTTCTTGGAATCAATGACAAAAGATAGGTGGGCAATTGATAATTATTTGAGCTTCCTGCATTCCTTGTTAGCATAAATACTTTTTTATGGCAACCTCTTTTTCAAACTGTGCTTGTTTAAGTGTCTCATTAACGCAGCCATGCTTCCAGAGAGTATTAGTTCTTAAAAAACAGTCTCTACAAACTTTAGTTCTATAACTTTCCATCATAGCTTTTTAGCAAAATAATGGAAGGCTGGTTCATGGCAGCTTTACCTGTCACATTACACACGTATATATTTGGAAAAGCCTGAATGAAAATGTGTTACCTGATTCATTAATCTAATTTTTGATCTGTTCCTAAGTGGATTTCAAACACCCTGAAACTACTGAATATGTACATATATTCAGTATATATATATATATATATATATATATATATATATATATATATATAGTGTGTGTGTGTGTGTGTGTGTGTGTGTGTGTATGTGGTGTGCACGCATGCTTAAACAGGTACAGGTTGAGTTTGACCTTTCAAATACACTCACAGATTCATGAACATATAGAAGCAATGGTCTTCTTTTGTGAATCTACTTTTGCATATAGCATCTCATGCAATTTTTTGTGGTTGTTTTAAGTGTCTATGATTCATGGATTTCAAAATTTATGAGAGTGATAAAATGCTATTGTGAGCGATATCAATGTATGTCCATCCTTCTTCAGAGTTTACTTACATACATAGCATTACCTAACATTTACCAAGAATTTTATAAATGCATAATTTCCTTGTGTCTGTATGTAAATCATAAAATATAGAAAGCCACCAGTAATGATATAAAATGCCACTACATAAAATCTCATAAAAGCCCAACTAATTAAAATATTTATAAATATCATAAAATTAAAAATGGTTGAGATTATGACAGAAAATTCATTGTTTTTCTTGTTCTGATTTATTTAGATTTTGTGGCGTTCAGGATGGAAATTAGATGTAGCCAGGGTTCCATCTCCCAGCTAATCCCACATCCCCAGTCAGTATCTGAGTGTGGTGTATGGAGACAGGCACTGGAACAGAAGACAATGAAATGCTTTTCTCCCATTCCAAGGCTTTTTCATTTGTTTTTCTTCCTTTCTCATTGTTCTATCAATCTCTAATTTTAGAAATGTTCCAGTTTAACAAAATCCACTAATACTTAGAAGAACATTTATTCTCTGATGAAAACATGATGCTTTGTAGTACGGAAGCATTGTATTGTCTGACCAAGTAACAATCAGATGCCCACATTTTCTTTGATTGTGTGTACTTTGTGGAGTTATTCTGGTGATGTATACAGGCATAGCATTTTACTTGAAAAATAGTGTCTAAAAATCATTGCTTCATGGTATGATTCTGTATGTTCATATACCGTCACTGGTTTATTTTTTTTTATTAACTTGAGTATTTCTTATATACATTTCAAGTGTTATTCCCTTTCCCGGTTTCCGGACAAACATCCCCCTCCTCCCTCCCCTTCCTTATGGGTGTTCCCCTCCCAACCCTCCCCCCATTGCCGCCCTCCCCCCATAGTCTAGTTCACTGAAGGTTCAGTCTTAGCAGGATCCAGGGCTTCCCCTTCCACTGGTGCTCTTACTAGGATATTCATTGCTACCTATGAGGTCAGAGTCCAGGGTCAGTCCATGTATAGTATTTAGGTAGTGGCTTAGTCCCTGGAAGCTCTGGTTGCTTGGCATTGTTGTACTTTTGGGGTCTCGAGCACCTTCAAGCTCTTCCAGTTCTTTCTCTGATTCCTTCAACGGGGGACCTATTCTCAGTTCAGTGGTTTGCTGCTGGCATTCGCCTCTGTATTTGCTGTATTCTGGCTGTGTCTCTCAGGAAAGATCTACATCCGGCTCCTGTTGGTCTGCACTTCTTTGCTTCATCCATCTTGTCTAATTGGGTGGCTGTATATGTATGGGCCACATGTGGGGCAGGCTCTGAATGGGTGTTCCTTCAGTCTCTGTTTTAATCTTTGCCTCTCCCTTCCCTGCCAAGGGTATTCTTTTTCCTCATTTAAAGAATTTGTTTTTGTTTTTGTTTTGTTTTGTTTTGGTTTTTTTTTTTTTTGGTTAAACGATGCTAGGTTTCAAGTAAATAGGAATATTATTTCAGCTATACTGGATTTAGAGGTCAAAGACCATTTACCCGTGTATATGCCTAACATCACTTCTAAGAGAGGAAATTCCTGGGACAGCTATTTCAGTCCTCATATCATCTCAGAGGTTTCTCACAATATCTCTTAGAATATTCAAATCTTTTCAAGGATAGCTTCTGGATTCCTGAGAGCATGTAGAAATCTTCCATCCCTCTTATTGTCTGACCTAGACCTGTCCAAACATTACTTCTAGGACCCTCTATTAACTGCAACACTCTTATCTGTTTTAGCTCAAAAAATAAGGATCATATTTCGTTTACCAGTGGAGAAAATCAATTGCATTTGACTCTTTCTAATGCTGCACAGGAAGGCATTTAACACACTAGATGAAAAGGTCATATACTTTTGAAAATATTATGGCCAATTTTAATACTTCATATTAACCATGTCTTAATGTGTCATTCTTTATTAATAAAACCTGCATATTTAAATAATTATACTAATCTTTAAAAGTCTATTTATGAATGTAACTCATTATCTTAGAATATTAGACATACTCTGCTGAGTAGCATTGGCTTGCTTTATCAAGATTTGCATTCTTTGAGAAGCCCAGATGATTAACTGATAACCTCTAGAAAAATTGATTTTAATTACTGTGAAGATAAGCATTAAAACACAGATCATACATATAGAAAGTTAGGATTTGTACAATGTAATTGTAAATGTTTGAAAGTGATTTGCCTGTGCACTATGACAAGTCTTTTCTCCACAAAAAATAAAACAATAATAGATTTAGAACTTCACATGTTATTTCTTTTTTTTTCAGAATTTTAATGGATGACTCAGTGAGCAAACTTTCTGTAATAGTCTATCTACAAAGGAATTTCCATAGAGACTGAACTTGATATCAGCAAAGAGTTTTAGAATGAAAGCTAGTTTTACCTTAACTGTGGTAAATGCTATGGACCTTTCAAAAAGAGTCATGGAAAATTTTACAAGATTATAATCTTATGATTTGTGTATTGCCTTACTGAGAAGAAACCTAGTTCTAAGGCAAGAACTGGTTTAATGATTTTTTTTTCATGCAAAAGTGACTTCAGTGTTAATTCTGTCTTAATGGACCCTGTCTTAATTAGAATTTTATTGCTGTAAATAGACATCATGACCATGGCAACTCTTATAAAGGACAACATTTATGTATAGGAGGCTTGTAGTTCAGAGGATTAGGTCATTATTTCCATGGATGGTGGAAAGTATAATGGCATGCCAGGAGACAAGAAAGATAGGTAGCTGAGATTTCATCATCTGAACTCACAGACAATAGGAAGAGACAGTACACTTGGTTTGAGGATTTGAAACTCAAAGCCCATCCTTAGTGATACACTTCCTCCAAGAAGGTCACACCATCTAATATTACCACTCACTATAAGCAAATGACAGCCATTTTTATTCAAACCACCATAAAAATGAATCTGTATTAACATGATCTGATGTGTGTCTATGCAATTATTTTGTACACACATACAGATACACAAATTTTATTTGGAACAGAATTAAGAACTAAGTAAACTTTTGCATAAGAAATCATTAAGCCAGTTATTGCTTTAGAATTATGTTTCTTGTCAATAAGGCAATTTTCAAATCATAAGGTTAAAATCTTGTAACATTTCCTATCATTTTTTAAAAAGATAGCCATGTAACTGATAACCATTATTTGGTATCAATTAGGAGAACTTTAAAATAATCAATAAGATATTTATGTATTCACTGTAGCTTTATTTTTGAAGAGCAGTGAGTCATATCTATAACTACATTTCCAAATGTCTTCTACTTGGCATATTTCTATTGTGTTTGTTATGTCTGTTTTCACTAAAGATAAAAGCAAATGTTATCTACAAGAATAGTTTGAAATGAAACCCTCTTATGGTTATTCTTAATGTTACTTGCATTCCCGTAAAATGAGTGAGAATTTCAACACTGGGAAAGTATTACTACATAATCACTAAGAGCCTCAGTGCAAAATTATTTCTCCTTGTCAAGTTAAAGAAACTGGCATGATGGAAGAGGAATGAGATGAGGAATCGTGAGAGGGGGCACCGAGAAGGGAGGGATAATGGCTTGAGTGTAAATAAACAAAATAAATCAAATCAAATAAAGAAACTGGTATGGAGAGAAGAGCAGCAGTCTGAATTAACCAGTGTGATGGACATCCAAAAAGACAAATGTGGGACCGAGGACCCTTTAACAGATAGTAACCCTGGAAAGGTTGAGGGGATTCAGGAACTCCAGAAATTTTCATAATTTCGAAAAGTAGGTCTTGAAATCTGCTCCCGATGAGGAACCTTTCCTGGAAAACATGACCACCAAGACACCCCATTGAGAAAACTGTTACAATCAGTCACTCAGGGACAACACCTGAAGTCCTTCCATGAAAGAAAGAGAGAGAGAGAGAGAGAGAGAGAGAGAGAGAGAGAGAGAGAGAGAGACATCCCTATCATCTCAGACCAATGCAATAGAAAGCATCTACCCCTAGATCCCAACGTATCCCAAATGTTTATAAGAATCCAGAAGGAATAAAGTGCAGGAGCTATTTCACCAAAGATCATCTAAGAGTGCCTGACTTATTGAGATGTAACATTCAACGGAAGAGTTTTCTTTTCCAAAGCTTTCCTGCCACTTGCCACTAACTCTAGGAAAGCAACAGCCATGGCCACAGAAGAGACTGGGCAGCTACCCTTGTTCTGGATTCCCCTTGGAGAGATGTAACACTTTGGACATTCCAGATGATCCAGAGCACCTAGGATGCCAACCGACAGCACTGTGTAGGAAAAATGCAGGCAGGTGCATGTGTTGAGCATCAACCAGAACCTACACCCATATCCTGAAGCCTGGTCTAACCAAAGAAATTTAAATTTAAACATACAGAACATGAGAGGAAGTATTAAGTGACAAATCCTTTAGAACCTTTTAGTTCTTTGAGGTTTTATGTCATTTTCTCAGGGCTAGTTAAGGAACTGTAGCCAGGTATATAAGTTCCAGTAAACTCCAGGCCATGGGATCCACTGTTACATTGCATGTCACCTTTAAGTTTATCTTTCCTTTTTTCCCCCTCATTTTATTTTATTTTTGTTGTATATTTTAATTTACATTTCAAATGTTATCCTTTTCCTGGTTTCCATCCATAAGCCCTCTACCCTCTTCCTCTCCCCCTTCTTCTATGAGAGTGTTTCCCCTCCCCAACCACTGCCCTTTCCCGCCTCCCTGCCCTAACATTTCCCTCACTGGGGAGTGGGGGGATGGTCCAGCCTTGGCAGGACCAATGGCTTCTCCTCCCATCTTTCAAGTCAGCCTTCGGTTATTCCACAATGACAGAATACCTACTCCACACAAGACCAACATATCTTTCTTGGCTTGCACCTGGTAAAGAAGTCTGATTTAGTCTTTCGGATTTGAGCTAAAAATAATAAAAACTGCCTACCACATCACTGGCTTCCTGCTATGAAGAAACAAAGAATATATTAAGTAATATTTTATTCACAAAAGTGAACAAAATGCCCCTTAGAAGTGGAGCAATACCATCATTGTGACAAAAGAATCAAAAATAAAAATAAACAGTAAATAAAGCCATAGCGTGCTTGGGACAAGTGAGATAAGTCATGAGAAATTAATTTGGCTACTCTGGCTGCTATGGCAATTGTAAAATAATCATTTCATTTTTAGTTTCAATACAGTAGGGATACTATGGTTTCATTGGCTTTTATCTAATTAGCTGAATTTAAGAAAGGGGCAAAGAATGGTTCAGTTTAATTTATATTCTGAGCCTCAAGTTACCTTGCAGAAAGGTTGGTTTATCTGTATAGTAAGCAAAGGCTAGATGTTTGTGATATTGTCTCTCTGTTTGTTAGAAATAAAATTAGTGGGAATCACCACCAGATGAGACACCAAACATAATTGGATATATGAGAGGTTCAGTGTAACTCAACAAAATACAATGAAAAGGGAGAGACTTTTAATCAATTTGAAAGTTATCCATGTATGTCAGTAGAAACTAATTCTTATTTTGGAAGAAACTGAACTTGAAACATTTTAAAGAACCTTACATACTCGTTAAGTAATAAGTAAATACAATAGGTTTTATTTTCTATGAATCTCTTTGAAGAGTTTGAGGAACACACTAACTTATAGATAGAATGATGTGCCATTAAGAGTTCATTTCTATGTTCCACTAGTTAAACTATAATATTTGGTATTCCCATAAGTCCATGACCTATCTAGTTCTTGGGCATTTTAGCAGTCTAGGGTGTTTTGTTTTGTTTTGTCTTGTCTTATTGTATGTTTATGCTTTTCTGTTTGTTTGCTTAGCTCTGTTTATTGTTTGGTACAGACTGAGAAAGACAGAGAGAGAGAGAGAGAGAGAGAGACAGAGACAGAGACAGAGACAGAGATAGAGACAGAGAGGATGAGAGATAAAGAAATATAGAGGAAACTTAAGTTTAGATGGATATTGAGGTGTGAGGAGTAAATATAATCTAAATATTCTGTATGAAAAAATAAAACAAAAAGAACAATGTAGTGTGATGTATTCACTATTGTGTAGACTAGATAGTAAAGAAAAAATCAAGTGTGGTTCATTACCTATTTACTGAATATATCAGGATTCAGACTCAGTTTTCAGTGCTATAAAAAAATTGCAAATGTATTCTTCAAAGTTGGGTCTAATTCTGACAAATATGGCGCTTAGGAATAGGAAATTAATCACCTTCACAGTCCAAGGAAAAGCCAGTGCACAATGTGCCATGTCTACTTTATTCGTAGGACCAGGCTAGTGGTCATTTCTGCAGAGAAAAACAAATTAATAAAAAGATAATTGCTATACCAAGCCATATTAATACACTGTAAAAGATTAAAGTGATGGGGTTAAAATGTATCGTATCCCATTTACAGTTATACAAAATAAGCCTTGGTTGGATTCTCTGAATGTATTTTGCTAAGTAATAAATAAATAAATAAATAAATAAATAAATAAATAAATAAATCAAGCACATAAGAGTTACATTGTTATCTTGGAAATCAACTTGCAAAATACTGTAGTGAAAGACTCAGTGTGAGCTTTTCATCTTCATATATATATATATATATATATATATATATATGATTTACTAACAGCATTAAAATTCTATTTTTTCTTGGCTTCATTTGCCATTTTAAAATACTCTGCAGTTGGATTTGTTATGACAAAAAGATGTGCTTAAATATGCAATTGTTTTTAGAAGCTCACTTATTTCTTTGTAGTTCAGTTTGATCTTGTCAGGCATAATGTAGATAATTATAGCAGCAACAATACAAATTAATTACATGTGCTCTTGATTTTTGATTTTCTGCTACCCTACAATGATTTTACATGCAAAAGTACTCAATGGATAGATATTCAACTCCCTTACAACAATAAAAAGAAATAAAAGTGTGTTTTATTTTTCTGTAAAATTTAAGTTCTAAAGAAAGTTTTTCAGCATTAAACTAGTGGTGAATAAAATTTTAGAGTGCAGATTTAACATGCTGTCACTATAAAACAGTTTAGCAATCATGAATTTGTTCTACTGAACACATTAAGCCAACTACTTTACCATTTTGAAATTTACTACTACATAAAGTCTTTAAGCTGAATTTTAGTTTTGACTTTGCTACATTCTTTTAAGTTAATATCCACAGCTAAGCTACTGAATGACCTGGCTTGAGAAATGGATCCCATAAAAGTAGAAGTAAATCCATATGGAAAGTAACTTTCAATTGATTGATTTGCTATGTAAACCTGCTACTAGAACTTTAATAAATAAAAATCCTAAGACAGACACATTTATTAATTTAAAGGCTCTCTAGATTACATTTCATGATACGAGTACAAAATTTATTATTTTGAACAAAAATTTTGTACTCCAAAATATAATATTTACTAACAAATTATTTAACAAAACGGTTATTATTGTTACATTTAAGATATTACTACATAGAAAAGAATCTTTCTAGTGTTTATCTTTTGTTCTTGTTCAAATCGCCTAACTTTTCATCACAATTTATAATTATGCCATATAATTTTAAAAATTATAATGTGCATGTCAGAAGCATGTATAATGCCTAGGAGATATTTCATGTGAAAGGGCCTAGTTTGGTGTCAGGAACCATGAACACTGCTCAATCAGTCTTATCAGATCACAAATATGGTTTTCCCTTGGTTAAAGTTACTGTTGTAGTGTGATATAATAAACTGTCATTAACATTCACAGTTCTACAAAGGAAAATCTGATTCTAAGAATTGACACATCTAAAAACATTTCATATATGCGGTTTACATATTCAGTACAACTAGAATAATCTAAGAATGGGTCTTAATTTGAATATATAAAAAATAATTCACACAATACTTTAAAACACTACAGGACAATAATTACATTTTCCTTTACATTAAATACATACTAAGACTCTCTGTAATAGGATAAACAACATGCCTGGTTTTTCTTCATGATTTTAGATTTGGTATTTTCCCCCAACAGATACTATGAACTGTTTTGATACTAAATGACCAAAATTCTAATAACATTCTGGCACTGGTGCCACTTTTTAAAGGTGGGCATAGGAATTTACAGTTCATAACTTCAAATAATAACCAACTGCATTATTTCATGCACATATCCTTCCTATATACATCCCACTACTTTCACTAACTTATGATGCTAAAGAGCTCTAGCTATCTCATTTCACAGCTTACTGTGAGTGATAGTGCAAATGTGGGTTATAATGCTAAGATATTAATTCACAGTCAAAACAGGGTTAGCCTTGCGTACATCACTCGAAAGGGCTGAACTGAAAGAATTTAAAGCAACATTGCAGGAACTTCCATCCTTTAAATTTATATATCTATGGAAACATGTATATACATACATATATATATTATATATATATACACACACACACATATATATGTGTGTGTGTGTGTTTGCGTGTGTGTGTGTGTGGTGTGTAAATGTGTGTGTGTAAAGTTATATATAACTAACATATTAAGCTATAAAATACATATTATATAATATATATTACATATCATAAGTCATATTTACATATTACCCATTATATATTATACTTATAACTTATTTACATATTACCCATTATATATTATACATTTCACATTACATATTATATATTACATATTATACAACACATATCATGTATCACAAATAAAAAAATACATATTACATATAGGTTAGACATTATATCATATATATTAAGATAAATATAAATAGTGTATGTTGAAGATAGGAAGTTTGTATAATGTTGCTGTAAGTGTAATTAGTACACTTTGTCTGTGTGTACTATATACATATATACATATATACATATATACTCATACACATAGAGAGAGAGAGAGAGAGAGAGAGAGAGAGAAAGAGAGAGAGAGAGAGATATCAGCTGGGCAGGCTGATGCATGCCTTTAATCTCAGCACTCAGAAGACAGAGGAAGGGGGATCTCTATGCTTGCAATCAACCTGTTCTACAGAGCTAACTCCAGGACAGCCAATTATACACAAAGAAACCCTATTCTAACCTTAAACCAACCCAAACCAAAACTGAAAGAAACCCGAAGTTCTCAAAAGTGGATGGTGAATATCTGAACACCAAGATATTATGCTGTAAGTCTTTTGTTTAGAAAGTGTTTGTATCCTATCCAAGGTAGTTGTTTATTCTTGGAGTGAATTGACTATTTCTGGAACTAAATACGAGTTTATCTCTTTCCTAGTTTATGTTATCATCAAGCAATTTATTTAACCTCTAGAAAAGCAATGATTTAGAATTTTTCTGGTTATAAAATTTGTTTTTGTGTTCATTGACATTAGTAATTAAGCAAGCAAGAATTACATTAAAATGTGTGAACTTAAACAAGAACATGAATTACAAAGTTATAGTATTTTAATGCAGCAATTTCCCTGTATATGACAAACATATTTTTGTAATTCTACCCAAGAACCAATGAAAACTTTCTACTGAATGAAATCCTTCTTGAAATTATTATCAAACAACTCATTGGATGGTATAGATCTCCCAGTGACATTTTTTTTTTAAAATGAGATGGTGCTTAGTATTTGTATCAGTTGCTATGAACCACTAAGTACCTTATTTGGTTGTTAACACATCTAGATGTGTGGGGAACGGGTGTGGAGGCAATCTCAAGATCGCGCCCTGGACTGCTGCCAAGTTTTTTTAGTAGGGAGTGTGCTTGGGGGTAAGAGATTGCTGCTTGCATGCAGAAAGAAAGGATCCTGAATAAACTGCTTTGCGAAGAACGTCGTGGTGTCGCTCCTTTCTGCAGGTCGGAGTCGGAGACAACAAGTGGTGGCCCTTACGGGGACATTCGTGGGGACATTCGTTCAGAACTCATCGCAGTCAGGGTGGCTAGCCGGTAAATTCCCAGGTAAGTGGGATGAGCTAAGCTCTCAGGTTGAGACTATAAGGTTCCTGATTTTGGGACAAGTTGCACCAAGCGCAATGGGAAACTCGACCTCCACTCAGACAGTTCACCAGGCCCTCAAGGATTTGTTGAAAACGAAAGGAATCGGGCTAAAGAAAGACATAGTGGAGAATTTTTTAAAAGCAGTGGACCAAGTTGCTCCATGGTTTCCTGTAACAGGACACCTGCCGATGCCCAGTTGGGAAAAATTAGGGAAAGACTTGAGATTTGCCGAGGAGCAGGGGATTTTACCAAAAAGAGTAATGCCAGTATGGAAATTAGTGAAAAATTGCATAGGAGACGAGGAAAGATGTGGTGCAGAACTAAAAAAGGGCAATGAGGCGATAAGTCAGGTTAGAGAGCAATGCTCCCAAAAATCAGAGACCGAGGGAACTTCTAGCGAGGGAGATATGTCGGAAGACGATCTGGAGAGCATTGCAGACAGCTTAGAGAAAGTAAAACTGAAGGTAGAGACATCAGCTCTGGGGCCACCTCATCCACCACTATATGATACGGGCTGGGTAGAAGGACATAGTCTACACCCAGAAACCTGGAGGGAACTGCGAGCCCAATGCTTCCCTGTATTTCAGGATGCACAGGGCAATCGCACACATGAGCCGCTAGATTGGAAGACTGTCCAAAGGCTGGCCGAAGGAGTTCACACATACAGTGTTACTGCTGCTTATGTAGTGGTGCAGTTAGAATCCTTACATCGCTTTTGTATGACTTCTAGCAATTGGCAGAATCTCGCTCATGCCTGTCTGACTTCAGGCCAGTATTTGGACTGGAAAGTATACTTTATTGAGTTTGCCGCCGAGCAGGCTGTGGTCAATGCTCGTAACAGGCAGCAAGTTTGGGATCAGGACATGTTGCTAGGACAAGGGAGATTTGCGGCAGCTCAGATCAATTATCCTCTTCAAGTATATGAACAAATCAACACTATAGGGACCAGGACATGGAAATCCCTTCCTAATAGAGGAGAGGTGAGCGTAAACTTGACTAAGATCATCCAGGGACCCACTGAGCCCTTTGCAGATTACGTGGTTCGTATGTTGGAGGCGGGAGGCCGGGTCTTTGGGGATCCTGATACCGCCATGCCACTGTTGAAACAGCTTATCTTCGAGCAGTGTACTAAAGAGTGCAGACAAGCTATTACTCCGTATAAGGGAAAAGGCTTAGAGGTATAGATGAAGCTCTGCAGGGACTTGGGGGCGCCTTTGTCTAATTCAGGGTTGGCTGCTGCTGTCATGCAGATGTCCCAAGGACAGAATGGCCAAAAGAATAATAACTGCTTTAACTGTGGGCAGCCTGGCCATATGAGGCGCCAATGCCCACAGCTAAATGGAACAGGGAATCAACGGCCTAAGATGCCTGAACTATGCCCCAAATGCAGAAAAGGTAATCACTGGGCCAATGAGTGCCGGTCGGTTAAGGACATTCACAGGCAGCCACTTAATACCGGTGCCCGGCCAAAAAAACTTGAGGAGGGGCCCCCAACCCCAGGGCCCGCAAATATATGGTGGTGTAGGAAGGATGGCCAACCTGAATCCTCTGATGCACTGGGTCCACCCCAGACAGCAACAAAAGGAAGTGCAGGACTTGATCTCAGTTCCACCACCAGACTCATATTAACCCCCCCGAATGGGAACTCAATTAGTGGATACAGATTTTAAGGGCCCTTTACCTGCTGATACAGTGGGATTGATTTTAGGAAGAAGCTCTGTTAACATGCAAGGGTTAATAGTTCATCCTGGGGTGATTGATCCGGATTTTACTGGGCAGGTTAAAATAATAGTGTCTTCCCCTAGAGGCATTGTTGCGATAACTCCTGGGGATAGGATAGCTCAATTGCTCCTTTTACCTAGTTATCACTCTAAATTTCCTGCTAAAGATTTGGAATGAGGAAGTAAGGGCTTCGGCTCAACCGGGGTCTCTAACATCTTTTGTTCCTTGAACCTTGACACCTTGCCACTGTTAAAACTGTCTATTGAAGGGAAATCCATATCTGACCTCCTAGATACTGGTGCTGATCGTAGTATCATCAGCATCAAGGATTGGCCAACTGCATGGCCAAGACAACGGTCAGAGCAAACACTGAGAGGACTAGGATATGCCCAAATGCTGGAAATGAGCTCTCGTATCCTACATTGGAAGGATGACGAGGGACATTCTGGTGAATTTCAACCATATGTATTGGCCGTACCAGTGTCCTTATGGCGTCGTGACCTGATGAAAGAAATGGGCTTTATTTTAACTAATGAAGGGCGCTACAGCACGCAGGCCCAAAATATGATGATGGGAATGGGCAATGTCCCTAGAAGGGGGCTAGGCTGCTCTTTACAGGGCAAAGCCTCCCCTGTGACAGTCCGCAAAAAGACTGATCATACGGGCTAGGTTTTTCATAGGGGCCACTGAGGGAACTTTACCCATTACATGCAAAACTGAGGAACCGGTGTGGGTTCCTTAGTAGCCACTTCCCTCAGAAAAGTTGAATGCTGCCCAGGAATTGGTAAAAGAACAGCTAGAATTGGGCCATATATGCCCTTCTACTTCCCCCTGGAATACTCCTATATTTGTTATAAAGAAAAAAATCAGAGAAATGGAGACTTTTACATGACTTGAGAGAAATAAATAGACATAGGGTTTTGATGGACTCGGTACAGAGAGGGCTGCCATTGCCATCTGCTTTGCCCAAAAATTAGCCTAAAATAGTTCTAGATATTAAAGATAGTTTTTTTCTCATTTCCTTTGCATCGGAATGATATGGTTAGGTTTGCCTGCACTGTTCTTTCTCAAAATCATGAAGAGCCTGATAAAAGGTTTGAGTGGACGGTTCTGCCACAGGATATGCCAAATAGTCCTAGTATGTATCAATTATATGTTGATACAGCCTTAAAAGAGGTTAGACAGAGGCTTCCTAAGGTGAAACATGGATGACATCCTTATTGCAACTCCCAGAGAGGAGTTGCTTGATGAGGCGTATAGCTGCATAGTTGCACAGTTAAGGGAAAGGAACTAGGTTGGCAGCCTAAAGAATTGAAAACTGATAATGGGCCAGCCGATACTTCCGCTTCTTTTGTGTCCTATAGTAAAATGGTGGTTGTTCGATTGACCCATGGATTACCCTATAACCCTCAGGGTCAGGGCATTATTGAACGAGCCCACTGCACCCTAAAAGAATGTTTAATTAAACAAAATGGAGGAATTGCCTCCACAGGCTCCACCCCTAGGGAATGATTAGCCATTGCCATTTTTACCTTGAATTTTTTGAATGAGGACAAACATGGGCGGGTCGAAGCCGACAGTCACATCAACCCTGATGCTTCTTCAAAAGGCATGGTAATGTGGAAGGACATCCTAACTGGTACTTGGCAGTGTTGGTTTGGGTGAGAGGGTCTGTTTGTGTGTTTCCCCAGGATCATAGGCAGCCACTGTGGGTCCCGGAGAGGCTGACCAGAGCGGTCCAAGATGAACGGAAGAAGGATACTATGGATGTTCCTAGTGTTGTGGATGCTTCCTGCGGTGATCGCTGAAGACCTACGCTGGGGGCTTTTATCCATGTTTCCCAAGACCCTGCCACTGAAGCATTTGGCACAAGTGTTCCCCTGATTTTTTTTCCTCTAATGCTTCACTAAAGCTACCCTTCCTACCCTGGGATGAGGATATAGCACCTATAAATGATTTGATGCGGCTTTAGTTAGAAGGATTGCTATGCTTTCAGATGATTCAAAATATTTTTCAGAATAGTGATTGCATTCAAATGTATAATCAATCAGCTGCATGGTTTGACATGCCTATCAATAGTTCTACCAAAGCTGGATTTGAGGGGTGTGGCCTGCCAGTATTTCCAAAGGCAATGATACCATACCTTCCCAACCTAGATGGGCTCCCTTTTGCACGGGTACCCATAAGTCACTTCCACCATGAACTGGGTGTCAGGCTAGAAAGGCAGCATGGGCTGTAAAGAAGTATTTTACCTTTTCTCCTTATATTAGCACAGGCCATAATAGCTCATTTTCAGGATATAATTGGACTTATCAAAATCCAGCTCAGGCAGTAGCTAGTAATCCTTTTGATGTGAGGTTGTTGTGTAGGGTGAATGGTAGTTGCACAGATATCTGTCCTCTGAGCATGTTAGTGGGAGGGGGTTGGGGTAATGTATGCTTTCATTGGAATGGATCTATAGGGTTTGAAACATCTGATTCTCAACTTGGTTATGGGCTTAATGTTTCCTTTAAGGCTACGCCTGTCTATATGTGGCCTCCTTTTGTGTTTATTGTCTATAATGGGAGTTATGATGATAATGTTGTTAATTGTAGTAGTGGTAGTTGTTTCTATAGTATATGTTGGAATGCTTCTCCATATTCTTTAGCTATTGTGACTAGGATGCCTCATTTTGTACCCTGGCCTGTTCAGGCTCCATCTGCTATGACTTTTTTAGGCCAAAAAGGGATTATGGCATTACTGCAGCCATTGTTATTGCTATAGCAGTTTCTGCTGCCGCAGCCATTGCTACAGCCATATCCCTTACCTCCGTAGTACAGATTGCGGCAGCTGTAAAAAATTTATCCACAGGTGTTGCAGAAGCTTTGGATGTTCAGGGTAATATTAATAGTCAGTTGAAAGCAGGAATTTTGCTGCTGTATCAAAGGGTCGACTTGCTCCAGGAACAAGTGGATATTAAGATGGAGTTAATGCAATTGGGTTGTGAGTGGAAATATTCAGGACTGTGTGTTACTTCCATACCATTTGTGAATGTCAGTCGTGCTTCTCAGTTATCCTGTAATATATCTCAGTACATTACAGGAAATTGGTCTTAAAATTTTGATGGACTAGTGCGGTAGTTTAGACAATACATCATCCATATGAACTCCACACGTGTGGACGTGTCTTTAGCTGGAGGACTGGCCCATTGGATCACCACAGCAGCCTCTCGGTTAAAGGAATGGGTAAGACTCTCTGGACTCGCCTTGTGCCTGATTCTTATGAGTGTCCTGGCCTTTTGGTGCATTTGTTGTATGCAGTTTCATCAACACAGAACTCAAGCCTTAATGATTCAGGCTTTTGCAGCAGTGGAGAGAGGACAGTCTCCTCAAGTGTGGCTTGGCATACTAGAGAAGTAGTCAATGACGGATAGGACTCCCTGGGCATGTCACTAACCTAAGACAGGGATCAAACCTAAGCTGTTTGTCTCCCAATGACGGGTAAGGGGCATTGCTGCAGAGGGCAACCTAAGACAGGGATTCTCTCTGCCAAATATAAAGAGGGGGAGATGTGGGGAGCAGGTGTGGCAGCAAGCCCAAGATGGCGCCCGGGACTGCTGCCAAGGCTTATAATTAGCACCTGACTTCCTCATACACCCAAAAGTAAGCCACGTCCATCGAGAGAGCTGCACAGGCTCACCATGACACAAGATCATGCCATTTAGCATGGACCTATGAACTGAGACTATGTAGACTGGACCGATGGGCCGTGGTTATGGGATTTTTAGTAGGGAATGTGCTTGGGGGTAAGAGATTGCTTCTTACATGCAGAAAGAAAGGTTCCTGAATAAACTGCTTTGAGAAGAACGTCGTGGTGTCGCTCCTTTCTTCGGGACGGAGAGGGAGACGACATAGATACCACCAGAGTTTTCAAAGAACTTTGGAAATAGCATTACATATTACTTGTATTCTGTGTTTGTAGATTGCACAAGATCATTTTCAAGCAAATTACAAGCTGCCAGGTGCCCGTGGGCCAATTATCAAAATTAAGAATATATTAATGAGCAGCAGCTCTCTGCTCCCAGACCCGGTGAGAGAGAGACCCAACCGCCTGGTCAGGTGGGCACTCCTGAGGCTGCAGAGCGGAAGAGACCACCAAAACTGCTCACCCCTGCCCACATCCCTGGCCCAAGAGGAAACTGTATAAGGCCTCTGGGCTCCCGTGGGGGAGGGCCCAGGAGCGGCAGGACCCCTGCGCCTGAGACACCGCCGGAACCTGAAGGAAACAGACCGGATAAACAGTTCTCTGCACCCAAATCCCGTGGGAGGGAGAGCTAAACCTTCAGAGAGGCGGACAAGCCTGGGAAACCAGAAGAGACTGCTCCCTGCACACACATCTCGGACGCCAGAGGAAAAAGCCAAAGACCATCTGGAACCCTGGTGCACTGAAGCTCCCGGAAGGGGCGGCACAGGTCTTCCTGGTTGCTGCCGCTGCAGAGAGCCCCTGGGCAGCACCCCACGAGCAAACCTGAGCCTCGGGACCACAGGTAAGACCAAATTTTTCTGCTGCAAGAAAGCTGCCTGGTGAACTCAAGACACAGGCCCACAGGAACAGCTGAAGACCTGTAGAGAGGAAAAACTACACGCCCGAAAGCAGAACACTCTGTCCCCATAACTGACTGAAAGAGAGGAAAACAGGTCTACAGCACTCCTGACACACAGGCTTATAGGACAGTCTAGCCACTGTCAGAAATAGCAGAACAAAGTAACACTAGAGATAATCTGATGGCGAGAGGCAAGCGCAGGAACCCAAGCAACAGAAACCAAGACTACATGCCATCATCGGAGCCCAATTCTCCCACCAAAACAAACATGGAATATCCAAACACACCAGAAAAGCAAGATCTAGTTTCAAAATCATATTTGATCATGATGCTGGAGGACTTCAAGAAAGACATGAACACACTTAGGGAAGCACAGGAAAACATTAATAAACAAGTAAAAGCCTACAGAGAGGAATCGCAAAAATCCCTGAAAGAATTCCAGGAAAACACAATCAAACAGTTGAAGGAATTAAAAATGGAAATAGAAGCAATCAAGAAAGAACACATGGAAACAACCCTGGATATAGAAAACCAAAAGAAGAGACAAGGAGCTGTAGATACAAGCTTCACCAACAGAATACAAGAGATGGAAGAGAGAATCTCAGGAGCAGAAGATTCCATAGAAATCATTGACTCAACTGTCAAAGATAATGTAAAGCGGAAAAAGCTACTGGTCCAAAACATACAGGAAATCCAGGACTCAATGAGAAGATCAAACCTAAGGATAATAGGTATAGAAGAGAGTGAAGACTCCCAGCTCAAAGGACCAGTAAATATCTTCAACAAAATCATAGAAGAAAACTTCCCTAACCTAAAAAAAGAGATACCCATAGACACACAAGAAGCCTACAGAACTCCAAATAGATTGGACCAGAAAAGAAACACCTCCTGTCACATAATTGTCAAAACACCAAACGCACAAAATGAAGAAAGAATATTAAAAGCAGTAAGGGAAAAAGGTCAAGTAACATATAAAGGGAGACCTATCAGAATCACACCAGACTTCTCACCAGAAACTATGAAGGCCAGAAGATCCTGGACTGATGTCATACAGACCCTAAGAGAACACAAATGCCAGCCCAGGTTACTCTATCCAGCAAAACTCTCAATTAACATTGATGGAGAAACCAAGATATTCCATGACAAAACCAAATTTACACAATATCTTTCTACAAATCCAGCACTACAAAGGATAATAAATGGTAAAGCCCAACATAAGGAGGCAAGCTATACCCTAGAAGAAACAAGAAACTAATCGTCTTGGCAACAAAGCAAAGAGAATGAAAGCACACAAACATAACCTCACATCCAAATATGAATATAACGGGAAGCAATAATCACTATTCCTTAATATCTCTCAATATCAATGGCCTCAACTCCCCAATAAAAAGACATAGATTAACAAACTGGATACACAACGAGGACCCTGCATTCTGCTGCCTACAGGAAACACACCTCAGAGACAAAGACAGACACTACCTCAGAGTGAAAGGCTGGAAAACAACTTTCCAAGCAAATGGTCAGAAGAAGCAAGCTGGAGTACCCATTCTAATATCAAATAAAATCAATTTCCAACTAAAAGTCATCAAAAAAGATAAGGAAGGACACTTCATATTCATCAAAGGAAAAATCAAGCAAGATGAACTCTCAATCCTAAATATCTATGCCCCAAATCCAAGGGCACCTACATACGTAAAAGAAACCTTACTAAAGCTCAAAACACACATTGCACCTCACACAATAATAGTGGGAGATTTCAACACCCCACTCTCATCAATGGACAGATCATGGAAACAGAAATTAAACAGTGATGTAGACAGACTAAGAGAAGTCATGAGCCAAATGGACTTAACGGATATTTATAGAACATTCTATCCTAAAGCAAAAGGATATACCTTCTTCTCAGCTCCTCATGGTACTTTCTCCAAAATTGACCATATAATTGGTCAAAAAACGGGCCTCAACAGGTACAGAAAGATAGAAATAATCCCATGCGTGCTATCGGACCACCACGGCCTAAAACTGGTCTTCAATAACAATAAGGGAAGAATGCCCACATATACGTGGAAATTGAACAATGCTCTACTCAATGATAATCTGGTAATGGAAGAAATAAAGAAAGAAATTAAAAACTTTTTAGAATTTAATGAAAATGAAGATACAACATACTCAAACTTATGGGACACAATGAAAGCTGTGCTAAGAGGAAAACTCATAGCGCTGAGTGCCTGCAGAAAGAAACAGGAAAGAGCATATGTCAGCAGCTTGACAGCACACCTAAAAGCTCTAGAACAAAAAGAAGCAAATACACCCAGGAGGAGTAGAAGGCAGGAAATAATCAAACTCAGAGCTGAAATCAACCAAGTAGAAACAAAAAGGACCATAGAAAGAATCAACAGAACCAAAAGTTGGTTCTTTGAGAAAATCAACAAGATAGATAAACCCTTAGCCAGACTAACGAGAGGACACAGAGAGTGTGTCCAAATTAACAAAATCAGAAATGAAAAGGGAGACATAACTACAGATTCAGAGGAAATTCAAAAAATCATCAGATCTTACTATAAAAACCTATATTCAACAAAATTTGAAAATCTTCAGGAAATGCACAATTTCCTAGACAGATACCAGGTATCGAAGTTAAATCAGGAACAGATAAACCAGTTAAACAACCCCATAACTCCTAAGGAAATAGAAGCAGTCATTAAAGGTCTCCCAACCAAAAAGAGCCCAGGTCCAGACGGGTTTAGTGCAGAATTCTATCAAACCTTCATAGAAGACCTCATACCAATATTATCCAAACTATTATTCCACAAAATTGAAACAGATGGAGCCCTACCGAATTCCTTCTACGAAGCCACAATTACTCTTATACCTAAACCACACAAAGACACAACAAAGAAAGAGAACTTCAGACCAATTTCCCTTATGAATATCGACGCAAAAATACTCAATAAAATTCTGGCAAACCGAATCCAAGAGCACATCAAAACAATCATCCACCATGATCAAGTAGGCTTCATCCCAGGCATGCAGGGATGGTTTAATATACAGAAAACCATCAATGTGATCCATTATATAAACAAACTGAAAGAACAGAACCACATGATCATTTCATTAGATGCTGAGAAAGCATTTGACAAAATTCAACACCCCTTCATGATAAAAGTCCTGGAAAGAATAGGAATTCAAGGCCCATACCTAAACATAGTAAAAGCCATATACAGCAAACCAGTTGCTAACATTAAACTAAATGGAGAGAAACTTGAAGCAATCCCACTAAAATCAGGGACTAGACAAGGCTGCCCACACTCTCCCTACTTATTCAATATAGTTCTTGAAGTTCTAGCCAGAGCAATCAGACAACAAAAGGAGATCAAAGGGATACAGATCGGAAAAGAAGAGGTCAAAATATCACTATTTGCAGATGACATGATAGTATATTTAAGTGATCCCAAAAGTTCCACCAGAGAACTACTAAAGCTGATAAACAACTTCAGTAAAGTGGCTGGGTATAAAATTAACTCAAATAAATCAGTTGCCTTCCTCTATACAAAAGAGAAACAAGCCGAGAAAGAAATTAGGGAAACGACACCCTTCATAATAGACCCAAATAATATAAAGTACCTCGGTGTGACTTTAACCAAGCAAGTAAAAGATCTGTACAATAAGAACTTCAAGACACTGAGGAAAGAAATTGAAGAAGACCTCAGAAGATGGAAAGATCTCCCATGCTCATGGATTGGCAGGATTAATATAGTAAAAATGGCCATTTTACCAAAATCAATCTACAGATTCAATGCAATCCCCATCAAAATACCAATCCAATTCTTCAAAGAGTTAGACAGAACAATTTGCAAATTCATCTGGAATAACAAAAAACCCAGGATAGCTAAAGCTATTCTCAACAATAAAAGGACTTCAGGGGGAATCACTATCCCTGAACTCAAGCAGTATTACAGAGCAATAGTGATAAAAACTGCATGGTATTGGTACAGAGACAGACAGATAGACCAATGGAATAGAATTGAAGACCCAGAAATGAACCCACACACCTATGGTCACTTGATTTTTGACAAAGGAGCCAAAACCATCCAATGGAAAAAAGATAGCATTTTCAGCAAATGGTGCTGGTTCAACTGGAGGGCAACATGCAGAAGAATGCAGATCGATCCATGCTTATCACCCTGTACAAAGCTTAAGTCCAAGTGGATCAAGGACCTCCACATCAAACCAGACACACTCAAACTAATAGAAGAAAAACTAGGGAAGCATCTGGAACACATGGGCACTGGAAAAAATTTCCTGAACAAAACACCAATGGCTTATGCTCTAAGATCAAGAATCGACAAATGGGATCTCATAAAACTGCAAAGCTTCTGTAAAGCAAAGGACACTGTGGTTAGGACAAAACGGCAACCAACAGATTGGGAAAAGATCTTTACCAATCCTACAATAGATAGAGGCCTTATATCCAAAATATACAAAGAACTCAAGAAGTTAGACCGCAGGGAAACAAATAACCCTATTAAAAAATGGGGTTCAGAGCTAAACAAAGAATTCACAGCTGAGGAATGCCGAATGGTTGAGAAACACCTAAAGAAATGTTCAACATCTTTAGTCATAAGGGAAATGCAAATCAAAACACCCTGAGATTTCACCTCACACCAGTGCGATTGGCTAAGATCAAAAACTCAGGTGACAGCAGATGCTGGCGAGGATGTGGAGAAAGAGGAACACTCCTCCATTGTTGGTGGGATTGCAGACTGGTAAAACCATTCTGGAAATCAGTCTGGAGGTTCCTCAGAAAATTGGACATTGAACTGCCTGAGGATCCAGCTATACCTCTCTTGGGCATATACCCAAAAGATGCCTCAACATATAAAAGAGACACGTGCTCCACTATGTTCATCGCAGCCTTATTTATAATAGCCAGAAAATGGAAAGAACCTAGATGCCCTTCAACAGAGGAATGGATACAGAAAATGTGGTACATCTACACAATGGAATATTACTCAGCTATCAAAAACAACGAGTTTATGAAATTCGTAGGCAAATGGTTGGAACTGGAAAATATCATCCTGAGTGAGCTAACCCAATCACAGAAAGACATACATGGTATGCACTCATTGATAAGTGGCTATTAGCCCAAATGCTTGAATTACCCTAGATCCCTAGAACAAACGAAACTCAAGACGGATGATCAAAATGTGAATGCTTCACTCCTTCTTTAAATGAGGAAAAAGAATACCCTTGGCAGGAAAGGGAGAGGCAAAGATTAAAACAGAGACTGAAGGAACACCCATTCAGAGCCTGCCCCACATGTGACCCATACATATACAGCCACCCAATTAGACAAGATGGATGAAGCAAAGAAGTGCAGACCGACAGGAGCCGGATGTAGATCGCTCCTGAGAGACACAGCCAGAATACAGCAAATATAGAGGCGAATGCCAGCAGCAAACCACTGAACTGAGAATAGGTCCCCTATTGAAGGAATCAGAGAAAGAACTGGAAGAGCTTGAAGGGGCTCGAGACCCCAAAAGTACAATAATGCCAAGCAACCAGAGCTTCCAGGGACTAAGCCACTACCTAAAGACTATACATGGACTGACCCTGGACTCTGACCCCATAGGTAGCAATGAATATCCTAGTAAGAGCACCAGTGGAAGGGGAAGCCCTGGGTCCTGCTAAGACTGAACCCCCAGTGAACTAGTCTATGGGGGGAGGGCGGCAATGGGGGGAGGGTTGGGAGGGGAACACCCATAAGGAAGGGGAGGGGGGAGGGGGATGTTTGCCCGGAAACCGGGAAAGGGAATAACACTCGAAATGTATATAAGAAATACTCAAGTTAATAAAAAAAAAAAAAACCGAGGCAATCTTGTACTGTAGACCACCTACTCCTGGGCATAGGGCCTGCCTTGGAGAAAAAAAAAAGAATATATTAATGAACACATAAAGTAAAAACAGAGATTTTACACAAGTAATTTTCTTGAATTATTCCATGTGCATAAGCAAAAGATTTGGGGAAATTCATATTTTTAAATACATTTCTAACAAATTATGATTTCCTAGTGGAGCTACTCAGATCTATTAAACCATTCATAGACATTCATACCCAAATTACCTTGCAGTCATATATGTTTAGAGGCAGTTTTTTCAAAGCATTTTTCTACCTATCATTTTTTCCAAATAAAATGGAATTATCTAGAACCACTCTCCAGTGCTAACATGGAGTTCACATAACTCTCGATCACTCTGAATTGTTAGTGCTCCTGCTACACATGTTGTCTTTTCTTCTGTGTAGTTTAATTTTTACCACCAGAAAGACTCTGTCTAGATTAGGGTTTTACTGCTGTGAACAGACACCAGGACCAAGGCAACTTTTATTTATTTATATTTGTTATAAAGTACAACATTTAATTGGGGCTGGCTTACAGATTCAGAGGTTCAGTTCACTATCATCAAGGCAGAAACATGATAGCATGCAGGCAGGCACGGTACAGTAGGAGTTGAGTTCAATATCTTCATCTGAAGGCTGCTAGTGGAAGATTGACTTCCTGGCAGCTAGGGTGATGGTCTTAAGCCACACCTTCTAATAGTGCCCCTCCCTGGTCTAGCATATAAAACCCATTACATTCCACTCTTTGGACCCAAAAGCTTGTTCAAAAAAATGAGTCTTGGTGGGGGATATCTATCCATACTGTTAAAAAATACATTTAGTACAACTTCTAAAGTCCCAACAGTCTATAGCGGTAACAACAGTGTTAAAAGTCCAAAATTCAAACTCTCTTCTTGAGATTCATCCAATCACTTTACTATAATGCCCAAATGAAGATAGGAAACCAGCTGGACAAATTCCAGTCTTCATGTCCATGTCTGATGGCAAATAGTCTTCAGATTTCCAACTCCTTTTTCATCTTTGTTGACTCCAACAAACTTCTTTTCCTAGGCTGATTCCATTCCCTGTTAGCAGCTTTCCTCAAAAGGAATCTCATGGCTCTGACATCTTGAACATCTTGTAGTCTCCAAGGCAACTTCAATGTTACAGATTCTTGTTTCAATGTCTGGGATCCACACATGAACTCTGGGCTTCTCTGAAAGGCTGGTGTAACCTCTCCAACTCTGCCCTCTGTAGCACTCAGAGCTCATATTGATCCACTCTACTGGTACCGCTGTTCCTGGTGATTACAACATGGTACTGGTGTCTCCAGTACACTGGAGTCTTCTGCAGCAACTAGGCTTCATCAATAGCTTCTCATACACTCTCTTCATGGTACAAGACAACTCTTGTAAGGAAAACATTTAATTGGGGGATGGCTTACAGTGTCAGAGGTTCAATCCATTATTGCCAAAGCAGGAAGCATGGCAGCATTCAGGTAGGCATAGCGCATGCAGAGCTGAGAGTTCTTCATCTTAATCTGAAGGCTGCTAGTGGAAGACTGACTTCCAGGCACCTAGGAAGTGGGTCTGATAGCCCACAACCACAGTGGCACACCCACTCCTCAAGGCCACAAATTTTAATAGTGCCAGTCTCTGAACCAAGCATATGCAAATCATCACAAACATGTTCTGATTTAATAGCCCATGTATAGGTAAAATTAGAAAGGAAATACCTACAAATACCTGCCAGGAAGTGCATTACAGTGAGGCTCAGAGACATTCTCTTGACATTACTCTTTTGTGGGTCACATTTCCACTTAAAGGTCTCTGATTGGTTCTTTTTACCGTTTGGATATACTTTACTTTAAAATCTCAGTAACAGTTTTTTTTTCTTTGTGAAGGAGAGAGTTCCCTCTTTAATTTCACACACTTTTTAAACCTTCAACATCATTTATTTTCTTTTTACATAAGCTTACAATGAATAATTTGATGGCATTTTTGCTCTTCTTTTTACAGCATGTAAAATGTGTGTTTCACAAAAGTAAAATTCAACAATTGAATATTCCTACATATAAATCTTTTCATTAAGAAATTAGACTCAAATATCATAGTGAAACTCTGCTTATTCAAAAACATGTAATTCTTAAAAATTATGTAAGAAGTGCATATTGAATATGGAGATAATAATAGGGGCATGTATTACCTCAATAACACATTGGCATGAAATCTTGGGCCTTTGTGGGAGATTTGATAAATTAAGTGAACATATAGGTCTTACTACCTATCCTTGGATTCTGTGAATTTTCTGGAAACTGTTTCTATAATTTAAAATGCATTCTGGGGCAATTTGCATTATTAAATTAAACTTCTGCAGAAAAGGGTATTACTTTATTGGATAATAGTTTTATTTACATTCCAAATATTATCCCCTGTTCCCATTTCTCCTCTGGAATCCCCTTATCACTTACCTGTCCCCACTGCCTCTATGAGAGTGTTACTGCACCCAGACACCAACTCACTTCCATCTCCCCACCCTGAACTTCTCTTACAAGGGAGCATTGAGCCTTCACAGTACCAAGTGTCTCTCTTCTCATTGATACACAATAATTCTATTCTTAGCCACTGGAGCCATGGGTCCTTCCATGTGTACTCTTTGGTTGGTGGTTTAGTCTCTTGGAGCACTGGGGGATCTATTTGGTTAACATGATTTTTTTTCCTATGGGGTTGGAAACCCATTCAGCTCCTTCAACCCTTTTTCAAACTCCTCCATTGGGGACTCCATTCTCAGTTCAGTGGTTGGCTGCAAGCATATGACTTCATTTCTCAAGTACTGACAGAGCCTTTCAGGAGACAGCTGTATGAGACTCCTATCAGCATGCACTTCTTAGCATCAAAAATTTTGTCCGGCTTTGGTGACAGTATATGGAATGGATCCCCCAGTTGGGCCATCTCTGGATGACTTTTCCCTCAGTCTCTGCTCCATACTTTGTCTCTGTATTTCCTCCTGTGAGTATTTTCTTTTCTCTTCTAAGAAGGACTGAAGCATCCATTCTTTGGTCTTCTGACTTCTTGAGCTTCAGGTGGTCTGGTACTGTATCTTGTGTACTCTGAGCTTTTGGGCTAATAACCACTTAGAGTGCATTCCATGTGTGTTCCTTTGGGATCAGATTACCTCACTCAGGATGATATTTTCTAGTTTATTCCATTTGCCAATGAATTTCATGAAGTCATTGTTTTTGTTTTTATTTATTTTTTATTTTTTTCGGGGCCAAGAACCGAACCCAGGGCCTTGTGCTTACTAGGCAAGTGGTCTACCACTGAGCTAAATCCCCAACCCCAAATCATTGTTTTTAATAGCTGAATAGTACACCATTTTGTAAATGTACCATATTTTCTATATCAATTCCTCTGTTGAAGGACATCTGGGTACTTTCCACATTCATGATATTATAAATAAGGCTGCTATGAACATAGTGGAGCATGTGTCCTTGTTATATTTTGGAGTATCTTTTGGGTATATGCCCAGAAATGGTATAGCTGGGCCTTCTGGTTTTCTGAAGAACTGCCAGACTGATTTCCTGAGTGGTTTTACCAGCTTGCAGTCCCACCAAGAATGGAAGAGTATTCCTCTTTCACCACATCCTCACTAGCATATGCTGTCACCTGAGATTTTAACTTAGCCATCCTGACAGGTGTGAAGTGGAAACTCAAGGTTGTTTTGATTTCCATTCCCATGATGATTAAGAATATTGAACATTTCTTAAGCTGCTTCTTGGCCATTCAATATTCTTTACTTGAGCATTCTTTTTTAGCTCTGATCCCCATTTTTAATAGGGGTATTTGATTCTCTGGAGTCTAACTTTTGAATTCTTTGTATATGTTGGATATTAGTCCTTTATCAGATGTAGGATTGGTAAATATCTTATCTCAATCTCTTAGTCACCTTTTGTCCTAAGGACAATGTCCTTGGCCTTACAGAAGCATAGCAATTTTATGAGGTCCCATTTGTCTACTCTTGATCTTAGAGCAAATACCATTCGTGTTCTGTTCAGGAAATTTTCCCTGTGCTTATGCATTCAAAGCTCTTCACTACTTTTTCTCCTATAATGTCAATATTGGATTTTATGTAGAAGTCCTTGATCCACTTGGATTTAAGCTTTGTACAAGGGGACCTGGATATACCTCTCTTGAGCATATACCCAAAAGATGCTCCAACATACAACAAAGACACATGCTCTACCATGTTCATAGCAGCTGAAAAGAACCTAGATGCCTTTCAACAGAGGAATGGGTTAAAAAATATGATACATCTACACAATGGAGTATTACTGAGCTATCAAAAACAATGACTTCATGAAATTCATAGGCAAATGGAATGAACTAGAAAATATCATCCAGAGTGACGTTACTCAATCACAGAAAAACACAATTGGTAAGCACTCATTGATAAGTGGATATTAGTCAAAAAGCTAAAATTACCAAAGATGCAATCCACAGACCACATGAAGCTCAAGAAGAAGGATGACAAAAATGCAGATGTTCCCATTCCTTCTGAAAAGGGAAAAAAAGAACATCCATAGCAGGATATATGGAAGCAAAGTTTAGAGCAGCAATTCAAGTAATGGCCATACAGAGCCTGCCCCACATGTGGCCCATATATATACAGCCACCAAAACTAGATAAGATTGATGAAGCTAGAAAATGCATGCTGAAAGGGAAAGGATATAGATCTCTCCTGAGAGACACATCCAGAGCATGTCCAATACAGAGGTCAATTCTAGCAGCAAACCACCAAACAGAGAATAGGACCCCCTTGGGGGAATTAGAGGAAGTGTTGAAAGAGTTGAAGGAGCGTACAACCTCATAAAATCAACAATGCCAACCAACCAGACCTTAAACCAGGGACGAAACCACTACCAAAAGACTATACATGGACTGACTGACCCAGGACTCTAACTGCATATGTATCAGAGAATAAACTTGTTGGGGCACCAAGGGCAGGGGAAGCTCTTGGTCCTGCCAAGGTTGGACCCCCAGTGCAGAGGAATATGGAGGTGGCAATCAAAGGGATGTATAAGGGGAATGTCCTATTGGGGAGGGGAAGGGTAGGAAATGGAGTTTATGGACAGGAAATCGGGAAGGGAAATAACTTTTGAAATGAAAGTAAATAAATATATCTAATAAATTTTTTTAAAATGACTGGATCAATTTGCATTCTTCAACATGCTGACCAGTTGCACCAGCACCATTTGCTAAAAATGTTCTTTTTTTCCACTGAGTGATTGTAGCAACTTTGTCAAAGATCAAGTGACTATAAGTGTGTGGGCTCATTTCTTGGTCTTCAATTGTATTCCTTTGAGCTACCTGCCTGTCTCTGTACCAATAACCTATAGTTTTTATCACTATTGCTCTGCAATACAGCTTAAGGTTGAAGATCGTGATTCCTTCAGCAGTTCTTTTATTATTGAGAATAATTGTCACTATCTGGGGTATTTTATTATTCCAAATGAATTTGCAAATTCCTCTTTCTAACTTTGAAGGATTGGGTTGGAACTTTGATGGGAATTGCATTGAATCTGTAGATTGCTTTTGGAAAGATGGTCATTTTTAAATATTAAACCTGCCAATCTATGAGCATGGGAGATAATTCCATCTTCTGAGATCTTCTTTGATTTCTTTCTTCAGGGACTTGAAATTCTTGTCATACAAACCTTTCGCTTGCTTGGTTAGAATCACAGAAAAGTATTTCATATGGTTTGTGAATATAGTGAAGGCTGTCTTTTCCCTAAATTCCTTCTCAGCCCATTTATCTTTTGAGTAGAGAAAGACTACTACTGTTTTAATTAATTTTATATCCAGCTACTTTGCTGAAATTGTTTATCAGGCTTGGTAGTTCTCTGTTAGAATTTTTAGGGTCACATAAGTATACTATCATATCATCTACAAATAGTGATATTTTGACTTCTTACCTTCCAGTTTCTATCCCTTTGATGTCTTTTTGTTGTCTAATTTCTCTGGTTAGGACTTCAAGAACTATATTGAATAAGTAGGCAGAGAGTGGGCAGCCTTGTCTAGTCCATGATTTTAGTGGGATTCCTTCAAGTTTCTCTCCAGTAAGTTTGATGTTGGGTACTTGTTTTCTGTATATTGCTTTTGCTATGTTTATGTATGGGCCTTGAATTTCTCATCTTTCCAAGACTTTTAGTATGAAGGGATGTTCAATTTTGTCCAATCCTTTCTCAGCATCCAATGAGATGATCATGTATTTTTTCTTTGAGTTTATTTATATAGCAGATTATCTTTATTTCTGTATATTGAACCATTCCTCCATCCCTGTGATGAAGCCTATTCGATTATAATGGATGATTTCCTTGATGTCTTCTTGGATTTGGCTTGAAAGAATTTTATTGAGTATTTTTGCATCGATATTCATAAGTGAGATTGTTCTGAAGTTCTCTATCTTTGTTGGGTATTTGTGTGGTTTAGGTATAAATGTAATTAAATGTAATTGTGGCTTCATAGAATGAATTTGGTAATGTTCCTTCTGTTTCTATTTTTTCTAATAGTTTGAAGAATATTAGTATTAGGTCTTCTTTGAAGTTCTACTAGAATTCTGCACTAAATTGATCTGGTACTGGCCTTTTTTGTTTGGGAGACTTTTAATGACTGTTTCTACTTCTTTAGGCATCATGGTACTGTTTACATGGTTTATCTGATCCTGGTTTTACTTTGGTACATGATATCTGTTTGGAAAATTCTCCATTTTCTCCAGACTATTGCATTTTGTTGAACATAGTCGTTTGTATTAAGATCTGAAGATTTCTTTGAATTTCTCATTTTCTGTCATATCTTTCTTTTCTATTCTGATTTATTAATAATTTCCTGTGCCCTTTAGTTAGACTGGCTATGGGTTTATCTATTTTCTTGATTTTCTCAAAGAATTAACTCCTGATTTTGTTCATTCTTTGCACAGTTCTTTTTGTTTCTACTTGGTTGATTTCAACCATGAGTTTGATTATTTTCTGCCTTCTACTCCTTTTGGGTGTATTTGCTTCTTTTTATTCTAGAGCTTTCAGGTGTCCTGTCAAGCTGTTGATGTATCCTCTCTACAGTTTCTTTTTGGAGCCAGTCAGAGCTATGAGATTTCCTCTTAGCCCTGCTTTCATTTTGTCCCATAATTTTAGGTATGTTTTGCCTTCATTTTCATTAAATTCTAAGAAGTCTTTAATTTCTTTCTTTATTTTTTCCTTGACCAGGTTATCACTGAGAAGAGCATTGTTCAACTTCTGTTTGTATATGGTCATTCTGTTTTTTGTTGTTATTGATGAACAGCTATAGTCTATGGTGGTCTGATAGGATGCATGGGATTATTTCTATCTTCCTGTATCTGTTGATGTCTGTTGTGTGTTATATGGGCAATTTTGGAGAAGTTACCATGAGATATTGAGAAGAATGTATATTCTTTTGTTTTAAGATGAATTATCCTATAGATATCTGTCAAATTCACTTGAATCATAATTTCTGTTAATTTCATTCTGTTTCTGTTCAGTTTGTTTCCATGGTCTGTCCATTGATGAGAGTGGGCTGTCATACTTGTGTTCACGTATCCCAGGTAATAAATTTCTAAGCTTTTATAAAATAAAGAACTTCAATTTGAACTCACATAATGGTTAAATTCTTAACCACATCTCCCACTGCACCACAAACTTATATTTAATTTTTCATACCTATTTTATAATCCTACTCTTTTGCTCTACCTTTATGTTTTCTAATAAGCAGATATAAATTATTGTCAACTTTGAGTAGCACACAGTACTACACCAATTGTTATCACTTCAACCTATTAGAGACAGATCCCTGTTTTGTGTTGAAACATCCTGCCCCTGCTTACATTCCCTAACAAGATGATGTATGCTAGAAATATAAAAATGTTATTGTAGTCAATATTTTTAGCAAGCATAAACCTTTTTTTAGAATTGAATAAACTTGCCAGATAATGATGGTTGGCATATTTTTTTGCATATTTATATATTTCATGGTCGTAATCAAATGGATAACTATGTTATTGTAATAGATTCTTGGGAAAATCTAGGTGAACACCCATAATGTACTTTGAGAGAACCCTCATCCAGTTTGTATAATAAGTTTATCCAAGTAGTCATTTAGACATTCGAGTTAGGGAATGAATTTTCAATTTTATGGTACCTATTATTCAAGCTATTAAACTTGAATTGGTGAATATTATCATCTCAAATCATTTATGTCCAGCCAAGTGAGAAGAACAAGTCAGTAACCAGGTTATCTAACTCATTACAATTTTGGCTATTTTATCTACAAATTAACATATAGAATTTTATCAGTTTCTTTATAAAACTGTGTGTATGCATAAATAAATATGGTTATATTTAATATAACCATATAGTTATATATAAATATATGACATGAGTCAATAATAAAGATATCTATGTAACAATATGTGTGTCACTACGCTGAACATAGGATTCAGACTCATACAATTCTTTATATTCGTTAAGATACACACCATAACAAGATCTAGGAATTAACTTTCTGCGTACAATGAACAAAGCAAAAAACCAGCCTGTATTTGTTAACCCAGAGTACAATCCCATGGTAATTTCCAACATTTTAAAGATTTGATAGGAAAATGCTAATAACATAATAATTATGTGGACTCAGTGCTAGAAATTATTTCATGGTATATGCAATTTAAGGTTTAATTTGTTCTTCATTTAATCATTACAATTATATAAAGAAGGTATTTTAATATAATTTATGTTTTATGGTACAGAAAGTAAAGAATACAAGTTAGGATTTTTGCCTGTTTGTTGAGAAGTAAAGCACTGCTGGTGACATATGCTTATGAGAGGGTACATCTCTCCTTTCCCTATTTCTTTTTTTAATATTATTATTGGATATTTTTTACTTACATTTCAAATTTTATCCACTTTTCTAGTTTCCTGTCCATAAATCCTGTATCCTATCCCCCTCCCCTTCTTCTGTGAGGGTGTTGCCACACATATCTGACCACTGCTTTCTGAGTCTCTGCCCTGACACTCCCCTAAACTGGGGGGTGGTGGGGGGATTAAGCCTTGGCAGGATCAAGGACTTTTCCCGATTGGAGAAGTTAGAGAAAGGGTTGAAGGAGCTGGAGATGTTTATAACACCGTAAGACCAAGACCTTTTCTATTTTTAATTTGTGTTCCCACCAAATTCAAATACATAGATTACTGAGAAACTTCACACACACACACACACACACACACACACACACACACACAAACTGGTTATGCACAAAACGAGTTCATAAATGACTGCTTTGCTTCAGCAGTGTTGTGAGAAGAGGAAAAGGACTAGTGTTTGGACACTCCTCTCTCCATTAAAACTAATTCTTAAGTATGAGAGAAGCTGGGAACAACTTTGATTGAATTAGGGAAAAGCTGAAAGAAGCTGAGGAGGATGTCAACTCCATAGGAAGACGAGCAGTCTCAACTAACCTGGACCCTCAAGATTCTTCTGACATTGAGGCACCAAACAGACAGCCCACACTGGCTGATATGAGGCCCCCAACACATATACAGCAGAGGACTACCTGGTCTGGCGTCAGGGAGAGAAGGTGTACTTAATCCTTAAGAGACTTGAGGCCCCACGGAGTGGGGGGAGGGCGTGGTAAGATACCTGTGGGGGTGGGGACATTCTCTTGGAGACAGGGAAGGACATATGGGATGAGGAACTATCATCTGGAAGAGCAAGAGGGGGATAAAGACTGGACTGTAGTAAAAAGATTAAGGAATAATAAAAAATTTATACAATAGGTATCACCATCAAACCTAAATCAGTGAAAAACATTATAAAGAGTTGCATATATATATATGTATATATATCTACGTATATATACATGTATATATATATATATTTAGAAAATTATACATAAAGTTAATTATATATGAAAATCAAGATACAAGAAATAAAAAGGAAAAGTCATATATATATATATGTCTCTATATGTTTGTATATGTCTTTGATATGTGTTAATATATGCTTTTTATTGTATACAAAACACTAATATCTGCTCATGAGTAATGATTTGCTATGAGGAAATTTTCCAAATTAAAATTGAAAAATCTTGCTTCAAATGAATTGATTTGGTTTTTGTAAATTCTGTCAATTCTATTATTAAAGAGTAAATCAATTATCTCTGAAATCAGTACTGTACATTTAACTGCATATTTTCTCAGATGAACACGGAAAGGAAATTTGTTATACCATTATACAAATTTTAAAATATATGTATTCTGTAAAGCTGTGTAAAAGCCTAGTTGATTTAGGTATAAAATATAGAAAGACTCAGAAGCATGTGGCCCAGGAATCATGTTATACAGAAATCCTTTCCAATTTCTGTTCATCTGAGAACCTTCCTCATGAATTTATTAAAGTTTATTAATTTATTACTACTATGACTTTTTAAGTATTATGTTGATCTTTCTTCTACACTAACGTGAACAAGACTATGTACTTTACTGCTATGTTTAATCTTTTAGAAGATAAAGTTTAAGGTATGCTGAGTATGTCACCTTAACTTGTTTAAGAAAATGACATTGTGTAAATCTTACACACATATCCTGCTCATAATTGGGATTTCCAAAGAGCAGAGAAATTCTAGGTTGAATCCTCATTGAACTTCTTTTCCCTGCACTTTCTATGATTCACTGCACCTGTATGTCCAGAAATAAAACCTATCAGTTTTCCAATAAAACTTGATGGGTATTACAGCACATTCTACAACTGTTCATTTAAGATATACATTACAGTGTAGTTATAGCACTCACTAAAAGACAACTTAGATATATTCTAAAGGATGTGAAGCCTTTAACACACTTTTCAATGTAATATTTATTACATTTCAACTTTTCATGCTTTATTATGTTAAAATTTTCAACTGTTAGATTATAATAAAAACTATTTTCTTTCTGGTCAGTTTGACAGAGAATTTTGCAAAGTGTTTATCATTGTTGAAACTGAAGAGCCTATGTATTACATCATAAAGATAAAGATACAACATCATAATAACTTATGTTAACTTTCCTCATAGTTCCAAGATCTAACATGTCATAAAAATATTCATTAGAATTAAATAAGGTTTTTCATATAAATTATGGAACAGTGGAATTATCTTTTATTTAATAATAGTTTCCTGGTAAAATATTTCAATATAATAATACAGTGGATTTATGTGTTGAACAAATATTTAGTTATCTCCCTGTTAATCTGGGCTGTAAATCATATATGACCTTACACAGGACAGTTATTGAGATAAATGCTGGTAGTAAAGGCTTTAATTACAGGTTGTTAGTATTTAAAGATAAGTAAAATGATGAAGAAGAGCAGCCACCTGGCACATGATCCTGTGGAGACTGTCTTTCTGATTTCACTACTGCAGAGCAAGTACCATTCAGTTATATTTAAATTGGTGGAGATCAATGTTTATTACACAGCAAATGTCCACAATGGCGAGTTAATACTAAATTATAACTTTATGGTCCTTACACAAATGACTGCAAAGAAGATAAAGTCTGTTCTCAAGTCTTTGGTGGAGCTGAAGGGGTTTGTAGCCCAATAGGAAGAACAACAATATCAACGAACCAGACTCTACCAGAGCTCCTCAGGACCAAACCACCAACTAATGAGTATACATGGAGGGACACATCACTCCAGCCACATATGTACCAGAGGATAGCATTGTCCAGCGTCAATAAGAGGAAAAGCCCTTGGTTCTGGGAAGGCTCTTTCCGCAATGCAGGGAATGCCAGGGCATAGAGATAGAGTGGGTGGGAGTCAGAGAATCTTTATAGAAGCAGGGGGAGGAGAGAGGAAATATGGGATAGGTGGAGAGGGGATAACATTTGAAATGTAAATACATAAAATATCAAAGAAATGTAAAATTAAATGAAAAAAAATTCCCCAAGAGTTTTTAACAAGTATCCAAGTGCATATATGCTCGAGGTAAATTTCCTTCCAGAGCCACTTTATGATATGTATGTATTGATTGTGTGCATAAAGGAAAACACTATACTTGATATACAATTATTTTAAAAACTGCAGTACATAAAAGGAGATGAAATATCAAAACATGTGGTATCAAAACACACTAAGTACATATAGTTGATTACAAGGGATACAGCAGAAGTTCCTTCTATCAAATGTCCCTTTTATATCTCTATATATTTAGTATTTAAAATTAGGCATTATTATTATGTGGCAGAAATGTTTCTATAAACTAAAAATCAGAACTCTGAATTGCTCAATGAGAACAAACAAAAGATTTCAGTTCTCATAAGATGTGTGTATGTGTGTGAGTTACTGTAAATCTTTAAAAGATTGTAGAAATCATAAGCATGAGAGTTTATATATTTACATATATAGATAAAACTAGAATGTATGTAAATTCTATGTTGTTCTAATAAAATATATTTATTCCTAATGATATAAAAGTATAAAATTACTTAATAATATCATCTCTAAAATTAAGTGCATTCTTTAAAAATGTGTAGTTTAGCATAGTATGAATTATTTATGTAGCATCTTAAATTGATGTTTTATTACTTTCACTTTGTTAACATTGTAGACTCGATAAGAAAGTTATACAATTTCAAGTTTGTTTACAATGTGTTAATGATTATGCTAGCCATTGATTGGAGTAGACAAGGCCATTGTTTGTTTGCAGAAATTATTCAGATGACAAACATGATTATAAATCTTAGCTATATGAGTAAATCATATAATGTTGCACAGCAAAGGTACATTTAGGACAATTTTGCCTTCTCACCTGATAATACAACTAAAAGTTTCATAAAGCTAGAATCTTTATTTTACAAATTAAGTCTGAGGTGTTGGAAGATAGAATATAAGCATTTAAAGCATTCACATATATCTGTATTATATTTATATCTGAACATAAAAGCTGAATGATATCAATAAACTTAATAAAAGTCACCTTGTAAATTTCATCACATCCAACATCAACCAATCAACCATAAACAAAGAACCCAAGAACTGCAGCCATTGAAGCATGTTTACAAGAGAAAAAAGATTCTTCCCCAGAACACACATGACATATATATATATATATATATATATATATATATATATATGGGAAATTATTTATTATATAGATGGGAAAATTAATAACATTATATTATGAATCAAAATGATAAGTAACAATCATACATTTAAAAAATTATCCATTTCTTTCATATGAAAAAAACTTGCCATGCAGAAGTTATCAAAAAACAAAAATGGATATGGTACAGTGGGAAAGACGAGAAGAGAGGAAGGGGATAAAACAAACAACAAAGCAAATACATTTGAAAACATATTTACTGATATTGACACTTGAATAAAATCTCTGACAAACATGTAAGAGAATTTTAAAAGAAAGAATGATATTGTTTTACATACAACATGAACATCTAATGCAATGCTGAATAAAAAATATTTTGCAGAGGGAGAGAAAAATAAATATAATCCTGTAGGTATTACATGTTACATACTAACAGCGAATCTGTTTGCTTGCTTTTTAATGACACAGATGACAGTTAAGCCTATTAATGCCATCAGAATTAAATCTGCATTTTGTTAGCTAATATCTATGCTTCACGAGTTTCTGATAAATGGCATAGAGACTATTTAACCAAAATAAAGCCTTTAAAATCATAGCAAATATGATTCTCATTAACACAGTTTGATTCAAGAGATCAACAATAAAAAATTATCTACAATTATTATAGTCCTATGATTAAAGCAAGGATCTTTTTTTTAAAGTTGCCATAGTTACTGTTCCATGCTGCAAAGAGACACTATGACCAACACAGCTCTTATAAAAGAAAGAATTTAAGTAGAGGCTTGCTTAGTGTTATGTCTAGATACTTGGTGGAAGGCAGGAAGGCACTAGTCTGAGAGCTTCTACCAAAACCCAGACTATGAGAGAACATGAACAGAGACCTGGCATGGGTTTTTGTAACTGCAAAGCCCACCCCCCAGTTGTCCAGACACTTTGAATAGGCCATACTACTCCAACAAGGCCACACCTTCTAAACTGTTCTATTGAGGAGGAAACATGCAGATGAGCTTACCCATTACTTACTCAAGACATTATTGAAACTATTGGAAAAATATGTATACTTTATTCTTTTCAAAAAGGTACAAAAATAACTTGGAAAAGACAAGCACTAAAAACAGCTCAGAGACCCACATAAGATCAATCTTAAGCTTGCAGAGAACAGAATGAGAAGAGGTGTTTGAACTCATTCTTGGACAAAGCTACAGAACAAGGCTGAGGTGGAGCCTGTGCACTTGCCTGGTGGATCAAGAAAAATCCTGGTGGTCACTTCACACAGAGGCCTCACTATTATTTTGTGGGGCAGTGACAAAGTGAAGTTCCTTCTTTTTGAGAAGGCAAAGCTTCAGATGAGTCCACAGAAGCAAAAGAAATTGACAACTCTTCCCTGCAGGCACTTATTGACAAAAGTTAAGGAAGATAAGACAGATACTCCAACCAACTGCATAAACAATATAAATAGAAAATATTGGTCCCTTCTAAAGGAGAATCTCACATGAAGAGAAGCCAGTGGTTTGATAGTTCATGCAGCTGGCAGACTGTAAGAAAGCCATGTGTTTCACAAAAAGAAAAGGGAACGGGAATACTCTTCCCTCTCCTAGAGATTCAGAAGGTTGTGAATGTTCTTGGTCCTTTTCCAGTGTGGGGTTGATTAGCCAGAAAGAAATATGTGAAGAAAACCTTGGAGAGTTAACAAATTACCCATAATATTGTTAACAGTATTTATGCAATTTTGACTCATTTCTATTCTTTTCTGAACTGGAAACTACTGTTAAAAGGGGGGAGGTACTACTGAAGTTTAAAGATACATATTTTCTCATGAATCCCCTAAATGAGGAATTGATATTTTGAGGAATTGTCTTAACTTTAATAAACATAAAACCATTATGTTTTTTTCTAAAAAAAATTAAAAATAATTATTTTTTTGTAATTTTAAACACATGCATCTATGTGTGGTAATGTTTATATGGATGCAGGTTCTTGTAGAAGGAAGAAGAGAACAATAGGTCCCGTAAAGTTATAGGTAGTTGTACAATTTTCAATATGGGCTCTGGGAACCAAACTCAGGTCTTTCGCAAGAATGCCACGTGTTCATAACCACTAAGCCATCTATCCAGCCCTAGTTTCAATCATTTTAAACTAAGTGTATATATTATAAATAACCACATCATTAATTGTTTTCTCTATGAAAACTTAACACCTTACATGAATCTCTTGTTTTTCCTTAGATCAAACAATATATAATGATAGTCAGTAGTTAATACTCATTAAAGTGAGTATTTTGCCATACAGAAACATATATACATCTCTGGAAAGGGATCTTATCCAATGGCCTTCTGGTCTGTGTGATCTGACTGGACCATAACTTTAATCCAAGGAGAGAGCCAAGGAGTTCTCTGAGCTTGAAGTCAGCTCAGTACAGAGTAAAGGAAAGGTAAAACAAACAAACAAAACAATAACAACAACAATAAAAAAATCCCTTCGATCCAGGCATGGTAGTCCATGCCTTTAATCCCAACACTCTGTGATCAATAAATTGCAGTTCAATGTTACAGAGTTGGAATCTAGTTCTGTCAGTCAGTTGCATTCTTATCATTCAGTTCAATGGAATTCAGAGTTAAGAAGTTGGATTGAGAGGCAATGCAGAGGAATAGAGTTCAAGGCAGTTTAGTTTCATTTAATTCATAGGTAGCATTTACTGGGACAGTTTTACAGAAAGAGGTTGAAGAGAGAATAAGCCACACACTGGTGAATATGGAGAAAGAGAAGGAACCAGAAGATTAGAAAATATTGCTAAAACATTTCATTACCTGAGGACCCAACTGTACCTCTTCTGAGCATATCCCCAAAAGATGCTCCAACATAAAACAAAGACACATGCTCATAGCAGCCTTGTTTATAATAGCCAGAAGTTGGAAAGAACCCACATGCCCTTCAATAGAGGAATGGATTAAAAAATGTGTTATATCTACACAGTGGAGTACTACTCAGCTATCAAAATCAACGACTTCGTGAAATTCATAGGCAAATGCAATGAACTAGAAAATATCATTCTGAGTCCCCAATCACAGAAGAACACACTTGGTATGCACTCATTGATAAGTGGGTATTAGCCAAAAAGTTCGAATTACCCAAGATGCAATCCACAGACCACAAGAAGCTCAAGAGGAAGGATGACCAAAATGCAGATGCTCCCATTCCTTCTTAAAAGGGGAAAAATATTCATAGGAGGGGATATGGAAGCAAAATTTAGAGCAGTGACTTAAGGAATAGCCATTCAGAGCCTGCCCCACATGTGGCTCATATATATACAGTCACCAAAACTAAATAAGATTGGTGAAGCTAAAGAATGCGTGCTAAAAGGGACTGGATATAGATCTCTCCTGAGAGACACATCCAGGGCATGTCCAATACAGTGGTCGATACTAGCAACAAACCAGTGAACTAAGAACAGGACATATTTGGGGGTAATTAGAGGAAGGATTGAAAGAGTTGATGGAGTTTGCAATCGCATTAGAACACAATACCATCCTGGGAGAGGTAACCCAATCACAGAAAAACACACATGGTATGTACTCACTGATAAGTAGATATTAGCCCAAATGCTCGAATTACCCTAGATGCACAGAACACATGAAACTCAAGAAGGATGACCAAAATGTGAATGCTTCACTCCTTCTTTAAAAGGGGAACAAGAATACCCTTAGCAGGGAATAGGGAGGCAAAATTTAGAACAGAGGCAGAAGGAACACCCATTCAGAGCCTGCACCACATGTGGCCCATACATATACAGCCGCCAAACTAGATAAGATGGATGAAGCAAAGAAGTGCAGACCGACAGGAACCGGATGTAGCTCTCTCCCAAGAGACACCGCCAGAATACAGCAAATACATGGGCGAATGCCATCATTAAACCACTGAACTGAGAACAGGACCCCCGTTGAAGGAATCTTAGAAAGGACTGAAAGAGTTTGAAGGGGCTTGAGACCCCATATTAACAACAATGCCAACCAACCAGAGCTTCCAAGGACTAAGCCGCTGCCCAAAGACTATACATGGACTTACCCTGGGCTCCAACCTCATAGGTAGCAATGAAAAGCCTATTAAGAGCACCAGTGGAAGGGGAAGCCCTTGATCCTGCCAAGACTGAACCCCCAGTGAACATGATTCTTGGGGAGGGCGGTAATTGGGGGACGATGGGGAGGGGAACACCAATGTAGAAGGGGAGGGGGAGGTGTTAGGGGGATGTTGGCCCGGAAACCACTAAAGGGAACAAGAATTGAAATGTAAATAAGAAATACTCAAGTTAATAAAGATAAAAAAAGAAATGTAAGAAATACTCAATTTAATAAAAATAAAATAAAAAAAAGAACACAATGCCAATCAACCAGAGCTTCCAGGGTCTAAATCACTACCAAAAGACTATACATGGACTGAGCCAGGGATCCAACTGCATATGTAGCAAAGAATAGCTTTGTTGGGGCACAGTGGAAGCCCTTGGTCCTGCCAAGGTTGGACCCCAGTACAGGAGAATATGGGTGGGGCAGTAAGGTGGATGTATTGGGGGGAAATACATGTATGGGGGAGGGGTAGGGGAGGGATTAAGGGCTTATGAACAGGAAACCAGGAACAGGAATGACATTTATATCAAATACAAAAGGTTGCTAGAGTTAGTTTTCAGTCAAGCAGAGCAACTCAGTCAGATGCTGAGAGAAGCCATTATGAATCAGTCAGCTTGAAGAGAAGCCTTAGCCAGGACAGTAGAGTTGAATCGGGCAACCTGAATTCAGAAAGAACTAGAAAGGATAGCTTGGTAAGCAGTTAATCTTAGGGACTGAAAACATTTTAGGTCTAGATTGTACTGTATTGAAGCTAGAAGTTTCCATGACTAGGCCTGAGTTAGCAGACACAGCAATAAGCCTCCAAAACTGCAGTTATGTCAGGCTGATAAAAGTTACTTTTATAGGTATTTGTGAATGATTTTCTTCTTGTCAGATCAAGTCCTGTCATTTTAATTGGCAATTAATGACATCTGATAATTACCTTTTTCTTTTCTCAAAAATGAAGTCTCCCCACTTCAAATTACCAAAACACAGAAACACTTTGCAATCCCATCATTGTTTTTTCTCTACTTTGAAAAATTAAAATAAGTTGTTAATAAATGCACAAGTTAATACAAAAGAAACAAAGTTGTTATGGTGACATGGCTTTTTTATCTGTAGAGGGTATATTATATTTTGTAAAATTGTTCAATAGTATGTGTCTGTCCAGAACTGTCACCTTTCTAAGTAGATAAATGACTGCCTGGAAAATAGCAAGAAAATCCATACTGCTCATAATTTCATGAATAAAAGTCCCTAATTGCAAAGCACATGAGCTGCAACAAGTATAGTAAACTTCTGCCATAGTGAAGTCAAGTGAATGACAAGGATCCTGTAAAGTGAAACACACGAATAAGCATATACTTGGAAAAGAATATACCAAAGGTTTATTTGTTACAACACATTCTATGTAAAGAAAAGAAAAATTTTTTTCTTTATGTCAGGGACCAGCTGTCATATTTCCTGATCACTCTCTTGGCTCTTATTACCAAGCACAAATGTACAACTTCTGACTGTGGGGTTTATACCTTAATATATACTAAACTTTAATTAACCTTACTGGATAACCCTACAATTTAGCCTCACAATACAAATACATCAAAATAAAAAAAAATCTATCTCAATACTGTAACCATGTTGTAATTTCCACAATAACTACACCATTGAAGAAGATAGTATCATCTCCACTCTTGAAACCTTTGCAACAAATGCTTCCATACATCATGTTTCATAAGAAATAAAATTGCTTTTTAAACAATTTTTGTTTCCTGTTTCCATTATAACAGAGGTGAATAGTAAACAATGAAATGTTATAGGTCTTTCCCTTTAGAACATTTTTCTAAGAACCGTTTGCTCATTACTCTGCATTTTCCAATATCATGTAATATAATTTTTAGTGAATTATATAAATAATATATTTTCCAATATAATTAGAATCAAAGTTATAGAAAAAAACAATAGTTTGGACAACATCTATACATTATTAATTTTATTGGCTGATTTTGTGTGTCAACATAACACACGTTAGTGTCTTCAAAGAGGAAGAAACCTTAATTGTGAAAATGGTTCCATATCATCCAGCTATAAAGCATTTTCTCAATTAGAGATCAATGTGGGAGGGCCTAGTTCATTTAGGTCGGACCATTCTTGGGTTGGCATCCTGAATTCTATAAGACAGCAGGCCAAACAAGCCTTGGGAACCAAGCCAGTAAGCACTACACCTCTAAGGCCTCTGTATCAGTTTCTGCCTACAATTTCACCCATGCTTCAGTTCCTGTCCTACCTCCTCCAATGATAGATTATGAGCTGGATGTGTACACCAAAATAAATCCTTTCTTTTTCAATTTGTTTTTTTGGTCATAATATTTTGTTTCAGAAATGGAAGCTATCAATATATATATAATTTATAATTGTTTTATTTTAATCTGTAACTTGACCTGAACAGAATCATCCACAAGCAGACACACTGAAACATCTGATAATATTAAAGAAAGCAAACAAAACAAAACAAATGCATTTCTGTTAAAGCATGTCGATATCATTATTTGCTTATATTTAATTTATGGATCAAATTTACTCTCCCCAAAATTTAAAACAAAACTTCAGCCAAAATCTCATTATATATTCTCTACTCTCTTGAGATGCCTGGGAAATCACATTGCCAACAAAAATTGGGAACAGAGCAAGCTAACTTTCAAGTTTCACTAATGATTAATAGAATAAATAATATATCTCCTGAACTAAAGATCATAGTAAAGGTAAATTTTAATTAGTACTCAAGAAAACTTTGATGATGTACAATATTTCATATTATGAACAGTCAAAAAAGAAATTTTAGATATAGAGTTATGAGGAAGAGATTCAAAACACAGTACTTACCTCAAAAGTACACATACTGACTGTATATGGCTAATTAAAATGCCACTCTTAATCTGAACACATAGATGAATATATGTCTTCAATGTTCTTATATAAAAACATATAAGAACGTGATTCATGACAGATGTGTACTTTAATCCAAAAATGATTAAACATTTTAATTGGAATATGAAAGAACTTGAATTTTCCACATATAAACAACAAGGGTTAAAAATGTCAAAATATTACTGTATTTGTCTTAGGGTTTTAATGCTGTGAACTGACAAGCCTTATAAAAGAAAGCATTTAATTGGTGTTCCCTTACAGATTCAGAGGTTCAGTGCAATATCATCAATGCAGGAACACAGGAACATAAAGGTAAGCATGGTGCAGGCAGAACTAAGAGTTTTATATCATCATCTGAAGGCTGCTAGTGGAAGACTGACATACAGGTACTTAGGAACTTGGAAGTTAGTCACACACAAAGTGACAATCCAACAAGTTACATATAGTGCTACTCCTTGGGCCAACCACATTCAAATCATGACAGTATTTATTTTTTAAGACAGGAATATACAATTACTCAGTATAAAATTTAATATAGTCAATAATTCATTCTTCATAGGAAATATATCAGTTGTGGTTGGAATTGTTCTATTTTTAGTTATTAGGAGAACTTTACAAAAAAGATAAAAGCATTTGCCTAAATTTTCTGAGAAATGGATAAAAATTAAACTTCAAACTTAATACCAAACATTTTAAAATGAGAGCTTTTTTTATCAGTACATCAGTAGGTGACAACTTTTAACAGGTTTTATGTTTTATTTCTTTCATCAGAAAATCAAAATAAAAACTCTGAAAACAGTGTGTTATACTCTGAACTAAGAAAGCTTCTCCTGCAATATGATTATACCCAACATGTTTGACAACCAAGGGTGTTCAATATCTTCTTGCAAGAAAAATCCAATGGGAAAAAACAGCATATTATATCAATATTGTACTACAGACTGATGGAGTTTGAGCAGAGTTGTAATTCAGATTGGATCATTGAAAATAAATCCGCTATTGAAACATAAAAATTGAATTTCCATATTTTTTCTAACCAGTTAATGTTAACCAATTAATTTTTAAATATTGGATATTTGAAGAAAATACTTATAAATGTTGCATAATATACTACAAAATTAGGCAGACATAGAAAGGAAAGACACAATTTAGAGTATAGTAGTTTTTAAGGAATATATATATATGTGTGTGTGTGTGTGTGTGTGTGTGTGTGTGTGTGTGTATGTGTATAGGCTTATCAATGATATTTTTAAAACTTTTTATTTTGACCAATCATACTTGCAGATCTCTGCAAGCCTGATACACATAGTATGTTATAGTATATATAGAAAGATAAGGATAGTTAAAAGTATTTTCCGTTACTATTTCTGTTCCTCTTACCCATAGGGATATCCTTAGTGCTACACCAGAATACCAGCTTCCCCTCACCTTGTGACTGAGTATGCCTACTGTGGATCCTGAATATCTTGCTCTGCTCCCCATCATTGTCTCCCAGCCCTCTGCTCAACAACAACCTCTGATCAACCACAGGTCATGGCTGTGAGAAGATTAGGAGGGTGGCTGTTTGAATTTCTCCACTCTCTCTCTTCCCCAAATCCAGTTGTCAGGGTTATTTCTAAAACTGTAATGAAACACCAACTATATCACCCCTTCCCTTTAGTCCACTGCCTCCTATGGGTCCCACATTCAAACTCATCCTGGACTCCCTTTCTCCACTTTCCAATACCAGCAATAGTCCCAGTTAACACACCAGGAAAGTAGGTATAAAACAGGCAATGTACATTCAATGCACTGACTGAAAGTTCAGACAACAAATGGATACCAAGAAACAAAACTCTCAACTGAAGAAGCAAATGCAAAAATCAATACTTACACCTATAATTACTTCAACTGCAGACGCCAAGTTTCCAGGGTAAGAACATAGTCAACCGCCAGAGCAACATGTCTCTAATTAAGCCCAGCTCTCCAATCATAGTAGGTTCTGAATATTTCAGCCTAGCTGAATAACACACACACACACACACACACACACACACACACACACACACACACACACACACACACAGAGAGAGAGAGAGAGAGAGAGAGAGAGAGAGAGAGTAGTTGAAATGAACTATATAAATATGTGAGAGGTCCTTAAAGAGGAAATTGATAAATCCTTAAAGAAACCCCGGAAAATACTGTAAAAGTATACTTTATTTGGAGAGGAGATGAGATGGGAGGTGGTTACAAGAACTGTCAGCAGATGATAGGTAACACCAAGGTTATAAAAATGTTAAATGTAATCTTATAGTCAGATTAAAAGATATTTAAAGAATAGTTTAGTGCATATGGTGTGCATTCACTTATGTGAAGCAGATATTAAAACAAGAGCAACTCAGAACAGAATTATTCCCCAAGATTGGAAAATTTGGCAACAGCAATATTGTAAGTTGCTCCTCAGTTACAATAGTGAACACTATAGAAAGAGGAAGCTAGGGTCATAGGCAATGAAATAGTTCTAAAGATAGTATTCTTTCTCAACATTAGTTGTTAGATGAAGGTCAATAAATTGAGTTCCAAAAACAGCTTGAATTTGATAATCATACCTTGGCACTATATCCTTAAACAGCTTTAAACTCAGATGCAGCTCCTAATTGGCTTGTCTGCACACTAGAGATATTATATGCCATTTGCATAGATTATTATAAAAATCTTCTACAGGGTTACTAGAAAGGCAGCTAATTTCTAATGTGGATAGAAACAATTAATAGCTTTTGTGACTCCTGGTACCTCATCTCTGTGCATGCAACACTGGACAGTATTGCACCAGATTACACCCTAATTATGGATATCATATTTATTGCTGAATAAGATATTGGACACTCTTCATGAAGCAAAAAGGAATCTACCAATGTTTGTTTGTTGGATTCCATTGTAAAGACTTACCATACTCAGGGAATAAATATTCCTCTTTGAGGAAAATCTGGACATAATTTGAGGCTTGGTGTATCTTATAGTCAGTCATTGCTAACCATTATATGATCAGAAGGACTCCTATTATAATTATTGATTGAATCCACTTGAAAGCAGAGTCCTTTTCAGGCTTAGGCATGGATGGAGAGGTATAACAGTGAAACTGGTGTCTATCTGAATTCCTTCATGACCAGAATGTGGGAAGAAAAGGTCCTGCACCTTCCTGCACTGAGAAAATAGCTCAAGTAGCTAAACAGCTCACTCCTCAACACAGAGGCACCTACTGAACTGTGAGGATCAAGGGAATGGTCACAACACATGGCTAACACATGGCTTATTGATAGTTCATCAATCACTGATGGAATTAAAATTAATGGGACGTGGCAGACTATGTGAGAATAAGGAATGGAAAGGCCAATGCTGAACCACACAGACACCCATCTGAGTTAAACAGGGCTGGTTTATTGATAATCTCAGGACATGGCTGAGACATGGTGACTGAAAGTATCAACCTCGTATGTTTTCCCAGTCATACAAACAAACAAACAAACAAACAAAGAACCACAATAAGAAAATACAGGGAGGGCTACAAGGTTTCCCCACAATTTTCAACAGTTTAAACAAAACAATTCAATATGATCTGTGTTTTGATTGGCCCTGAGTGAAGACCATGGTTGAGGAAAGTTCAAGCAATCTAAACAAAACAACAACAACAAAAAAAAACAAACAAAAAAACAAAAAAACTCAGAACATGACAGGGTATTTGGTCATCTTGACCCTGCTCTGAGTAAAGCTACTTTTTCTGTCAGTAATGATATAAAATGACTGGGAGGCATGGAACAAAATAACAGCTATGCTGGAGGAACAGGATTCATCAATGCCCCCTCGAGCTGTTCTAGTAAGTCAAGTCGTTGACTCAAAATGTTACTCTGAGGCTAGAGGTTCTTATTGGTTCTAGAGGATCCTAAACTGTACAGTGGAAATGTGCTGGTTAGTGGTATGTTGGTTGGCATTATAACTTGCCATTTTTCCCTTATGCTATAGAGTTTGACTTAGTTTCCTATTGACTGTTAGGTGTTTTCTCTTTTGAAACTATCTTCAGGTTACATTAGGATGTTGTCATCAGGGCTCAGGAAGGCTGAAAGGCTAGTCAAAGACTGGGAAATGGGGCATTTGTCAAAAGTACCAAATTAAGAAATCCAGCTGAAAGATATTTTAAACCCAATCAAATCAAAAGGAATAGGGAAGAACACTATATATTCACCAAAGGAAATAACTTCCAAGATAACACTTTAATTTTGACCATCTATGCTATAAAAATAACAATATTTGTAACAGAAAAACTACTATAGCTTAAAGTACTTATTGATACTTAAACACCAATAGCAAGAGACTTCAAAAACCACTTTGACCAATGGCCAGAAGATCCAGAAAATATGAAATAAAGAAATACTGCAACTAACAGCTATTTTAAAACAAATGGAACTAATATTGACAACTATTTCACCCAAACACAAAAGAATATACCTTCTACTCATGAAAGTAACCCCATAATTTACCATATACTCAGTCCCAATGTATCAATAGATAGAAGAAAATGGAAAAATTCCCCACTTTGTACAGAGTGATAAAAATGGATCAATTTGGATTTTTCTACATGCTAACCTCTGATTGAACCAGCACCATTTGTTGAACATGCTCTTTTTTCCATTGGATGGTTTTAGCTCCTTTGTCAAATATCAAGTGACCATAGGTGTGCGGGTTCATTTCTGGGTCTTCAATTCTATTCCACTGATCTACCTGCCTGTCTCTGTGCCAATATCATACAGTTTTTATCACTATTGCTCTGTAATACTGCTTGAGGTCAGGGTTTATGCTTCCCCCAGAAGTTCTTTTATTGTTGACTAGAGTTTTTTGTTATTCCAAATGAATTTGAAAATGGCTCTTTCTAACTCTATGAAGAATTGAGTTGGAATTTTGATAGGGATTGCATTGAATCTGTAGGTTGTTTTTTGAAAAATGGCCATATTTACTAAATTAATCCTGCATAAAAGGTCTTTCCATCTTCTAAGTTCTTCTTCGATTTCTCTCTTCAGAGACTTGAAGTTCTTGTCATACAGATCTTTAACTTCCTTAGTTAAAGTCACACCAAGGAATACTATATTACTTGGGTCTATTGTGAAGGGTGTCATTTCTCTAATTTCTTTTTCAGCCCCTTTATCCTTTGAGAGGAGGAAGGGTATTGATTTGTTTCAGTTAATGTTATACATAGCCACGTAACTGAAGTTGTTTATCAGGCTTAGTAGTTCTCTGGTGGAACTTTTCTGTCCATTTAAGTATAATCTCATATCATCTGCAAAGAGTGATATTTTGACTTTTTCCTTTCCAATGAGTATCCCTTTGACCTCCATTCGTTGTCTGATTGCTCTGACTAGGACTGTGAGAACTATATTGAATAAATAGGGAGGGAATGGGCAGCTTTGTCTAGTTCCTGATTTTAGTAGGATTGCTTCAATTTCTCCCCATCTAGTTTAATGTTACCTACAGATTTGCTGTATATTGCTTTTACTATGCTTAGGTATGGGCCTTGAATTCCTTATCTTTCCAGGACTTTCGTCATAAAGGGATGTTGAATTTATCAAATGCTTTCTCAGCATCTAAAGGAATGATCCTGTTTTGTGTGTGTGTGTGTGTGTGTGTGTGTGTGTGTGTTTATATAGTGGATTACATTGATGGATTTCCCTATATTGAACCAGCCCTTCATCCCTGGATTGAAGCTTACTTGATTATGATAGTTGATTGTTTGGTGTGTTCTTGGATTCAGTTTGAGAGAATTTTATTGAGTATTTTTGCATCGATATTCATAAGGGAAATTCATGTGATGTTCTCTTTCTTTGTTGGGTCTTTGTATGGTTTAGGTATAAGCATAATTGTGGCTTCATAGAAGGAATTTGGTAGTGCTCCATTTATTTCTATTTTATAGAGTAGTTTGGACAGTATTGGTATGAGGTCTTCTATGAAGGTCTGAAAGAATTATGCACTAAACCCATCTGGTCCTGGGCACTTTTTGGTTGGGAGACTTTTAATGATTGCTTCTATTTCTTTAGAAGCTATGTGATGGTTTATATGGTTAATATGTTCCTCTTTTAACTTTGGTACCTTGTATTTGTCTAGGAAATTGTCCATTTTCTCCATATTTTCCAGTTTTGTTGAATATAGGCTTTTGTAGTAGGATCTGATTATTTTTTTAAATTTCCTCAGATTCTTTTGTTATGAATCCCTTTTCATTTCTCTGTTTGTTAATTTGGATACTATCTCTGTCCCCTCTGGTTAGTCTGGCTATGGGTTTATCTATCTTGTTGATTTTCTCAAAGAACCAGCTCCTGGTTTGGTTAATTCTTTGTATAGTCCTATTTGTTTCTACCTGATTGATTTCAGACCTGTGCTTGATTGTTTCCTGCATTCTACTCCTCTTGGGTGTATATGCTTCTTTCTGTTCTAGAGCTTTTAGGTGTGCTGTCAAGCTGCTGATGCATGTTCTCTCCTGTTTCTATTTGTAGGCACTCAGAACTATGAGTTTTCTTCTTAGCACTGCTTTCATTGTGTCCCATAAACTTGAATATGTAGTACCTTCATTTTCATTAAATTCTAAGAAGTCCTTAATTTATTTATTTCTTTTACGTCTAAGTCATCATTGAGTAGAGTGTGGTTAAATTTCCATGCATATGTAGGCTTTCTCTCATTTTTGTTATTATTGATGGCCAACCTTAGTCCATGGTGATCTGATAGGATACATGGGATAATTTCTATCTTCCTATATCTGTTGAGGCCCATTTTGTGACTGATTATATGGTCAATTTTGGAGAAGGTACCATCAGGTGCTGAGAAGAAGGTGTATCCTTTTGTTTTTAGCTGACAATGTTCTATAAATATCTGTTAAATCCATTCATAACTTTTGTTACTTTCTCTATGTCTGTGTTTAATTTCTGTTTCCATGATCTTTTCAATGATGAGAGAGGGGTGTTGACATCTCCTACTGTCATTGTATGACTACAATGTGTGATTTGAGGACCTCCACATCAAACCAGATACACTCAAATTAATAGAAGAAAATGTAAGAGGGAGTCTCGATCACATGGGCATTAGGGAAATTTTCCTGAAGAAAACACCAATGACTTATGATATAAGATCAAGAATTGACAAATGGGACCTCATTAAAACTGCAAAGCTTCCGTAAGGCAAAGGACACTGTCATTGGAACAAAATAGCAAGCAACCGATTGGGAAAAGATTTTTACCAATCCTACATCTGATAGAAGGCTGATATCCAAAATATACAAAGAAGTCAAAAAGTTAGACTCCAGAAAGCCAAATAACCCCATTCAAAAATGGGGTACAGTGCTAAACAAAGGATTCAGAGCTGAGGAATATCAAATGGCTGAGAAGTACCTAAAGAAATGGTCAATATCCTTAGTCATCAGGGAAATGCAATTCAAAACCCTGAGATTCTACCTCACACCAGTCAGAATAGCTAAGTTTAAAAACTCAGATGACAACAGATGCTGGTGAGGATATGGAGAAAGAGGAACATTCCTCAGTGTTCATGGGATTGCAAACTGGTAAAATCACTCTGGAAATCATTTTTGAGGTTCCTCAGAAAATTTTACATTTCACTACCCAAGGAAATTATTTTTGAGCTTCCTCAGAAAATTGTACATTTCAATACCCAAGGACCCAGCTATTCCTCTCCTGTGTATATACCCAAAAGATGGTGCACATGCTCCACTATGTTCATAGCAGCCTTATTTATAATAACCAGAAACAGAGATTGGAAAGAACCCAGATGCCCTTCAACAGAGAAATAGATACAGAATCTGTGGTATATCTGCATAATGGATTGCTACTCAGCTAGGAAAAACAGTCACATCACAAAATTCATAGACATGGATTGAACTAGAAAATATCACCCTGAGTGAGGTTCCCTAATCACAGAAAAACACACCTGGTATGCATTCACTGCTAAGTGGATATTAGCCCAAATGCTCAAATCACCCAAGATACAATTCACAGACCACATGAGGCTCAAGAAGGATGACCAAAGTGCAGATGCTTCACTCCTTCTTAAAAGAGGAAACAAAAATATTCATAGGGGTGGATAGGCAAGCAAAGCTTGGAGCAGTGACTATAGGAATAGTCATTCAGAACCTGTCCCACAAGTGCCTCGTATATAAACAGTCACAAGACTACATAAGATTGATGAATCTAAGAAGTGGGTGTTGACAGGAATCGGATATAGATTTTTCCTGAGAGACATAGCCAGATCATGTCAAATACAGAGGCGAATGCTAGCAGCAAACCACTGGACTGAGAATGGGTTCCCTGTTGGAGGAACTAGAGAAAGGATTGAAAGAGCTGAAGGGGTTTGCAACCCTATCAGAACAACAATACCAACCAACCAGAGCTCCCAAGTACTAAACCACTACCCAAAGTCTATACATCGACTGACCCATGGCTCAAACTTCATATGTAGCAAAGGAAGGCCTTGTTGGGCACCAATGGAAGGAGAAATTATTGGTCCTGTCAAGGTTGAACCCCTAGTATAGGGGATGTAAAAAGGGAGTGGGGAGCACCCTTATAGCAAAAGTTGAGGGGAGTGGGATACAGGGCTTATGTCTGGGAAACGCGGAAAGGGAATAAAATTTGAAATGCAAATTTAAAAAAGCCAATTAAAAAAAGAAAAAGAAAAAAAAAGAAAGAAAAGAAAAGAAAAGAAATAGTCTCCTGCTTTCCATCAGACCACCATGGAAAAAAGCTGAGACTCAAGAAGACCAGAAGCAGAAGAAAGCCTCCCAATTCATGAAAACTGAACAATGCTTTACTGAATGAAAATTTCATAGCCCCAAGTGCCTACATTTGAAAAAAATGGAGAAAAGCAGAGATATTATACTAGCAACTGAACAGCACACCTAAAATCTCGGGAAGAAATAGAAGTATACCTAAAGGGAGTAGATGTCAAGGAATAAGAAATAATAAATCTGTGTTGGTGTCCACTGTCCATCTGCTTTCTTAAGAGGTGCCTGATGCCTCTGTATATTAGAACAGACCAAGAAGTGTAAAGGAGCTAAGGACAAATAAGTTTCACAGGGCGCTGGTCCAGCTAGGAATGCTGGGGTGTTTCAGCTTTCAGAAAAGAAGTGAAGATGTATTAGTGTCCTGTGTGAGGCAGGTAGCTGGTATCCAATGTTTTGCCTCAGTTAAAGCAACAATACCAACTGCAGAGGTGGCAGTGCCATGAGCATGGTCAGGTAAGCATGTTCAGGATCCAATAGTAAACACTTCTAGAGAGAGAACTCCTCCCCAAGAGTTATAGTTCAGTAAAGGAAGCCATTCTCAGATGATACTCAGTTAAAAACAAACAAACGAACAAACAAACAAAAAAACCAAACAAAAACACCCCCCCCCAAAAAAAAACCTTGTGGATCTTATTTTATGTGGACAGAGACTTCATAAACCTTAGAACTAGAATAGGATTTATGGGCTAGGTGTTTTGCATTGAAATGATTCTAAGATGTGATCAATAGTCTATTGGCATGTGGAATGACTCTAGGTGCTACATTAGATAAATGGTTGCCCACAGTCCTCTTAGTGGAGTGATGTGATAACATATTCCAGAGAAGAGATAGTAATAATCAGTTCAACTACTGAAATTCTCAAATCTCTGTGATCCCCAAGGTCTGAGGTTACTCAAGTGTACCAGTTCTTATGATATTTGGTTGCATGGCCCACTTGACTTATACAGAGGGTTGAAATCAATAAAATATAACCAAAGAGAGCAAAGTAACAAAATCAATGAAAAAAATATTGGTTCTTTGAGAAGATCAACAAGTTATACAAATACCTCTCCAAAAACAAACTAAATGAGAGAGGTTGTATAAATTAATAAAATCACAAACAAAATGTAGGACATAACAATGGACACCAAGGAAAGTAAGAGAATCATAAGAACATATTTTATAACAAATGATTCTGTTCTAACTGAATGTCTGTATGTAGAAGAAAGTTAATAGACCTGTATTTATCACTCTTCTCAAAACTTAAGTCCAAGTGGATCAATGACCTCAACATAAAACCAGATACAGAAAATCTAATAGAAGAGAAAATGAAAAAAAAAGCCTTCAATACATTGGTACAGGAGACAATCTCCTGAAGAGAACACTAATAAATCAGCTATTAATGAACATGGTCTCAAGAAACTGAAAAGCATCAGTAAGGCAAAGGACACTGTCCATGGAGTAAAGTGGCAGCAAAGGGTTGGGGAAAAATCTTCAACAATGCAGTGTAAATCAAATAGTTAGACATTAACAATGTGTGTGTGTGTGTGTGTGTGTGTGTGTGTGTCAATTAAAAATGGAGTAAAGAGCTAAACAGAATTTTTAAAAGAGAAACATCTAATGGCCAAGAAGGCTTTAAAGAAATATATAATGTCCTTAGATGTTAGGTATATGCAAATCAAAATGACGCTGAGATTCTACCTTATACCCATAAAATTGTCAAAGATAAAAATACAAGTAATGTAACATGTTGATCAGGATTTAAAGCAAGACGAACAAACCTCCATTGCAGGTGAGAGTGTAAACTTGTACAACCACTCTGACAATCAATCTGGCAGTTTTCAGAAAATTGGGAATATTTCCTCCACAGGACCCATCTATAATATTCCTGGGCATATGCTGGAAAGATGTTCTACCATACCACAAGGACAAGTGCTCAATTATGTTCATAGCAACTTTATTCATAATAGGCAGAAAATGGGGACAAGCCAAACATACCTCAAACAAATATTGGATAAAGAAATTTGATAAAGAATAATTTTAAATGCTGTACTCCACAAACTTAGAAAATTTAAACAAATGGAATACTACACGGCTATTTAAAATAAGGAATGCATGGAATTTGCAGGAAAATAAATGGAAGTAAAAAATATCATCCTAAGTGAAGTTATGCAAACAAAAAAATAGGGTTGCAAGAGGTTTATAGATAAAGTACTGAAACAAAGATGTAATTGGCATCCTTGGAACAGAAATTACAGAAACATTTATAGTTAAGATTACAAGTAGGACATAGGCCAATACTTGAAGAACAGGTGTTCAATCATAAACAGGAATTTACCTAGCTAGTCTTTAATATAGTTTTTGATCTTTAAATAAACAATGGAGCTAGGCTGCCTCTTTAGCCCCTTAAGGCAAGAACGGATAAGGAAATTAGGGTACATTTAAATTACACAGTATCAATCATCTGTTAAAAAATGGCAGCATGGAATTTGAAAACAACTAGGTGCAACGTAAAAAGTAAAAGAACATTCTGAGAGAGGTTACTATATATGGTCTGCACAAATCTATATTAGCTACTAAATCAGTTATAATACAGCTACATTCCTCAGACCTAGAAAGGTTAGGTAAAGACAAAATTTCTATCAAAGACTTGTGGATCTTTCTGAGAATGGAAACACAGAGTAGATGTTGTGGGTAGACTGGGGTGCATAGGTTTTAGAGCTGGAGGAGTGAGGTGCACAGAGGATGAATGGACGGAGAGAGTGTGAGAAGAATTGGTTGGAACTGGAGTCATTTGGAGGGTAGTATGGAAATTGGCATTTATGAGGGCAAATGTAGTGGGGATTTTTAGTAATGAAGGATACACAGTCTGAACTGGTGTCTTGTATATGTAGGCAAAGCTTCCAATGGTGAGATTGCTTTGGGTTACATTCCTTTGAGCTGTTGGCAGAGGAGGTCCCATGTGTTTCTCTAAAAGTGCTGATTAATGCTAGGACACAGGATCATTCTCTAAAAACTGATATTGGGTACCCCATTGCCAAGGGTAACATCCACACATCTCATTGAAGGTTGGCTTCAAAGAGTTTTCACCCTTATGGGGTAGTGTCTTTGGTAAGGGAAGATACTCTGTTGGACATCAAAAGAGAACCTGGACATTAATCCTGGTACAAAACATTCAAACTACAATCTGTACTTCCTGCAGGAAGTGACAGTGAAATGACAGCACAAAAGTTGTGGAAGTGACCAAGACATTTCTAACATGAGGTCCATGCTCCACTCTGTCTAGATGGCTAGAAACTTGAGACTGGATAGTACAGAAAACTAGAGAAAAACAAAACACAACAGGGGGAGAAAGTGAATTCCTTCAATCACAACTCTCTAAACCATCCTAAAGGCAAGCACATATCTGTGAATTTGAAGCTAGAGGGGGATACAGATTTACTTCTGGAAAAACAGAGCAAAAATGAAATCAAAACAAAACAAAAATCTCTTTAAATAATAAAAAATATCAATGAAATTATTCTTCATAGTATGCTGCCTTACTTACAGAAGGAAAAAGGCCTTAGGCCTTTTTTCCAGTCCTCATAACACAGGCTTCTGCAGCAGATGAGTGTGTATAGAGAAACCCACAACAGCCAGAGATAATGCTAAATTGGAGGTCTCTATTGTGTCCTTCCCCTTGTACATGGGGGAACTCTGCAGAAGAGGGAGAAGAAGTACTGGAGAAATCAGGAGGGATGAGAACATTGCCCGCTGAATCAGTTAAGCAGGGCTCATGTGGTATCACAGAATATGAAGTGGCAAGCATGGGTCCTGCAAGGGCTGCATCAGGTTCCCTGCATCTATGCTTTTCCTGTTATCTTGAGGTATCGTGGGACTCCTAACAAATGGAGTAGGTGCGTCTCTGGCCCTTTTGATTTTTTTTGGACTCCTTTTTCCTATTTGGTTCCCTTTTCCAGCCTTGATATGAGGGCTTTTGCCTTGTCTTATTGCATCTTGTTTTGCTGTGTAGGGTTGTTGTCTCTTGGAGGCTATGTCTTTTCTGAAAGGAAATGTAGGTGCAGTAGATCTTAGATGGAGAAGAGAGTGGAGGTAGACTGCGGCTCAGCAGAGTAAAGGAAAATAAAATGTGTTCTGTATATATTGCATGAGAAAATAATCTCTTTTCACTGAAAATTGATATAAATAAATACAGTTTTCATGTTTTATATGTAGTGTTTGTACATAGGTATGCTCATGTATGAAGGTACATATTTGTGATGACATGTGTGACATGCATGTGGGGGAATCAAGAACAATACTGGGTAGGGTTTGTAGGTGCAATAAAACTTTGTCCAATTTGATACAGCATTTCCCTTGGTCTGAAGCTCAGTGAAGTATGAATTTTCTGCTAAATGAGTTCCAGTCCTCTTTGTCTCCTGAAAGTCCCCATTTAGTTTAACACTGCTGACCCTGTGATACTCATCTTCTATTATGTTCTAATATATTTACCTTTACAAATACTGGAAATAAACCAACACAGAATATTCTCTTATATTTATGATGTTTAATATTATTGCAAATGGTTTGAACTTTTAGGAATATGTCTTAAGGAATACGTTTTAGGAATAGGTTTCACTTGGTTGTTCTTTATGTCTTTAAGATTAACCTAATGCACAGTGCGTATTCTACCTTATAATATTTCAATTTCACCTACTGAATGTTATAATAAGATAACCAATTTCAGCATCATTTTAATTAATAGCTCTCATTGAACATTATTTCCTAAATTATTAGAATTTCCTGAAGCATAATATTAAGTAGCATTTTTACAGTTTAAAAGTGATGCATTTATTACATGAATTTGTATATTAAATACTTTTTCATTATTCATCTAGTGAAGAAATCATTCTACTGAGATGTTTTCTGATTCCAAAGATTTGTAAAACAATTAAAAATTCCTATAATTCCTTCATTTTTGTTCTAAAGTACATAATCTTGAACCACAGCCAATTAAAAACATCTTTGCAATGAGTCATTTTAGAAATTAATCCTGAATCAGAAAATCCAAAAAGGACATGAAGAAACAGTTCACATATGCTTGTCAGAATAGTTAATAGGAAAGAAAAGCATCTTCTTTAATATGTTTACATGTAGAAGTTTCTTCAACTTTGTGAAGACATAAAATGAAGTTTAAGAAGAAAAGGAGATGCTGGGGAGAAAGTTAATTAAGTAAAAATGTTACTGCATAAGTATATAAGCCTGAGTTTGAATCTCTAGCACCTTTATAAAACTTGAGCATGGTTGCACATATCTGTAACTCAGACCCAAGGAGAGTGGAAACATGAGGATGTAGATGCTCTAATGAACCAGTAAAACACAAATGTGAAGTTCCAGTTACAGGGAAGAAGAAGGAGTGTCATAGAGGAAGTTATTCAGTGTTCCCTCCTTCCATCCACATTAGCAGGCAAATGCACCCAACACATAACATATATAAATACCACAAAAATAGAGACACATGTAAAAACTCATAAAGCAAAATAGGAAGAAGAGTAACATTTCAAATATATAATTTAATATCAGTATCACTTGTTGATGCATTATTACATAAGAGTTAATAAGACAAAGAATTTGGTAGAGAAACACAACACAAACTTGTTTTCCATGATAATATAGTATTGGGAAAAATGAGGAAATATAAAACATTCTTAGCAGACTATAGTGTAAGTATAATGTGTCCCAGTTTGATGTATATAAAATGATGTTATCAGAGTACATATGGAAAAATTTGAAAAAAATAATTTGAAATTGACACTGAGAAATGTTGATGCTGGATGAAATGTAGATCCATTTCTATAAGTGGAGCTAATTTCACTGTTTCCTAGTTGTCACCATGCTTTGTTTCAGCCACCACAGTAGAAACCTTTCCTTCTTGGGGGCTATAGGATGTGTGAGTAGGATAAAAATTAAAAAGAAAAGTATTTGAAACAGCGTTAGCAAGGCATTAGCAAACACCATAACCATTGTGGTGTCCTTTCCTATAACAGAAATATATTCATAAAACATCATGTTTTCATGTAAACATTAATCCTTCAATAAAATGATCTGGAGAAAATTCATGAAGCATCCTTTATGCAATGTATTGGAAGATATATCAAAAGATGTTCTAGGACTGCAGACGTTTAGTCAGCAAGAAGAATAAACACAAAAGTTTGCTTCCCTAATGTTGTTTTGAAGTTCTCTTTAATAAAAGTATTTCATTTAAATCATATCCACTTGATTACAGCATACTGCAGTTCTATGCAATAAAAACAAAGAGTCATAAGCCACAGAGCGTTGAAACAAGACAGCAATGCTATGGGTCATCATCAATGCGGTGAGGAAGAAATGAAAATGTTCTTCCTTAATATAAAATTTTATAGTATAAGATTACATTTGCAAATACCTTGATAATTTAAATTTATGTAACATACGATCACATTCATGTTAAACAGTTTATAATTAATTTAATAATTATAGAATTACAATAACATTATGTAAGCATAAGAACATCAATAACCTAAGAAGTGTTGTCTCTCATTATACACCAACAACTGAAAAGCTAGAAAGAGTCTGTATCTCATAGGATATGATGGCAAGTAGAGGCATTCAAATTCAGAAGTGTGTGCTTTTGTGATCAGGGATTCTATATTCATTTACATATAATCCTGAGGTCTTTTGAGCACGAGTTCATACGTGAGTCTCCTGCCATTCAGAAAGTAATGCGCTGAAGACTTTACATTCATTTAAACCTTTCCCCCAGTAACTCTGTAGTCTAAATGCAAGTGTGTAGTGAGTAATCCTAGAAGTGACTCATAACCACACAGGCAATTTTTTCTTATGTCTTGGGAAAGACTTTCTAGTGCAGGGTCAGAAACTCAGCAGTAGTATCCACAGCTACTCATAAGCACAGATATTCTCACTCTGTTGCTCTTGACCAGCTAGTCGTTCTCTTTATGCTTAAAAAATAATCACCTCCTTTAACTACATTGAGGTGACCTAAATTTCACAGTCTAAAATCATGTGATGTCAACTCTAACAGCATCTCAGAGACATATGCCAAAGGCTCTTAAACTATTTTCTTAAGACCCAGTTTCCATCTCATAAATTACCCACAGTAGCTCTGTAATGTTAATATCAGTATACATTGCATACCGCTACCACTCTTCTAAATGAAAAATTACTAAAAGCATCAACTGCTGTTTTCTGTCTTCTACTGATGCCATTGATAAAAAAATCTGAGTGAACATAAACCCATAAGAAAGAGCCTTGGCCACTCTGAAGAAAGGTAGATGTTATTACCTCAGAGTTCTCAACTAAACTAAACCTTGATAAAAGTTATATTTGTTTTCACAAAGAATTCTACCTCAAGGATACTCTAACAAATAATGAAGTAAGATCTGCCTAATTCCCCAAAGTACCACATGTTTATTTTAATTTGGAAAATTCCATCATTATTTATAATACTTTCCATACGCACACTGTTCATAGTATATTAACAAGGGATTAAGTGAAGTAAATAATACCAAAGGAAAAAATATTGTTTATTAATGAAACTTAATGAATGGATTATAACTTCAAAAATGAAGTATAGCACAGGCTGACCTTGATCTCCTGATCCTCCTGCTCTACCTCCTTCAGCAAATCCTACAGGCAGGAGCAACCACCAATGTAAAAAAATGGGACACAGAGCTAGCTGAGAAGTACCTAAAGAAATATTCAACATCCTTAGTTATCATGGAAATGTAAATCAAAAAACCCCCTGAGATTCTACCTCAATCCAGTCAGAACAACTATATCAAAAACTCAGGAGACAACAGATGCTGGTGAGGATGTTGAGAAAGAGGAACACTCCTCCAGTGGTGGAACTGCAAGCTGGTACAACCATTCTGGAAATCTCCTTGGAGGTTCCTCAGAAAATTGGACATTATACTACTGAGGACCAAGCTATACCACTCCTGGGCATATACCCCAATGATGCTCCAACATAGAACAAAAGGCACATGCTCCATTATGTTCATAGCAGCCTTAGTTATAATAGCCAGAAGCTAGAAAGAACCCAGATGCTTTTCAACAGAAATGGATAGAGTAAATGTGGTACATCTACACAATGGAGTACCACTCAGCTATCAAAAACAGTGACATCATGAAATTCATAGGCGAATGGAATGAACTAGAAAATATCATCCTGAGTGAGGCAATCCAATCACAAACCACACATAGGATATACACTTACTGATAAGTGGATATTAGTGCCAAAGCTCAAATTACCCAAGATACAATCCACAGACCACATGAAGCTCAAGAAGAACAACGACCAAAGTGGGGATTCTTTAGTCCTACTTAAAAGGGAGAACAAAACTATTCATAGGAATGGATATGGAGACAAAGTTTGGAGCAAAGACTGAAGGAATGGCCATTCAGAGACTGCTCCACATAAGGATCCAGCCCATATATATACAGCTACCAAAACTAGACAATGTTGGTGAAACTACATGCTGACAGGAGCCTGATACAGCTGTCTCCTGAGAGGCTCAGCCAAAGAGTGACAAATACAGAGGTGAAAGCTAGCAGCAAACCATTGAACTGAGAACAGGGTTCCTGGTGGAGGGATTAAAAAAGGATTGAAGGAGCTGAAGGAGCTTGCCACTCCATGAGAACAATAATACCAACCATAAGAGCTCCCAGGGACAAAACCTCTACCCAAAGTTTTCATCGACAGACCCATGGCTCCAGCTGCATATGTAGCAGAGGATGGCCTTTTTGAGAATCAGTGGGAGGAGAAGCCCTTGGTAATGCCAAGGCTGGACCGCCCAGTGTAGAGGAATGTCAGGATGGGGAGGGGAAGCATCCTTATAGAAGAAGAGGAGGGAGATGGGATGGGGGCTTATGGATGAAAAACTGGGAAAGGGAATAACATTTGAACTGTAAATAAAGGGATTGGAGATATAGCTCAGTGGTAGAGCACTTGCCTAGTAAGCACAAGTCCCTGGGTTTGGTTCTCAGATCCAGAATAAAAAGAAAAGACAAAAAAGAGACATGAAATGTAAATGAAAAGATCCAATAAAAATTAGAACATTAAAAAATGAGATGTAACACATATACAACTCACAATGTAACAAAAATTACTTTAAACAAACAAAAGAAAATGACAAAACAGAAAAAAAGGAGCCACTATTAAAATTATGAAGAATTCTATGTTCTTCTATTTTTTAAGATTTATTTATTTATTATACATGAGTACACTGTAGGTATCTTCAGACACATAAGAAGAGGTCATCAAATCCCATTACAGATGGTTGTGAGCCACCATGTGGTTTCTGGGAATTGAATTCAAGACATCTGGAAGAGCAGTCAGTGCTCTTAACCACTGAGCCATCTCTCAAGCTCTCTTCTTTTAATAACTGAATAACTCAATGCAATAATACGTCAAAGTACATGTGAAGAATACTACCCTATCAGGTTACATTTGACTAATTTTCTGTAGAATTAGAAACAAATGTTTGCTCAATTCATCATGATACTAAAAATCCTGGGTAGGCTATTGAGGAAAATGATAACTGTGGGACATAGAGTGAAAAAGAAAGTTTAGTAAATAGTAAATAACTTATTTAGCTGTTTTCTGGACATATAATTGTTCATTTAGTCAAGGAATAATAAGCTAAGAAATCTATTTATATAAGAAATATAAGAACAGAAGATTTTATATGTGAAGTAAGTATAAGAAAGTTAAATACTTTGTGTTAAGTATATAAATTTTAAAACATTAAAAATTTTATATTATATATAATATGTCTATATATAAAACTAGTGAACAGTGATGAAAATAACAAAAAATATTCTGATACTATAAAGGTCATGGATACAAGTATCTGGTACTCCCAAAGGCCACTGCAATTTGTTTATTTTATTTTTTTATTAGATATATTTCTTTACTTATATTTCAAATGGAATTTCCTTTCACGGCTTCCTGTCCATAAGCCCACATCCTTACCCCTTCCCCCATACAGGTGTTCCCCCTCTACACCTCCCTTACTGCTCCCCACCCCGACATTCTCCTGCACTGGGGGTCCAACCTTCGCAAGACCAAATGCTTCTTCCCCTTCCACTGCTGCCCTAACAAGGCTATTCTCTGCTACATATGCATTTGGAACCCTGGGTCAGTCCATGTATAGTCTTTGGATAGTGGTTTAGTCCTTGGCAGCTCTGGTTGGTTGGCATTGTTGTTCTTGGAGGTTACAAGCCCCTTCAGCTCTTTCAATCCTTTCTCTAATTCACCTAAACGGGGTTCTGTTCTCAGTTCAGTGATTTGCTGCTAGAATTGACCTCTGTATTGGACATGCTCTGTATGTGTCTCTCAGGAAAGATCTATATCCGGTCCCTTTCAGCATGCATTTTCTAGCTTCATCTATCTTATCTAGTTTTGGTGGCTGTATGTCTATGGGCCACATGTGGGCAGGCTCCGAATGTCCATTCCCTCAGTTGCTACTATAAACTTGGCTTCCATATCTCCTCCTATGGATATTTTTCCTCTCTCAAGAAGGAGTGGGAGCATCTGCATTTTGGTCATCCTTCTTCTTGAGCTTCCTGTGGTCTACGGATTGCATCTTGGGTAATTCGAGGTATTGGGCTAATACCCACATATCAATGAACGCATACCAAGTGTGCTTTACTGTGATTGAGATACCTCACTCAGGATGATATTTTCTAGTTCATTCCTTTTGTCTATGAATTTCATGAAGTCCTTGTTTTTAATAGCTGTGTAGTATTCAATTGTGTAGATGTGCCACATTTTTTTAATTCATTCCTCTGTCAAAGAGCATCTGGGTTCTTTCCAGCTTCTGGCTGTTATAAAGAAGGCTGCTATGAACATAGTGGAGCATGTGTCTTTGTTGTATGTTCGAGTATCTTTTGAGTATATGCTCAGGAGAGGTATAGCTGAGTCCTCAGGTAATGGAATATCCAATTTTCTGAGGAACCTCCAGACCGATTTCAAGAGTGGTTGTACCAGCTTGCAATCCCACCAAAAATGTAGGAATGTTCCTGTTCTCCACATCTTCACCAGCATCTGCTGTCATCTGAGTTCTTATCTTAGCCATTCTGACTTGTGTGAGGTGGAATATTAGGGTTGTTCTGACTTGCATTTCCCTGATGACTAAGGATGTTGAACATTTCTTTAAGTGCTTTTCAGCCATTTGTTATTCCTCAGCTCAGAATGTTTTGTTCAGCTCCATACCCCATTTTTAATGGTGGTTATTTATCATTTATCTCTCTGTGGTCTAATTTCTTGAGTTCTGTGTATATATTTTGGATATAAACCCTCTATCAGTTGTAGGATTGGTGAAGATCTTTTCCCAATCTATTGGTTGCCATTTTGCCCTAATAACAGTGTTCTCTGCCTTACAGAAGGTTTGTAGCTTTATGAGATCACATTTTCAATTCTTGATCCTAGAGCATAGCCATTGCTGCTTGGTTCAGGAAATTTTTCTCAGTTCCCAAGTGTTCAAGATTCTTCCCCACTTTTTCTTCCATTAGTTTGAGTGTATCTGGTTTGATATGGAGGTCCTTTATCCACTTAGAATTAAGCTTTGTACATGGTTTTAAGAATGAATTGATTTGCATTCTTCTACATGCTGACCTCCAGGTTTTTGGTACATAACAACATGAATCAAAAACACACATGAAAAGATGAAAGCCACAGAAAACACTGTACAATAATAAATAATGAAGAGTTAGAAGACTCATATATGAACATACATGTAATTCAAGTCAGAATAATTTCATTAAAAGAATAATCACATAGTTATGTTATGATATAGCACATAGTAATAGTAAAATAAACAGAGAGAATTAAGTTAATATTCTAAAAATTTGATCGATGATAAATTTTAATAAATATGTGTCTATAACAGCTAAATATCAACACATCTTACAGGAAACTTTCCAAAATTATTTTAAAATTGATCATAGGTGAAAATTTAAAATATAGATATTAAAAAATTCAGAAGAGACATCATTAGACTGTCCCTATAACCTTTGGCTTAGATATTAATTTTTAAATATAAGGCCAAAATCCTGATCTATGAATAAAATAACTAAAATGTTGAAGACATCATTAAAATTAAAATAATCTTCTTTCTAAAAACAGATGACTTAGTGAATAAAAGGTCAATATACAGACTGAGATCTTTGAAAAGCACATGTTATAAAGGTATTCTTTCCAAACTACTTAAAGAACTTACTACTAAGAGCAGAAAATAGAGAATTCGCAAAAAAAGAGACAAGGTATTTTACCAGACACATTCACAGAGCAGATATATGGTAAATAAAATAAGACTACATGATAATAATATTTATTGGAAAGAAAATAAAGTGAAGGGACTTATTTTTTCCATCTTTATTAACTTGAGTATTTCTTATTTACATTTTGATTGTTATTTCTCCTTCCCGGTTTCCAGGCCAACATCCCTCAACCCCTCCCCCTCCCCCTCCCCTTCTATGTGGGTGTTCCCCTCCCCATCCTCCCCCCATTACCGCCCTCCCCGCAACAATAACGTTCACTAGGGGTTCAGTCTTGGGAAGACCAAGGCCTTACCCTTCCAATGGTGCTCTTACTAGGCTACTGATTGCTACCTATGAGGTTGGAGGCCAGGGTCAGTCCATGTATAGTCTTTGGGTAGTGGCTTAGTCCCTAGAACCTCTGGTTGATTGGCATTGTTGTTCAAATGGGGTCTCTAGCCCCTTCAAGCTCTTTCAGTCCTTTCTAATATTACTTTAACAGGCGTCCCATTCTCAGATCAGTGGTTTGCTGCTGGCATTCGTCTATGTATTTGCTGTATTCTGGCTGTGTCTCTCTCTGGAGAGATCTATATCCAGTTTATGTCAGCCTGCACTTCTTTGTTTCCTCCATCAAAGGGATTTATATAACATACACATGAGTTCCAAAAAAGTTAAATATTGAACATTTATAGATTCAAAAGATGTGAAATCATGAAGAATTAACATTCATGATGAGAATGTGTAATAACAGTAAAGATACTTTGGAGGAAATATTGGCAGGCCATTTGAAATTATTCATATGCTTGCTAAATATTCCAGGTATTTTCCTAAGTGATTTTCAAATGCACATACATATATTTTAAAACCTACATTGGGAGACACCGCCAGATCTGAAGGGACCCTGTCAAACAGCTCCCTGCACCCAAATCCCATGGGATGGAGAGCTAGACCTTCAGAGGGACAGACACGCCTGGGAAGCCAGAGGAGACTACTCTCTTCCCACATTTCTGACTCTAGAGGAAAACACCTAGTGCCATCTGGGCCCCCTGTGTACAGGGTCCGGAGTGAAGGCAGGGAAGGCCCTTCTCAGTGCTGCCCTCAAGGAGAGCTGAAACCCGGCTCTGAGAAGCAACTCCATGTCTGAGACCAGAGATAAGACCAACTTTTCTGCTCCAAGTGACTTTCCTGGTGGACTCAGGACACAAGTCCACAGGAAGAGCTAAAGACCAATAGACAGGAATGACTGCACACCTGAAAGCAGAACACTCTCTTCTCATAACTGGCAGAAAAGGAACAGGAAAACAGGTCTATAGAACTCCTGACACACAGGCATATAGGACAGTCTAACTACTGTCAGAAATAGCAGAACAATGTAACACCTGAGACAACTTGATGGCAAGAAGCAAGCTCAGGAACCCAAGCAACAGAAACCAAGAATACATGGCATCATCGGAGCACAATTCTCTCACCAAAGCAAACACTGAATATCCAAACACACCAGAAAAGCAAGATCTAGATTTAAAATCACATTTGATCATGATGATGGAGAACTTCAAGGGATACATAGAGAAATGCAGGAAAACACAAATAAACAAGCAGAAGCCTATACAGAGGAAATGCAAAAATTCCTGAAAGAGTTACAGGAAAACACAATCAAACAGGTGAAGGAATTAAAAATGGAAATAGAAGCAACAAAGAAAGCACAAAGGGAGGCAACACTGGATATAGAAAAGCAAAGGAAGAGACAAGGAGCCGTAGAAACAAGCATCACCAGAAGAATGCAAGAGATAAAGAAAGAATCTCAGTAGGAGAAGATTCCATAGAAATCATCTACACAACTGATAAAGATAATGTAAAGTGAAGAAAGCGACTAGCCCAAAACATACAGGAAATCCAGGACACAGGAGAAGATCAAACTTAAGGATAATAGGTATAGAAGAGAGTGAAGACTCCCACTTCAAAGGGCCAGTAAATATCTTCAACAAAATCATAGAAAGAAACTTCCCTAACCTAAAGAAAGAGATGCCCATAAACATACAAGAAGCCTACAGAACTCAAAATAGATTGGACCGGAGAGGAAACTCCTCCCATCACATAATAGTCAAAACACCAAATGCACAAAACAAAGAAAGAATATTAAAAGCAGTAAGGGAAAAAGGTCAATTAACATATAAAGGCAGACCTAACAGAATTATTCCAGAGTTGTCACCAGAGACTATGAAAGCCAGAAGATCCTGGACAGATGTCATACAGACCCCGAGAGAACAGAAATACCAGCCCAGGTTACTATATCCAGCAAAACTCTCATTTAACATAAAGGGATAAACCAAGATATTCCATGACAAAACCAAATTTACACAATATCTTCTACATATCCAGTCCTACAAAGGATAATAAATGGTAAATTCTAAAACAAGGAGGCAAGCTACAACCTAAAGAAAGCAAGAAACTATCATTTTACACCAAAATAAAGAGAAGACAAGCACAAACATAATCTCACATCCAAACACGAATATAAGGAAGCAACAATCACTATTCCTTAATATCTCTCAACATAAATGGACTAAATTCCCCAATAAAAAGACACAGTAATCAAACTGGATATGCAATGAGTACCCAACATATTGCTGCCTACAGGAAACACACCTCAGAGACAAAGAGAGACACTACCTCAGAGAAAGACGCTGGAAAACAACTTTCCAAGCAAATGAACTGAAGAAGCAAGCTGGAGTAGCCATTCTAATAGTGAAGAAAATCGATTTTCAAACAAAAGTCATGCAAAAAAATAAGGAAGGACACTTCATATTCATCAAAGGAAAAATCCACCAGGATGAACTCTCAATCCTAAATGTCTATGCTCCATATACAAGAGCACCAACATACATAAAAGAAACCTTACTAAAGCTCAAAGTAGACATTGAACCTCACACAGTAATAGTAGGATACTTCAACTCCCCATTCTCATCAATGGACAGATCATGAAAACAGACAAATAGAAGTCATGAACCAAAAGAACTCAACAGATATTTATAGAACATTCTATCCTAAAACAAAAGGATATACCTTCTTCTTACCACCTCATGGTACTTTCTCCAAAATTGACCATATAATCGCTCAAAAAACAGGCCTCAACAGATAAAGATAGAAAAATTACCATGTGACCTATCAGATCACCCTGGGCTAAAGCTGGTCTTCAATAACAATAAGGAAAGCGTGCCCACATATACATGGAAGTTGAATAATGTTCTACTCAATGATAACCTGGTCAAGGAAGAAATAAAAAAAAGAAATTAAAGATTTCTTAGAATTTAATGACAATGAAGGTACAACATACCCAAACATATGGGACACAATGAAAGTTGTGCTAGGAGGAGCCCTCATAGCTCTGAGTACCTGCAGAAAGAAACAGGAGAGAGCATATATCAGCAGCTTGACAGCACCCCCAAAAGTTCTAGAACAAAAAGAAACAAACACACATAGGAGGAGTAGAAAGCAGTAAATAATCAAACTGAGAGCTTAAATCATCCAAGTAGAAACAAAAAGGACTGTACAAAGAACCAACAGAACCAAAAGCTTGTTCTTTGGGAAAATCGACAGGATAGCTAAACACTTAGCCAGACTAATGAGAGGACACAGAGAGTGTATCCAAATTAACAAAATCAGAAATGAAAAGGGAGACATAACAACAGAGCCAAAGGAAATTCAAAAAATCATTAGATCCTACTACAAAAGCCTATATTCAACAAAACTTGAAATTCTGGAGGAAATGGACATATCCCTAGACAGATTCCTGGTACTGAAGTTAAATCAGGAACAGATAAACCATTTAAACAACCCCATGACTCCTAACAAAATAGAAGCAGTCATTAAAAGTCTCCCAACCAAAAAGAGCCTAGGACAGGATGGGTTCAATGAAGAATTCTATCAGAACTTCATAGAAGACCTCATTCCAATACTATCCAAACTGTTCCACAAAATTGAAACAGATGGAGTGCTACCGAATTCCTTCTATGAAGCCACATTTACTCTTATATCTATACCAAACAAAGACCCAACAAAGAAAGAGAACTTCAGACCAATTTTCCTTATGAATATCAATGGAAAGATACTCAATAAAATTCTGGCAAACCGAATCCAAGAGCACATCAAAACAATCATCCAGCATAATCAAGTTTGCTGCATTCCAGGGATGCAGGAATGGTTTAATATACAGAAAACCATCAACGTAATCCAGCATATAATCAAACTGAAAGATAAGAACCAGATGATCATATCATTAGATGCTGAGAAAGCCTTTGACAAAGTTCACCAGCCCTTCACAATAAAAGTCCTGGAAAGAACATGAATTCATGGCCCATAACTAAACATTGTAAATGCTATATGCATCAAACTAGTAGCTAATATAAAAATAAATGGAGAGAAACTGGAAGCCATCCCACTAAAATCAGAGACTAGACAAGGCTGTCCAATCTCCCTACTTATTGAATATAGTTCTCGAGTCCTAGCCAAAGCAATCAGACAAGAAAAGGAGATCAAAGGGATACAGAATGGAAAGGAAAAGTTCAAAATATCACTATTTGCAGAAGATATGATTATATACTTAATTGATCCCAAAAGTTCCACCAGAGAACTACTGAACCTGATAAACACCTTCAGCAGAGTGGCTGGGTATAAAATTAACTGTAATAAATCAGTAGCCTTCATCTACAAAAAAGAGAAACAAGCCGAGAAAGAAATTAGGGAAATGTCACCCTTCACAATAGTCCCAAATTATATAAAATATCTCAGTGTGAATTTAACCAAGCAAGTGAAAGAACTGTATGATAAGAACTTCAAGCCCCTGAAGAAAGAAATTGAAGATCTCAGAAGAAGGAAAAATCTCCCGTACTCATGGATTGGCAGGATTAATATAATAAAAATGGCCATTTTGCCAAAAGTGATCTACACATTTAATGCAATCCCCATCAAAGTTCCAAAACAGTTGTTCACAGTGTTAGACAGAACAATTTACAAATTTCTTCTGGAATAACAGAAAACCCAGGATAGCTAAAACTATCCTCATCAATAAAAAGACTTCAGGGGAAATCACTATGCCTGAACTCAAGCAGTATTAAAGAGCAATAGTGATAAAAAATGCATGGTACTGGTGGAGATAGAGCAGTGTAATAGAATTGAAGACCCAGAAATGAACCCACACACCTATGGTCACTTGATTTTTGACAAAGGAGCCAAAACCATCCAATGGAAAAAAGATAGCATTTTCAGCAAATGGTGCTGGTTCAACTGGAGGTCAGCATATAGAAGAATGCAGATGGATCCATTCATATCACCCTGTAAAAAGCTTAAGTCCAAGTGGATCAAGGACCTCCACATTAAACCAGATACACTCAAACCAAAAGAAGAAAAAGTGGGGAAGAATCTCGTAGACATGGGCACTGGAGAAAACTTCCTGAACATAATACAAATGATTTATGCTCTAATACCAAGAATTGACAAATGGGAGCTCATAAAACTGCAAAGTTTTGTAAGGCAAAGGACACTGATGTTAGGACAAAACTGCAACCAACAGATTGGGAAAAGATCTTTCCCAATCCAACAACTGATAGAGAGCTTATGTCCAAAATAAACAAAGAACTCACGAAGCTAGACTGCAGGGAGACAAATAACCCTTTTAAAAATGGGGTTCAGAGCTAAACAAAGAATTCACAGCTGAGGATGGCTAAGCTGAGAATTCAGAATGGCTAAGAAACACCTAAAGAAATGTCCAACATCTTTAGTCATAAGGGAAATGCAAATCAAAACAACCCTGAGATTCCACCTCACACCAGTCAGAATGGCTAAGATCAAAAACTCAGGTGAGAGGAGATGCTGGCGAGGATGTAGAGAAAGAAGAAGTCTCTTCCATTGTTGGTGGGATTGTGGGCTGGTACAACCATTCTGGAAATAAGTCTGGAGGTTCCTCTGAAAAGTGGACATTGAACTACCCGAGGACCCAGCTATAACTCTCCTGGGCATATACCCAAAAGATGCTCCAACACGTACCAAAGACACATGCTTCACTATGCTCACAAACATGGAGGCTGAAGTGATTTTGGAACATGATAAATATTTGTCATGTTGCTATTTTTAAATGTAAAATAGAATATTGCTGTCTATTTTTAATATTTAAGATGTAATAAAGTAATATGAAGTGAAAACATAGCATTATAAGAAAATACTAAAATCAAATACAAATTGGAATGTAATCTAATGATTAAAATATATTACCTCATACTCCACTATGTTCATAGCAGCCTTATTTATAATAGCCAGAAGCTGGAAAAAATCCAGATGCCCTAAAACAGAGGAATGGATACAGAAAATGTGGTACATCTACACAATGGAATATTACTCAGCTATCAAAAACAACGGCTTTATGAAATTTGCAGGCAAATGGATGGAACTGGAAAATACCATCCTGAGTGAGGTAACCCAATCACAGAAAAACACACATAGTATGCACTCATTGATAAGTGGATATTAGCCCAAATGCTCAAATTACGCTTGAGGCACAGACACATGAAACTCGAGATGATGACCAAAATGCGAATGCTTCACTCCTTTAAAAGAGGAACAAGAATATCCTTGGGAGGGAATAGGGAGGCAAAGTTTAGAACAGAGGCTAAAGAAACATCCATTCAGAGCTGGCCCCCCATGTGGCGTATAGATATACAGCCACCAAACGTGATAAGATGGATGAAGCAAAGAAGTGCAGGCTAAGAGGAACTGGAGGTAGATCTCTCCTGAGAGAGACAGCCAGTATAGTCAAATACAGAGGCAAATGCCAGCAGAAAACCATTGAACTGAGAATGGGACCCCCATTGAAGGAATCAGAGAAAGGACTGAAAGAGCTTGAAGGGGCTTGAGACCCCATATGAACAACATTGCCAACCAACCAGAGCTTCCAGGGACTAAGCCACTACCCAAAGATTATACATGGAGTGACCCTGCTCTCCAACTGCATAGGTAGCAATAAATATCCTAGTAAGAGCACCAGTGGAAGGGGAAACCCTTGGTCTTGCCAAGGCTGAACCCCCAGTGAACGTGATTTTTGGGGTTAGGGCAGTAATGGGAGTAGCATGTGGAGGGGAACACCCATATAGAAGGGGAAGAGACGGGTAAGGTTGATGTTGGCCTGGAAACTTGGAAAGGGAATAACAATTGCAATGTAAATAAGAAATACCCAAGTTAATGAAGATGGAGGGAAAAGAAACCTACCTTGGAAGATTTAAAACCTACATTTGAAAACACTTTTGTAGTCACTTTGAATTATCATTTAAATTTGTATACACGAGGCAGGCAGGCAGACAGACAGTCAGACAAACACCCTGAGAGGTAGAATCTTTATAGTACATAGAAACTGGAAGTAGATAAACCCCAATAAATGAATGACAGAAACAAGGTTAGACCTATTTAATAACTATTATGTTATATGGAGACTCCCTGCTAAGCCACAATACCTACCTGCCAAGTAATTGAGAATCTGCCCCTAGACCTTCTTCTCTCTGTTATGCCAGTTTCATTCCCCAGTCTCATCTCAAGCTCTACAGAAGGACAGTCTTGGCAGCCCTCTCACCAGACCCCTGTAATTATTTCTCTCGAATCCTACATATACTTCTGCTTCGAAGCTTTCTGCTTATTTGTTGCTATGTCTAGACCAAAATCCCAGCAGTCACTCCTGCTAACCTAAAGGTCTTTTATCCCTGGGCAATGACAGGATGAAGGACAACTCACAACTGTCCTGGTGCACCTGAGACCATTACCCCACAAGTTTCATCTCAGTCTCTTCTGTATGAGGAAATCTGCTGCAGTCTCCTTTTCCCCTCTTACCCCACTCCCTCCCAAAGAACAACAAACTCTCCTTCTCCCAAGTTATTGCATTATTCTACAACAACAGGCAATCACTGGGAATTTACCAGCCCAGTAGAACAGCAAAGAAGTTCCCAACTTCAGAGAACACCCTGAAGCTAACATGACAGGCTGTATCAGTCAGAAAAACAAGTAGGCTGCTGGTAGACCTTCTATCTCTCTCTGCTCCCCCAGATCAAATCCCCCATTGTTTGCATCAGCTCTACAACAGAACACCTTTTGCAATATTCTCTGCCCTTTTCCTCCCATTTCCTATGAACCCAACAGATCTTACCCTTCTTTTTTTAAAAAAAAAATTATTATATATTTCTTTACTTACATATCAAAGGTTATTTCCTTACCCGGTTTTCTGTCCTTAACCCGGTTTTCTGTCCTTAAGCCCCCATTCCCTTCCCTACCCCTCCCCAATATAGATATTCCCCATATACATCCCCCTTATTGCCCTCCCCCATATTCCCCTGCACTGGGGATCCACTCTTGGCAAGAGCAAGTACTTTGCCTTCCACTGGTGCTCCAACAAGGCTATTCTCTGCTACATATGCAGTTGGAGCCCTGGCTCAGACCATGTATAATCTTTCTGTAGTGGTTTAGTCCCTGGAAGGTCTGGTTCATTTGCATTGTTGTTTTAATGGGGTTGCAAGTTCCTCCAACTCTTTCAATATTTCCTCTAATTCCCCCCCAAGGGAGTCCTATTGTCAGTTTGGTGATTTGCTGCTCGCATTGACTTCTTTATTGGCTGTGCTCTGGATGTGTCTCTCAGGAGAGATCTATATCCAGTCCCTTTCCACATGTATATTTTAGCTTCATCAATCTTATCTAGTTTTGGTGGCTGTATATATATATATATATATATATATATATATAGATAGATAGATAGATAGATAGATAGATAGATAGATAGATAGATAGATAGATAATATGCGGGCCACATGTGTGTCAGGCTCTGAATGGTCATACTTTGAGTCGCTGCTCTAAGCTTTGCTTCCATATCCCCTCCTATAAATATTTCCCCCCATTTAAGAAGGAGTGTGAGAATCTGCATTTTGGTCATCCTTCTTCTTGAGCTTCCTGTGGTCTGTAGATTGCTTCTTGGGTAATTTGAGCTTTTTGGCTTATATCCACTTATCAATGAGTGCATACCAAATGTGTTTTTCTGTGATTGAGTAATCTCACTCAGGATGATATTTTCTAGTTCATTCCATTTGCCAAAGAATTTCATGAAGTCCTTGTTTTTGATAGCTGAGTAGTATATCATTGTGTCGATATACCACAATTTTTGAATCCATTCCTCTGTTGAAGTGCCGGCATCTGGGTCCTTTCCAGCTTCTGGCTATTATAAATAAGGCTGCTATGAACATAGAGGAGCATGTGTCTTTGTTGTATGTTGGACAATTTTTTGGGTATATGCCTAAGAGAGGTATAGCTGGGTCCTAACGTATTGTAATATCCAATTTTCTGAGGAACCTCCAGGCTGATTTCCAGAGTTGTTGGACCAGTTTGCAATCCCACCAACAATGGAAGAGTGTTCCTCTTCCTCCACATTCTCTCCAGCATCTGCTGTCACCTGAATTTTTTTTTTTTATTTTAGCCATTCTGACTAGTGTGAAGTGGAATCTCAGGGTTGTTTTGATTTGCATTTCCCTGATGACTAAGGATGTTGAATGTTTCATTAAGTGCTTTTCCACTATTTGATAATGCTCAGCTGAGAATGTTTTGTTTAGCTTTGTACCCCATTTTTAATGGGGTTATTTTTCTCTCTTGAGTCTAATTTCTTGAGTTCTTTATATATTTTGGACATAAGCCCTCTATCAGTTGGAGGATTGGTAAAGATCTTTTCCCAATCTGTTGGTTGCCCTTTTGGTCCTAATGATGGTGTCTTTGGCTTTACAAAGTTTTGCAGTTTCATGAGGTCCCATGTCTCTTTTTGATCTTAGAACATAAGCCATTGTTGTTTGTTGTTTTATTCACAAAATTTTCCCTAGTGTCCATGTGTTTGAGACTCTACCTCACTTTTTCTTCTATTAATTGGAGTGTATCTGGTTCAAGGTGGAAGTCCTTGATCCACTTGGACTTAAGCTTTGTACATGGTGATAAGAATGGATTGATTTGTATTCTTCCACATGCTGACCTCCACTTGAACCAGCACTGTTTGTTGAAAATGCTATCATTCTTCCATTGGATGGTTTTAGCTTCTTTGACAAATATCAAGTGAATATAGGTGTGTAGGTTAATTTCTGGGTCATCAATTCTGTTCCCCTGATCTACCTGCCTGTCAATATACCAATACCATATAGTTTTTGTGACTATTGCTCTGTAATACTACTTGTAGTCAAGGATGGTTACTTCCCCAGAAGTTCTTTTATTGTTGAGTATAGTTTTCGCTATCCTGGGTTTTTTGTTATTGCAAATGAATATGCAAATTGCTCTTTCTATTTCTGTAAATAATTGAGTAAGAATTTTGATGGGGATTTCATCGAATCTGTAGATTGCTTTTGGCAATATGGCCATCTTTATTATATTAATCCTGAAAATCCATGAGCATTGAAGATCTTTCCATTTTCTGAGTTCTTCCTCAATTTCTTCCTTCAGAGATTTGAAGTTCTTGTCATACAGATCTTTCACTTGCTTGGTTAAAGTCATACCAAGATATTTTATGTTATTATGACTATTGTCAAGGGTGTCATTTCCTTAATTTCTTTCTCAGCCTGTTTATCCTTTGAGTACAGAAAGACTACAGATTTGTTTGAGTTAATTTTATGCCCCGATACTTTGCTGAAGATGCTTATCAGATTAAGTAGTTCTCTGGTGGAACTTTTGGGCCACTCAAGTACACTATCATATTGTCTGCAAATAGTGATGTTTTGATTTCTTCCCTTCAATTTGTATCCCTTTGACCTTCTTTGGCTGTCTGATTGCTCTGACTAGGACTTTGAGTACTATATTGAGTAAGTAGGGAGAGAATGGGCAGCTTTGTCTAGTCCCTGATTTTAGTCAGATTGCTTAAAATTTCTCTCCATTTAGTTTGATGTTAGCTACTGGTTTGCTGTATATTGCTTTTACTATCTTTAGATATGGGCCTTGAATTCCTGATCTTTCCAGGTCTTTTATTATGAAGGGGTGTTAAATTTTGTCAAATACTTTCTCAGCATCTAATTAAATGACCACGTGGTTCTTATCTTTGAGTTTGCTTGTATAGTGGATTACATTGGTGGATTTTCATATATTAAACCATCCCTGGATCCCTGGATTGAAGCCTACTTGATCGTGATGGATGATTGTTTTGATGTATTCTTGGATTCGGTATGCAAAAATTTTAGTGAATATTTTTCCATCAATATTTGTAAGGGAAATAGGTCTGAAGTTCTCTTTCTTTGTTGGGTCTTCGTGCGGTTTTGGTATAAGAGAAATTGTGACTTCATAGAAGGAATTTGGTAGTGCTCTGTCTGTTTCATTTTTATGGACTAGTTTGGACAGTATTGTTATGAGGTCTTCTATGAAGGTCTGATAGAATTCTTCACTGAACCCATCTGGACCTGGGCTCTTTTTGGTTGAGAGACTTTTAATAACTGCTTCTATTTCTTTAAGAGTTATACGGTTGTTTAGATGATTTATTTGTTCCTGATTTAAATTTGGTACCTGCTACCTGTCTCAAAAATTGTCCATTTCCTCCAGATTTTCCAGTTTTGTTGAATATAGGCTTTTGTAATAGAATCTGATGACTTTTTTAAATTTGTTATGTCTCCCTTTTCATTTCTGATTTTCTTAATTTGTATACACTCTTGTGACCTATGGTTAGTCTAGCTAAGGGTTTATCTATCTTGTTGACTTTCTGAAAGAACCAGATCCTGCTTTTGTTGATTCTTTGCATACTTCTTTTCATTTCTACTTGGTTGATTTCATCTCAGAGTTTGATTATTTCCTGCCTTCTACTCCTCTTGGGTTTATTTCTCTTTATTCTAGAGCTTATACTGTGCTGTCAAGCTGCTGACATATGCTCTCTCCTGTTTCTTTTGGCAGGTACTTAGTACCACTTTCATTGTGTTCCGTAACTTTGGGAATGTTGTTTCTTCATTTTTATTAAATTCTAAGAAGTCTTTAGTTTCTTTCTTTATTTCTTCCTTAATCAAGTAGTCTTTGAGTAGAGGATTGTTCAACTTCCACGTACATGTGGACTTTCTGTCATTATTGTTGTTACTAAAGACCAGTCTTAGTGCATGGTGATCTGATAAGATCCATGTGATTATTTCTATCTTCCTGTATCTGTTGAGACCTGTTTTGTGACCAATTATATGGTCAATTTTGGAGAAGGTTCCATGAGGTGCTGAGAAGAAGGTATATCCTTTTGTTTTAGGATGGAATGTTCTGTAAATATCTGTTAAATCCAATTGTTTCATAACTTCTGTTAGTTTCTCCACATCTCTGTTTAATTTCTGTTTTCATGATCTGTCCAGTGATGAGAGTGGGGTATTGAAATCTCCTACTATTACGGGGTGAGGTGCAATGTATGCTTTCAACTTTAGTAAGTTTTCTTTTATGAATATAGGTGCCCTTGCATTTGGAGCATAGACATTTAGGATTGAAAGTTCATCTTGGTGGATTTTTCCATTGATAAATATGAAGTGTCCTTCTTTATCTTTTTTTACTGACTCTTGTTTGAAAGTCAATTTTGTTTGATATTAGATAGCAACTCCAGCTTTTTTCTTCAGGCCATTTGCTTGGAAAATTGTTTTCCAGCCATTTACGTTGAGGTAGTGTCTGTCTTTGTCTCTGAGGTGTGTTTCCTGCATGCAGCAAAATGCTGGGTCCTCTTTATGTATCCAGTCTGTTAGTCTATGTCTTTTTATTGGGAGATCTTCCCCTTCTAATCTGTATCCATTGATTGCTCTTTACCAATCCAAATTTGGGTAGCTTTCCCTTGCTTTCCCAGCTTCTCCCTGGCAGAAAACCAGGTAGGCTGTCTACCAATATTCTCCTTTTTCTTTCTTCCTCCAGCACCAATCCAGCAGTCTCATCCCCAGTCTGCATTAGAATTCTCTTAGCAGCATTCCCTGCCAATGTCATCAAACTGGAGCTCCCATCTTCTGTAGATCCCACTGATCGTCCCTTTCTAACTTCAGCTGCAATCCCATCTCAGTCCACAAATCCAGCAGGCACTCTCTGATAACTGACATTCATGCCAGTCAGAAATCCAGGTAGGCTGTCCACAAATGATTTATTCTATCTCTATTTCTCCAAGTTCCAGTCCTCCAGTCTCATCTCCAGTTCTGCAGCAGAATACCCTAGGCAGCTCACATCCCACATCCAACTCTGATCTGTCATGAATCCCACAGTCCTACCTATTAACCTTTCTCCTCCCTTCTCTCCTTGCTTTATACTAGATCATAACCCCCGCAAACACACAGTGCTAAACCAAGAACAGCTTCTCCCTGGACTGTAAGTATGCTGAAGGTGACCCACATCTCTTCTACTCTTGTTTAAGCTCAAACACTGTATTAGGGAATCTACCTTACCTCTCTGTTCTCATCATCAGTGGATCACAAAAATCTCTTCCAACTTTTCTTACCCCCATTCCACTCAATAATCCTGTCTCTAACACCAGCAGTCATACAGAACTGTAGAGGGAAACAGGCAACACACAATCATCACACTGTATGGGGGGAAACAGAAATTAATAAACAAAACATCCATTTAACAAAGACAATTAGATATATTTTTTTATATATATATATTTTTTCCAAAACCAGGACACCTACATGTGACCTTAAAAAGAACAGCTGAATGACAGTCAGTACAATATGTCACCAATAGAGCTGAACTATCCAACAATAGGCATCAAATATCTCACCTTAGCTGAAACACAAGTAAAAGACCTTAAAATTAACTATAGAAAGAAGATAGAGGCACTTAGTGGGAATTGAATAAATCTTTTCAAGAAAAGGTTCTTAACCTTCCTAATGTTAAACACTTTAGTATTGTTCTTTATGTTGTTGTGACTTCAATCCACAAAATTATTTTATTGCTATTTCATAACTGCAGTTTTGCTCCTGTTAAAAATTGTACTCTTTTGTGACTTGTTTGCCTCACTCAGGATGTTTTCTGGTCCCACCCATTGGTCTGTGAATTGAAGCCATTGTTATTAATACCTGAGTAGTGCACCATTGTGTAAATATTTTGTATCCATTCCTTTGTTGAGGGGCATCTGGGTTCTTTTCAGATTTTGGATATTATAAATAAGGCTGCTATGAACATAGAGGAGCATGTGTCCTCATTATATGTTGGAGCATCTTTTGGGTATATGCCCAGGCATAGTATAGATGGGTCCTCAGGGCCAATATTCTGAGGAACCCTGGATTGATTTCCAGAGTAGTTGTATCAGCTTGCAAACCCACCAATAATGGATGAGTGTTCTTCCTTTACCTCCTTTCCAGCATCTTCTGTCACCTGAGTTTTTTAAACATTTCTTTAGGTACTTCTCAACCATTTGATTTCCCCAGCTTAGAATTATTTTTTTAGCTCTGTACCCCATTCATAATAGGGTTATTTGATTCTATTGAGTCTAACTTCTTGAATTCTTTGTATATATTAAATATTAGCCATCTATCAGATGTAGGATTGATAAAAATCCATTCCCAATCTAATGTAACAGTTGCCATTTTGTCCTAATGACAGGGTCAGAAGCTTTACAATTTTATGAGGTCCCATTTATCAGTTGTTAAACTTAGAGCATAAACCATTGGTGCTTTCTTCAGGAAAATTCTCCTATATCCATGTGTTTGAGGATCTTCCTCACTTTCTCTTCAGTTAGATTCAGTGTATCTGCTTTTATATGGAGGTCCTTGGTCCACTTGAACTTGAGCTTTGTACAAGGAGATAAGAATGGATCGATTTGCATTCTTCTTCATGCTGACCTCCATTTGAACCAGTACCCCAGTACCATTTGTTGAAGATGGTCTTTTTTTTTTCTTTTTTTTTCTTTTTTTTGCACTGGAAGGTTTTAACTTCTGTATCAAAAATCAAGTGATCAATCATTGTATCTGGGTTCATTTTTGTGTCTTTAATTCTATTCTACTGATCTACCTCCCTATCTCTGTACCAATACCATGGAGTTTCAACCAAAATTGCTCTGTTTAACAGCTTGATATTAGGGACTGTGATTCCCCCAGAAGTTCTATTACTGTTGAGGATAGTCTTTGCTATCCTGGCTTTTTTATTAATCCAAATGAATTTGCACATTGCTCTTTCTGACTCTGAAAGATTCAGCTGGAAATTTTTAGCGATTGCATTGAATCTGTAGATGGCTTTTGGCAGGATGGCCTTTTTTAAATATATCAATCCTAACAATCCATGTACATGGGAGATCTTTCCATCTTCTGAGATCTTCTTCAATTTCTTTCTTCAGGGACTTAAATTCTTGTCAAACACATGGAATGCACTCTCTGATAAGGGGATATTAGGCAAAAAACTTGAAATATTCATGACAAAACTCACAGACATTATGAAGCTCAAGAAGGAAGACCAAAGTGTGGATTCTTCAGTTCTTTATAGAATTGGGAACAAAATATTCACAGGACATAGTGGATAAGAGGGACTGGAAAGGAAAAGAAGAGAGAAAAAAAGAGAGAAGGGAGGAAGTATCAGGTATGGGAGGAGACAAGGTGAGACACAGAGGGTCAGGAAATGAAACAGAGGCATATAGCAATGCGGGATGGGGAAATGAGGGTAGCTAACAGAAAGTCCCAGATGCCAAAAAAGAAAGAGGCTCCCAGGACCCAAAAGTGATTATATTAGCTGAAATACCCAACAAAGGATCAGGAGAACCTGCCCGTCCATATCTAGAGGTTAGCCAAGGTCCCTGGTTGAAGGATGGGGCCAACCACTCATCTCTAAAATATTAACCCAGAACTGCTGCAGTTTAAAGGAAATGCAGGGACAAACAGTGGAGCAGAGACTAAAGGAAAGGCCATCCAGAGACTGCCCAATCTGGGGATCCATTTTATGTGAAGAAACCAAAACCGGACACTGTTGCTGATGACAAAAAGTGCTCGTTGACAGGATTCTGGTATAGCTGTCTCCTGAGAGGCTTTGCCAGAGCCTGACAAATACAGAGGTGGATGTTTGCAGCCAACCTTCAGACTGCACAAGGGTGCCCCAATGTAGGAGTTAGGTGAAGAACTGAAAGAGCTGAATGTGTTTGCAACTCCATAGGATGAACAACAGTATCAACCAACCAGCACCCCCAGAGCTCCTAGAGACTCAATCACAAACCAAAGAATACACATGAAGGGGCCCATGGCTCCAGCAACATATGTAGAAGAGGATGGTATCAATGGGAGGGAAGATCCTTCATACTGTGAAGGCTTAATTCCCCTGTGGAGAGGAATACTAGGATGGTGTGTTCGGAGTGGGTAAGTGAGCACTCTAATATAAGCAGGGTGCAGGGGAATGAGATATGGGGGTTGCAGAGAGGAAACTGGGATAGGAGATATCATTTTAAGTATAAATATATAAAATACCCAATAAAAATGAATAAATAAATTCAAAGACTTCTAAAAAATGTAATATAAATATCTGATATGTACGCTATCTCTGTGTGACTTCAAATGATGCCACGGCCTACCAGTTGAGAACCATTGTCTTAAAACACATTAAAGAAAAACAAAATAAACTCATGAGAAAATGAATGAGTACCTAAAAAATCAAGTTAAAATAAAAAAAGGTCAAAATATTCTCAACCATAAAAAGTTGAGGGCCACATTTGTTTAGTCCAGAATTTTACCAGTCATTCAATGTTAACACCCATAGTCTTCAAGTTATTTCACCAACTATAAACAGCAAGAACATTGTCAATTCACCTTATGAAGCCACAATTGCCATGATACACAAACCACATAAAGACTCCACAAATAAAAACAATAACAGACCAATATTCCTTATGAAAATAAATGGAAATATGGTCAGTGAGCTACTTGTAAAACAAATTTGTTTACAAAAAAATATCTTTCATGATCATCAAGTAGGCTTTACCAAAGATACAGGTATGATTTCATATAACAAAATAAGTAAATGTAATCCACTACATAAATACAAATGAAAATAAAAAAAATACATAATCATCTGCCCCTTTAGATCCGAAAGGTTTTTGACAAAATCCAAAGTTCTTCACAAAAAGTCCTGAAGAGTTTAGGGGTCCAAGGGTGTGATAGTTTGCATATGCTTGGCCCAGGGAATGACACTATTAGAAGGTGTGTCCTTGTTGTAGAAAGTATGGGGGTGGGCTTGGAGACCCTACTCCTAGCTAGTCGCAGATACTCAGTTTGTTCCTTCCTGGCTTCTTTGGATGAAGATGTAGAACTCTGACCTCCTCCTGCACCTTGCCTGCCTGGATGCTACCATGCTCCCTCCTTGATGATAATAGACTGAACCTCTGAACCTGTAATCCAGCCCCAATTAAATGTTGTCTTTTATAAATCTTGCATTGATCATGGTGTCTGTTCACAGCAATAAAACCCTAACTAAGACAAAGGGACATAGATAAGTCTAATAAAAGCAGTTTACAGCAAGCCTATACCCAAAGTCAAATTTAATGGGCGAGAAATTCAAAGAGATTCTAGTATAAACAGGAAAAGGCAGGGATGTTTAGCCTTTCCATATCTGTTCAAGATAGTACTTGAAATTTTACTTAGAGTCATCTGAAGGATATTAAGGGGATACAAATCAAAATGGAAAAAAAAACAAAAGTACTGTTATTTATAGATAACATTATGGTAACAACAAATTTACAATAACTCCTACTGGATAAACACTTTTAGAAAAGTAGCCATGTACAAGATTAATTTAAAAAATAGTATTCCTCCTATTTATAAGTAACAATCATACTGAGAAGAAATGATGGAAACCACATTTTTCATAATAGTCTCAAAATATAAAATAACTTGGAGTAATTCTAACAAGGAAATTAAAAGGCTTGTATGATAAAAGTTTCATGTCTTTGAAGAAATAAATTGAAGAAGATATCACAACATGGCAATAATTTCCATGCTCATGGATCAGTAGGATTAACATAGTAAAGATTTCCATTCTGCTAGAAACAATTTACGGATTCAGTGCAACCTCCACCACAATTCCTTACATATCGTAAAGGTTGATTTGCTAACTTCATATGGAAAAATAAAGACAAACAAACAAACAGTGAAAGCAGGGTAACAACAACAACAACAACAACAACAACAACAACAACAACAACAACCTGAACAATGAATGAACTGCTGACATTTTCACCATTACTGATTTCACATTCTGTCACAGAGAGATAATAGTAATAACAGACATATGGAATTGGCATAAAAGCAAAAATTTTAATCAATAAAACCAGATTGAAGACCCAAATATAAATTTATATACCAAAGGACTCCTGATTTATGATAAAGAAGCCAGAATTATGCATGGAGAAAAGAAAAATACTTCAACAAATAGTCCTGTACCAACTGGATATCTGCATGTAAAATAATTCAAATAGATTCATATCTATTACCCTGCACAAAACTCATGTCCAAGTGAATGAAAGACCTCAGCATACAATCAGATCCACTAAACCTGAAATAAGAAAAAGAAGGGACAACCATGAAAGCATTGGCACAAGTGACAATTTTCTGAACAGAGCACTGCTGGCACTAAGATTCACAAGATATGAGATTTCATGAAACTGAAAACCATCAATAAGCAAAGGATATTGTCTATTACACAAAGTGACAGCCTGTGGAATGGGATAAGATGTATAACCAGCTCCACATCTAATAGATAAATACTATCCAAAATATATAAAGAACTCAGAAAACAAGAAACCATGTAATTCAATAATCCAATTCAAAAACTTGAATATAGATCTGAATACATAACTCTCATTAGAGGAATCTCAAATGGTGGAGAAATATTTAAGGAAAATTCCACATTATTCGATATCAGAGAAGTGTGAACCAAAACTCTTTTGTAATTCCATGTTCCTGACTAAATGGTTAAAATAATACAAACTCTTGCTGTAGAGTATGGGCAAAGAACACTCCTTCATTGCTGGCTGTAATGAAAACTTGTACAGTCACTATATAACTCTATATGGCAGTTCCTCAGATTATTGGCAATTAACCACCTCAAGACCAGATTTACCATTCTTGGGCATATACCAAAGGACTCTCCATCCAAACACTGGAGCACCTGCTCAACATTTTTCATTCAGACTTTGTTCATAATAGCTAGAGCCTAGAAGCAACCTTGAAGTTACTGAACAGAAGAATGGACAAGGTAATCCAAACTCAGAATGACACATATGGTATGTATCCATTTATAAGTGAATATTAGCTTAAGTAAATGATAAGCAAGCTACAATTCACAGTTCCAGAGATGTTAGGGAAACAGGAAGGTTTGGAACTCCTTGAGAATGGGAAATAAAGTCAATTTTAAGGGCAGATCAGGATCAAGCATGGAAAAGGTGTATGGGATATATATGGTAAGGGAGGAGAAGAGGTAGAGGGAGAGAATGCAAGGATAGATGGCTGGAATTTGGAGACATTTTGGGGTGGTATGGAAATATGAAATGCTGTGGAAACTCCCTGAAATCTATTATGGTGACCATAGTATGGATTGCTAGTAATTAGTTGCAAGTAGCCTCAACTGCCAATCATTTTTATCAAAACCAGGCTTCAAGAGGCAGCACTGGGTTTTATTTAACTAAGATTTTAGCCTCAGGGTTTCAATGGAAATTTCCCCCCAAAAATACCTGGCTGATTCCAAGACAGAGTTGTTCTTTACCATCTGATTGCAGGGCCCAGTTGAGAACAATATTCACAGAACTCATTGAACATAGCTGGTCCCTACACTGAGCATTCACTAGTATATTCTAGTAGCTTTAGTGTGACAACATATTTGCAGGCTACTGAAAGAAACCTGGTCCACAAACCAGACACAAAGTCCTTGACTTACAATGTTCTGCTTGCAAAGTATGCAAGGACAGTGATGACACAGAACTTATGTTAGTAACCACCCAATGTCTGATTTGAGTTAAGGCATTCCACAAGAAGGAACTCATATGCATAACTGCTTCTGTAACCGAGAACCAGAGGCTAGATATCACAAACGGTAAGGTAAAACCGAATAGGACTGGGGAAAATCAATTAAATGATCCCTCACGATATTCTACTATACTCATATCCAGTCACCATCAGAGAATCTTGCTCCAGCAGCAGGTGAGAACAGATCTAGAAACCCACAACAAGGTATTATATGAACAAAGACTCTACATGGGAAATATTTATCAAATCCCTCTACTCAGAATTCAGAGAACCCCATTGAAAAAGCTGAATGATTGTCATGGGGGGAGGAAGGTTACTAGGAATTAATTGAGCCGAGCTCATATGAGCTCATAGAGATTGAAGCGGCAACCATAGCGCCTTCACGGGGCTGCCCCAGGTCCTCTGCCAATGCATCATAGATATTAGCTTAGTAATTTTGTCAGAATACTGGCCATGAGAGTGAATGCTTCGCTGACATTTTATTCTACTCGTGAGAATCCTTTCTGCCAAGAACCATCTGGGAGACGATAAAAACTAGTAGGTGATCTTCCTGAGATGGTTCTTCCATGAACTCTAAAACTAAGACGGATTCGCTTCTTTAGGCAAGACTGAGGAGATTACATTTGAGGAATGATTCTTCCTATTAATATGCTTTTCCTGTTACTATTAAATATGCAACAAACACTAGGTATTGACTTACCCCTTTGAGGGGATTTCTCCAGCTCTATGAAGATGTACTATTTATAGTGTTGCTATATAGACACATAATAAAGAGTCTGTATAATTCCTGATTTGATTCAAATAATTCTAGAAGAATGTTTTTAGAGATGGTCTCAATTGCCTTGATAGAAATAAGTAATAAAGTTAGGTTCAAAAATTGAATATGCATACTTCTCATGACAGTATGTAAAGGCTACAATAACAAGAAATACAATGAGCTTTCATAATTACAATAAAAAGAGAAATAAATTTGGAATAAATTTGGGTTCAAGGAAAAACATTTAGGTCTAAGGATAAAGTCATTAGGTCTAAGGATAAAATGTGCACTATAAGGCAAGGCTATGAAAAAGCTGTTGCTTTGAACTTATAGTGAAAATATTGTAATGAAACACTGCTTTGAAGTTAATATCATCATACTTCTGAAACTTCCATTTGATGTAATTATCTTTGAAGTAATTTTTAAAGAATTTTTCATCTAAAAAGATATAAAAATTTCCCCAAAAGAAATAAAGTTGTTGTTTAAGTGGTTTGGCTTGGAAAGTTCTGCCCCATCCATTCTTCCATCCATCCATCCATCCATCCATCCATCCATCCATCCATCCATCCATCCTTCCATTCAAATATATATGTCTGTTTAACTATATGTATGTGTGTGGGTATATGTGTTTATTATGATAGACCATTGTGCCTAGTCAGAAATATAAGTGTATGAATATTTGAATGCATATGTGTCTATGCATATTTGCCTTTATAAAACATCTTAATTATTTTCTTTCATCTCTTGTTCACAAAGAGTTAAACAGCTTATCCAGAGAGGTTTCTGGCTGACTTACCAGAAAAAGGAGCACTAAGTCTTTTTTACTATGAGGTGCTAGTTTCTGGCATCAGAGGAACTCATGTAGGTCAGCTACCACTACGAGGGAACATAGACATAATACAGGTAGACATTTTATTATAGAAAAGGCAACCCTAAATGTATCTCAAGACCAAGTCTGGCCCTAGTCGACCCTCTTCTCCCTTGGCTAACTTCAAGAGAGAACCTGAAGGAAGGAACACCTGGACTGCCCTCTTCCCCCTGCACTTTTTCATGATTATTTGTCATGTGTAATTCTGGTATGATTTTTTTGCTTCATTTTATATTGTATTCTCTCATGTTCAGTTGTTATCTCTTTGAAGCCTGCTTTTTTTGTTTTTTGTTTTCTAATGAGAGAAGTTAAGAACTGAATACAGATGATATAGGAGGACAGAGAGAACTGGAAGAAACACAGGGAGGTGAAATTATAATCAAGATATATCTTGTGAGAATATTTTCAATAATATAGAAAAACAACATTCATATTTCAAAATCAGAACAATGTAAAATTATGAACACATACACATAGTATATTTCTACCTTTGTTCAAATATACTTAAATAATACAGTTTTTTGTGAGCTCATAAAAAGAAATTTTAAAGCTGTGAAAAAGAATTAATGTCCAGGGTATATATATGTAGGATCTCATTCTGATGACACAGGATTTTATTCTATATCTATGAGATACTGGCAGAAATGTAAGACTTTCAGACATAAATAAAAGTGATTTAAGGGAGGGAAGTCTCAGCAGATAAGTAGCAGGGTTTTGTTCCAGGCCAGAAATTTGTTATGACAATAGAGACAAAATAATTCTGTACATTTGTAAAACTCTACAAAGTACATAATTAAAATGAAACTGTTTATACAGATACTACCAATGATTTGTGGAGGAAGGAAACAAAGTTTGAAATGTAAGCTTGAAGGGTATTTCTGATTCAAATCAGATAAAAATATTTTATATAACCTCAAGAAAATGAGTAGAAAAAAATGTTCCCCCCAAAAAAGTAAATTTGGAAAGTAGTGGAGACACTTTACCTAAAATGAAAGTTTAAATGAAATATGCATAAATGTTGTAGGTATTTCATATCATTATTGGCCTCATTGCTTTAGGTCAACAGTTCTATAGCATATTACTAAAGCATAAATAGTTTCTATCTCCTTATTGTTTTTCTTAATCAAAGAAGACTAAATAGGAATGAAAATTCCATAGAAGGATCCTTTCTTAGTGAGTAAGATGACAGAAGGCAGTATGATTAAGGCTAAATTGAACCAGAACCTAAGCAGAGGTCAGGGGAGATTTTAATTAGCAGACAGTCTCAAGGCTAAGTTCCCTGTCAGATACCCTGGACCTGAGGAAAAAGAGAAAACATCCCAACCACAATCTATCAAGGATAGAGAAACTGATACATTATATATTTGGCTTTCATTAGGCAGAGAAGGTTGAAAGGGCAATGTTGTTGCACTGATATTATGCAGGGTGATAAGAGATAGCTAGCTCTCTCTCTCTCTCTCTCTCTCTCTCTCTCTCTCTCTCTCTCTCTCTCTCTCTCCCTGTGTGTGTGTGTGTGTGTGTGTTGTGTGTAGTAAGAGAAGCATCAAACAAATGCTTCAACATTATTGAAAACTGACCAATATTTTCACATACATTATTCAGTTTGTTCAGTTCTGCTAATCCTGAGAATCATTTGAAATCTTTATCCTCATAGACAGAAAATGATTGTTCAGATAACTCATTATACATGGTTTTTCTCTAAGGAAAATCTTCCTTTCAGAGATTCTGAATCACTATAATTAAATAGCATTTCCACATAATGAAGCACATTATGGTCTGTTAAGTGACTTGCCAAGTTAGAAATGAATTTATGAGAGGAACCACTCATTTTAAATGTAATAATAATCTCCCTCTGATATTTAATTGGTAATTTATCTTTTTTACCTTATCATAAGAACAGTTGCCTTAAGATCATGTACATTTGAAGACAGATCATTATTCTTCCCCTACAAAATTATTCTTGTTAAGTCAACAATATTTATATAGTATTTTAACTGCATTGATATAAAATAGCTTGTGATACCCAACTTTTAATCTGTACTATTTGATTTATAATATCTTAGCATAATCCTAGATGATTTCCTTTTTTCTCTATTGAATAATATTATTTCTTGGTGTCTTGAATCTGTACTTATATTTTCATTAGCAAAGAGTTATGATAATTGTTTTCTTATGGTGCTCATATTGAGAAATAAAAAAAGAACATCTTTTTTTTATTAACTTGAGTATTTCTTATATACATTTCGAGTGTTATTCCCTTTCCCGGTTTCCGGGCAAACATCCCCCTCCCCCCTCCCCTTCCTTATGGGTGTTCCCCTCCCAACCCTCCCCCCATTGCCGCCCTCCCCCCATAGACTAGTTCACTGATTAAATATAACTTCCACACAAAGAGGAATCAATTTTAATACAGAAAAAAAGGAGAGTTATTAGTCATGATTTGTTAAAGCAACAATGGAAAAAATCTCTTGTTCATGTAAAATGAATATTTCCAAAATCCCGTTTTTTGAAGGAAAAGAGAACAATATCATAGTTTATATAATTGTGGATCAGTCTTGATGTAGAAAAAGTTGTTTGCCTTCATAAATCACAGTATAACTAAGCAAATGAGCTCATCTACAGCAATGCATGTATATATCAAATTAACAGTTAACTGAAATGAAGAACTGAATTTGAGTGTAGTGAGGGATGGCAGGTAGGAAGGTTAGGTGGGGGAATAACTGAAGGAGTTATGCACTAGAATTATATTTTAATGAAAAAGTAAAAAATAATACTTGTTTTAACTGTTCTTTAAAATTCAACAACAGGTTGAAAATTGTTTGTAACATGTTAGACTTGAATTTTGCTATAGTGAAACAGGAAACATTCCCATATTTTTCTTCTTTTTATGCGTGGAATTACGTGAGTTTCCAGAGATGAAACAATTTTTTCCATGACTAAAGAAAAGGGAGTGGGGAGTAAGTTTGTAAATTGAAGGTTATTTTGCAGTGTTGAGTGTTGTCAAAGTTTTATCAAAATAGTCTGGATCTTAAGGTTCCCGTACATAGCTCCACAAAAAGTTCCAATTGCCTGTAATATTCCAAATTTAATTAATAAAAAATAAGTGTTGCCTTACATCTCTATTTTTATAAGTGTAGCATTATTCTGCAGATTTCTGTTTAATATCTGAGCTTCTTAAAATTTGCAAACACTATGAAATACTATGCCATGATTTCATAGATACATAGCTAGTAACATTTTTGAAAACGCTTTTAGAAACTTACAGGTAAAAAGTTGCACTATCACATAAATACAATGGTCTCAACTCTAGAGTTTATTGCCAATTTTAGAGCTGTGAGTCAGGAGTGGGTGGGTAAGTTGGGGAGCACTCTCATAAAAGCAGGAGTTAGGGAGGTAGAATAGGAGAGTTTCAGAGGGGAAACCGGGAACTGGAATACAATTTAAAATGCAAATAAATAAAATAAGCCATCTGCCCATCCAGATAACAGCATCTGTCTCTCTGTCTGTCTGTCTATCTATCTATCTATCTATCTATCTATCTATCTATCTATCTATCTATCTATCTATCTATCTTATAAATTTCTTGAATTCCATTTTAAAATTTTCTTGTATTTTATTTTTTTAATTATGTCAATTTAATCATTCCAAATTGGAACAGAAATGTGAAAATAGTGGTGTATCTGGAAAAAATCACAAACAAAAATAACCTAGTCTATAAATTCTTTTCTTTTTAAATTCCCTTCTGTCTCTCTACATAATTAGACTGTATTGAGATGTAGTGCTTTCAATTTAAAGTTTACTTTTCTCATTATGTTTTGTGCATAGCATATGTAGATGTCCATGTTGATTTTGTCTAATTCTCATTATTCAACATAAATGATGTATATAGTTTGATAATATTTGGGTTTTATAGATCATTGAGATTCACAATTTCATTAATACTTACTATGCTAATTCATTGGACATTAAAAAATACTAGGGATAACAATATCAGTTTAAACTATGCTCTTTAATGGACAGTCTATTCTTCCAAATTTCTGAGACATTAGCTTAAACCACTTATCGTTATATGTCAAATATCAGACCTTACCATTTATCCCTACCCTAATCACTGTCATGGTATATTATAGGTAGGAAAGTGAAGCTACATTGTAAACACAGGAAAGTCTAATAATGAACACTAATATAGTGAGACCTTCTGTAAAACATTCCGTATGTTTCTTGTATTTCTGGAACACAATTTTATTTCTGAATCATACAGTCACTATCTTATGAACCAAATTTGCAACTCTCCACCTCCCTGTCATCTTGATAAACTCTAACAAGTTATCCAAAAGTCTTCATAAAATTTTCATATATTTTTCTCTTGTAGAAGAATAATGTGTATCAAGCTTTACAGTAAATTCTGATCTTGAATCTATTCATTTTTCCAAAAATATTTTTACAAGAAGTGTGGATAATATATCTACTCAAAAGTAAATTGAAAGAAATCTTCAAATGTCAAATAGATGCTACCTGGTGTTTATATTTATAGTAGTAGCCATGTTAAAGCAATGTTCACTTCTTGAAAAACAAAGAAAGAAAAGGAAAAGGGGAACAGGAATACCCTTGGGAGGGAATAGGGAGGCAAAGTTTAGAACAGAGGCAGAAGGAATTCCCATTCAGAGCCTACCCCACATGTAGCCAATACATACACAGCCACCAAACTAGATAAGATGGATGAAGCAAAGAAGTACAGTCTGAAAGGAACCGGAGGTAGATTTCTCCTGAGAGGCACAGCCAGAATACAGCAAGTACATAGGCGAATGCCAGCAGCAAACCACTGAACTGAGAACGGGACCCCCATTGAAGGAATCAGAGAAAGGACTGAAAGAGCTTGAAGGGGCTTGAGACCCCATATGAACAAAGCCAACCAACCAGAGCTTCCCAGGACTAAGCCACTATCAAAAGACTATACATGGACTGACCCTGGGCTCCAACTGCATAGGTAGCAATGAATAGCCTAGGAAGGGAACCAGTTGAAGGGGAAGCCCTTGGTCCTGCCAAGACTGAACCCCCAGTGAATGTGATTGTTTGGGGGAGGGCAGTAATTGGGGGAGGATGGCGAGGGGAACACCCATATAGAAGGAGAGGGGGACAGGTTAGGGTGATGTTGGCCTGGAAACCAGGAAAGGGAATAACATTTGAAATGTAAATAAGAAATAACCAATGTAACAAAGATGGAAAAAATAGCAGCCATTAACACATCAAGTGTATGAGAAAATCTTTCCCAGCAATGATGTAGAATTGATTTGACGAGGTGCTGAAGAGTTATCTCAGTAGGAATAAACATCTGTTCTTATTCAAAGGACTTGATTTCTGTTCTGAGCACTCACAAGGTAGCCAACAACTGTATATACTTCCAAACCATGTTATGTAACACCCACTTCTGGTCCCCAGTGGGACCAAACTTCTATGTGGTAGATACACATACATAGGTACAGAATATTCAAACTAATTATAAAATAAACAAATGGAAGATTTTAAAATTATGTAAAACCTTACATCATGTGAAGTATTATTGAATTAACTGAAAGTATTTTAACTTGTATTGCTCAGGGTTATAATAACTGCCTTGTCTGGCCTCAGTGGGAAAGGATGTGTTTAATCCTGTAGAAACTTGATGCTACAGGGAAAAAGGATGCTAGAGGAGTGAGGTAAAGTGGGTGGGTTGTGGGGAGCACCCTCTCAGAAACAAAAAGAGGAAAGATAGGGTGAAGGCCATGTGGAGGGAGCACCTGGAAGGGGGACAACATTTGGAATGTAAGTAAATACAATAAATAATAAAATTAAACTATAATATTTAATGAAAAAACACAGTATAGATATATTAATAAGACAGGAAAAATAATTTAAAGTATCAGACAAATAACTTTTCACAAACTACATTATTTGAAAGTTACTTGGAAACTCTTTTTCAGAGGTTAAAGCAATATGAAAAGGTAGGCTTTTCCTCTCAGCTATTCATGTTTCTAAACCTATGTTTCCTGGACAATAAAAATGAATTCACTGTAGGTGGGCACCAATGCCCTTCACTTTGTGTTGAATAGATCACACATTCTACAAAATGAATTGTTTTTGTCCATTTCAATTTCTCAGCCACTTTATTGAAGAAATATTTGAATTCATCAAATTTAGAGAGACATTGAATCATTCTTCATGTAATATATGATGACATTTTGAGCACAAATATCAAGATTATTATTTTTAATATTAAATATTACCTGAGTGTTTAAAGTGGTTGAGGAGCATATTAATATTAAATATTATTTCTGACATTTTAAAAGGTCACATATGCTGCTGTTATAAAAAAACTATTAGTAGAAATATCAAATTATTATAATTAACTGAACACTAATTTGGTTCAAAATTTAATATTTGGGGAGTTTAGTGTCAATATTTTTTTCTCAACAGAGGTCAAGATAATTTTATTGTTCAAGTTTAGCCAAAATTGTTTTCACTTAACTTGAAAATACTAATTTAGTATTTAAATGAACTTTCTTCCTAACCAAAATGAGCATTTTAATATTTGCTGGCTTACCACAGTGGTCAAAACAGAAGCAAATATAACACTACTGTTCAGAAATGATTATTAAGTGCACAGTAAAAATCAATATATCCTTATTAGGAAACAAATATATATGGGATATTTGTTTCCTAATAAGTGAAAGAAAAATATAAGTATTTGTTATTCACTGGCTGTTGAATAGAAAGATAGGCCCCAAAGTAAGTCCTTGTCTTGACTTTCAATAGTCAGCTGCACGGTGGTATTTCAAACTTATTTAACCTATGGTTCTCAGTAAATAAAATATCTTCTATAAAAAAGCAACAATTGATAGGATTTTGATAGGCCTTTTATATGGATTGCTGTTAATTATTCAGTCTACGGCAATGTCACTGTTAGTCCAACTTATTTTTTTCTTAGCCTTGTTCATATATGTGGGTTTCTATTTTTGCTAGTTGTTGTTTTTCCAAATGGAATCTAGCAGATTTTCAACAGGGCATCATAAATCTGCAAACCTTCATATTTTTCAAGTGACAAACTAAAATCTACTTTGAATAAATCAGGTGATAGATATATTTAACATGTAACTGACTGTAACACAATTTTCAGCATGCTTTTCTCTTTTGCTCTGACCTTTCCAATTTATCTTCTATCTTAAATTGGGGTCATGGTTATTCAGACTATGCCATATACAGTTATAATCCAAATAGTAGGAATTTTTAGAGACTTTTAATAACACACATTGTCTATTCATGTGTGTTGGGATTTCAACTTGCTCTATATTACCTAAATCTCCATATTTTCTTAGAATAGTTACCATCCTGAAGTCTCAATAATGAAAACAAGGAAGTTAAACCAATAATAAATACCTACAGACTCCAGATTTTGGATTATTCTTCATCTAGAATAATTTATTCTGATTATTACCAAGGGGGATAGATATAAAAGGTGTACCACTTCCTTAGTCAAGGAGAGCATTTATGGAAAAATTAAACAAAAGAAATAGATGCATTGCAAGTTCAAATTCCATCCTATTGTCTCTGCAAATATATGTAGTTGGGTATGCCATTTTGACATATGTGTTATCTATGTGCAACTTTTACATGAACATTAAAAGAAAATTTCATGTGTAATTAAAAGTATATTATTGCTATTAGTTATTTTTATCACCAATGAAGTAAAATATCTGACCAAAGCCTCTCCAGGAAGGGCTTTCTCTGGTTCAAGAGAGTACGATTTATCATTGCAGGGAATGCATAGGCTGAAGCGCGAGAACTCTGAACACATTACACTCTTGGTCCAGAAAAAGATAAATGTTTGTATTCAATTCACTTCTCTTTTTCTTCAGTCTGGACCCTAACCCAAACATTGTTGAAACTCCATTCAGAGTGTGTCTTTCCTATTCAGTTAAACCTATTTGGACCCATGCTTACAAGTATACACACCACATGTCTAAGTGATTCTAATCCCATTCTGTCCTCAATCAGTTTGGGACTACATTATTCATACTCAGTATTTTATTTTACTTTTTTATTTTTTTCCTCCATCTGTATTAAATTGGGTATTTCTTATTTACATTTCAATGGTTATTCAATTTCCCGGTTTCCCAGTCAACATCCTCCTAAACTCCTAAACCCGCTGCCTCCCCTTCTGTATGTGTGTTGCCCTCCCCATCCTCCCACCATTACCGCCCTCCTCAAGAATCCTGTTAGCTGGGGTTTCAGCATTGGCAGGACCAAGGGCTCCACTTCCACTGGTGCCCTTTCTAGGCTATTTATTGCTACCTATGCAGTTGGAGTCCAGGCTCAGTCCAAGTATAATCTTTGGGTAGTGGCTTAGTCCCTGGAAGCTCTGGTTGGTTGGCATTGTTGTTCATATGGGGTCTCAAGCCACTTCAAACTCTTTCAGTCCTTTCTCTGATTCCTTCAACAGGGATCCCGTTCTCAGTTCAGTGGATTCAGGAGTTTCTTTCCTGGTCCAATCTATTTGGAGTTCTGTAGGCTTCTTGTATGTTTACAGGCATCTCTTTCTTTATGATAGGGAAGGTTTTCTTCTATGATTTTGTTCAAGATATTTATGGTCCTTTAAATTGGGAATCTTCACTCTCTTCTTCTATCATCCTTAGGTTTGTTCTTCTCATTGTCTCCTGGATTTCCTGTATGTTTTGTGCTATTAGTCTTTTCTTTTTTACATTATCTTTGACCGTTGTGTTGATGATTTCTATGGAATCTCCTGCTCCTGAGATTCTTTCTTTTATCTCTTGTATTCTGTTTGTGATGCTTTTATCTATGATTCCTTGTCTCTTCCTTTTTTTTCTATATCCAGGTTTGTCTCCCTTTGTTCTTTTTTATTGTTTCTATTTCCACTTTTAATTCCTTCACCTGTTTGATTGTGTTTTCCTGTCTTTCTTTTATGGATTTTTTGTGTTTCCTCTCTAAATGCTTCTGCTTGTTTATTTGTGTTTTCCTGTATTTTTCTAAGGGAGTTCTTTACTTTATGTCTTTCTTAAAGTCCTCCATCATCATGATCAAATGTGATTTTAAATCTAGATCTTGCTTTTCTGGTGTGTTTGGATATTCATTGTTTGCTTTCATGGAAGAAATGGGCTCTGATGACATGTAGTCTTGGTTTCTGTTGCTTGGGTTCCTGTGCTTGCCTCTTGCCCTGAGGATGTCTCTGGTGTTATCTTGGTCTGCTATTTCTGACAGTGGTTAGACAGACCTATAGGCCTCTGTTTTAGGAGTGCTGTAGACCTATTTTCCTATTTTCTTTTAGCCAGTTGTGGGAAACAGAGTGTTTTAATATCAGGCATGTAGTCGTTCCTGTCTATTGGTCTTCAGGTGTTCTGTTGGCGTGTGTCCCGAGTCCTCCAGGCAGGTCACTTGGAGCCGAAAAATTGGTCTTACCTCTGGTTTTGGGCCTGTTATCGCTCCTCAGAGCCGGGTTTCAGCTCTCCTTGAGGGCAGCAATCAGAAGGGCCTGCCACACCTTCTCTTGGGACCCTGTGCACAGAGGGCCAAGATGGTGCTAGGCGTTTTCCTCTTTTATTTTATTTTTTAATTATTTACTTTATTGTTGGATTATTAAATAATTACATTGGTTTTCCCCTTTTTTCTCCCTGAATATAACTTGCTCAATCTCTAACATGTTCCTTATATACATGTTTTCATTCTTTTGTTGCCTGTAGTTCTTGGTGAAGGATGGGGGCTCATGTACTTTTACACCTTCTACTTTAGCATGTTTATTGCTGTTGGCCTTCTTTAGATCATTTGTAGGTAGTTGTGAAACTTCATGGTTATCACTTTTGATATGTATTGACATGGTTATACAGAACACTCTTTAAACATTGTAGTTTTTTTTTTCCTTTTCTTTTTTTTCGGTGCTGGGGACCGAACCCAGGGCCTTGCGCTTGCTAGGCAAGCGCTCTAACACTGAGCTAAATCCCCAATCCTAAACATTGTAGTTTTATTATTATTTTATCTGCTGCAATAATAGTCACTGCTATTTAGGTGCAGAAGTTGTTTTATAGATGTGCCCATTGATAATGGGATATATAACTATACATTTTTATTGTTTGTGTTTTTTTCTGTAATGGTCTCTTTCTTGCAAGAGAAGTTTCTTTTTTGGGAAATGAAAACTCTACTTATTTGTGGGAAAAAGACAAGTGTTTAGAATGTAATTGGGGATTATGGTGAAGATAACTGGGAGTTGTAGATTGTATTTCCAATATTATTTCACTAGCCCTGGGTAGTTGTACAGGTTTTCATTACCAGGCATTATTTTCTTCCTTTTGAACATGTCTGAAATCCAACTAGAAATCTTTGATCATCAATGTATGGTTACTACTATCACATTTTACTATTATGTGTGACATTCTGATTTTTCTTGTGGCCCATAGACTTCAAAGCTAGGTATGACTCTTGGTTAGGTCCTTCTTTTGGAATCTTCCAAGGAATCTTTTGGCACCTAAAGAGTTATTCCTGAGGAAGGAGGCATTCAGGTTAGTTTCAGTTCAAAGGCCATAGGACCCTATTTTGAAGTTCAAGGTGTACCTTCCACCTATGAGAGTCAATCCAGGGACAAATAAGTTCTTTGTAATGTTTAGAAGGTTGTCTTAAACAACCCTGACAAACATCTCAAAAGGGGTCTTCTCATGCCATTTTTGTTAGTTTTATTCCTTGGGTTTTGGCTCACATAGGGAGCATTGCCAACCTATATAGGTGATTTTCTTTTAAAATATCTTTTATTATATGTACACATAGTTAATAGTCTAATTCATTGTGATGTCTTCAGACAACCTGTCTATTATTTTATCCTTCTCCATGCTTCTTCTGTATATACTACACACACACACACACACACACACACACACACACACATCCATGCACACATACAAACACAAATATGCTTCCCATTTCCATGATTAGAGCACTTGTATCCTGCTATTTCATTCTTAATTGCTTTCCTACCTACAATGCACAGAGTCAGTGGTCCCTGTCTCAATTTCAAATGTGTATTAGCATCTGCGTATTTGGAATTGATTTGCTTTTCTAGTTCCAGATTAATCACTCACTGCATTCTGGCATGATTTCATCTATTTACCCATAAAGTTCAGGATGTCATTACTCATTCTCATTTTATAAACATCTTGTATAGTTGTCTTGTAGCCCAAGATTTTACATTCTATCTCTGGATTTATTAACAGATCACCATATTTTCCCAAGACCTTAAGTATAGTTTTTCCAGTCTCTACATATCTTTCTTGAATAGGCTCATTCTTTTTTCTCTAACATTAAATCATTTATTACAGATATTCAGCTATTTAGCACTCCATTCAGAAGTCAAAGAAAATAATAATACCTAATAACATTTTCTATAGAGCTAATAGTGTTATCTTTATTTGGTGTTTCAAATAGAATTGCATAATTTTAGTTCAACTTGACACATAATAGAGTCATTTGGGAAGAGGTAATTTCAATAGAGAAATCGCCCCCCATCAGATTGTGCTGTGAGCAAATCTGCGGTATATTTTCTCTCTCTCTTTTTATAGTTTTAAATAAAAAGGCATTCACTTGTATTTTGCCTACATGTTTGTCTGGGCAAAGTGTTGAATACCCTAGGCTGGAGTTATAGACAGCTTAAGCTGCCACATGGTTCCTGGGAAATTAACCCAGGTCCTCTGGAAAAGTAGCCAGTACTCTTATATGCTGAGCCAAATGATTTCTGTGGTAGATCCTCAGCTACTGTGAGCAAGGCCAGTTCTTGGCTGGTGGTTGTAGGTGCTAGATAAAACCAGTCTGTGAAAGCCATGAAAAAAAAAAAAAACAATGAGCAACACCCTGTGTGCCCCACACATTTGTATTTCCTTAGGTCCTGCTCTGATTTCCTTCCTTTCCTCTCTAAGTTGCTTTAGGTAATGATGTTTTCTCAAAACGGTAATTAAAAACTTTTTCTTTCTTTCTTTCCTTCCTTCTTTCTTTCTTTCTTTCTTTCCTTTTTTCTCTCTTTTCTTCCTTTCTTTCTTTTTCTCTCTCTTTTCTTCCTTCCTTTCTTTCTTTTTTCATTCTTTCTTTCTTATTCCCTTTTTACTTTGAAATCATTATGTATCCTTATTATCTGTTATCTGATTTAATGATCAAATTATTTTTTACAAACTTAAAAGTTAATTTTACATCTTCCATAGTTACACTTATCCAATGCATTAATTAAAAACAATAGGAAAGAGAATCTGATTTTACTGACAGGAATAGTGAACTCAGTTACCCTGTTCTTTTATGTGTTTGGAAATAATTATTCTTTGTTTCAAAATGTTCTTCACTGAATACTAGTAATTTAAAATAAAATAGTATATTTATATTCTATTTGTGCAGATATATTTCGTCCCATTCTTCAAGAAATAAGTACCGTCTTTGCAACAAGAATTATATATTCAAATTCCTAGCAATTTCAATCCATCTAGGATTAAACAGAATTCACCTGTTTAAAATAAATGAAATGAATATTGGATATATGACTGATATCAGACATTTGGCCTTGTACTTTTCTATAATAGTTGAAATATAATGCCATTTAACAAGTAAGAATGAAAAGAATTTTCCAGAGACTAGGTTATTTTAATTTAAGGGAACGTTTTTTAATGAAATTCAACTACAAGCCACACATTTGTTTGTTTTCTCCAAAATGTTTGAATTTTTCTATTTCTTGTTTGTACCAGAATCCTACAGATTGAACAACTTTATTTTTAAACAACTTGATTGGGACCCCCATAGAAGGAATCAGAGAAATGACTGAAAGAAGTTGAAGGGGCTTGAGACCCCATATGAACAACAAGGCCAACCAATCAGAGCTTACAGGGACTAAGCCACTATACAAAGACTATACATGGGCTGATCCTGGGCTACAACTGCATAGGTAGCAATGATTAGCCAAGTGAGGGCACCAGTGGAAGGGGAAACCTTTGGTCCTGCCAAGACTGAACCCCCACTGAATCTGATTGTTAAGGGGAGGGCAGTAAAAAGAGGAGGATGGGGAGAGGAACACCCATATAGAAGGGGAGGGGGAGGGGTTAGGGAGATGTTTCCTGGAAACCGGGAAAGGTAAAAACAATTGAAATGTTATTTTGTCAAATGCTTTCTCAGCATCTAATGAAATGATCATGTAGTTTTTATCTTTCAGTTTGTTTATATACTGGATTAGAAATGATCATGTAGTTTTTATCTTTCAGTTTGTTTATATACTGGATTACGTTGATGGTTTTCCATATATTAAACCATCCTTGCATGCCTGGGATGAAGGCTACTTGACATGGTGGATGATTGTTTTCATGTGCTCTTGGATTCAGTTTGCCAGAATTTTATTGAGTATTTTTGTGTCGATATTCATAAGTGAAACTGGTCTGAAGTTCTCTTTCTTTGCTGGGTTTTTGTGTGGTTTAGGTATAAGAGTAATTGTGGCTTCATAGAAGGAATTTGGTAGAAAGCCATCTGTTTCAATTTTGTGGAATAGTTTGGATAATATTGGTATGATGTCTTCTATGAAGGTCTGATAGAATTCTGCACTGAACCCATCTGGACCTGAGCTCTTTTTGGTTGGGAGAGCTTTAATGACAGCTTCTATTTCTTTATGTATGGGGTTAAGTTATGGGGTTGTTTAAATGGTTTATCTGTTCCTGATTTAACTTTGGTACCTGGTATCTGTCTAGGAAATTGTCTATTTCCTCCAGATTTTCAAGTTTTATTGATTATAGGGTTTTGTGGTAGGATCTGATGATTTTTTGAATTTCCTCTGGCTCTGTTGTTATGTCTCCCTTTTCATTTCTGATTTTGTTAATTTGTACATACTCTGTGTGTCCTCTCATTAGTCTGGCTAAGGGTTTAGCTTTCTTGTCGATTTTCCAAAAGAACTAGCTTTTGATTGTGTTGATTCTTTGTAAAGTCCTTTTTGTTTCTTCTTGATTGATTTCAGCTCTGAGTTTGATTATTTCCTGCCATCTACTCCTCCTGGGTGTGTTTGCTTCTTTTTGTTCTAGAGCTTTTAGGTGTGCTGTCAAGCTGCTGATATATGGTCTCTCCTGTTTTTTTCTGCAGGCACTCATAGCTATGAGTCTTCCTCTTAGCACAGCTTTCATTGTGTCCCATAACTTTGGGTATGTTGTTCCTTCATTTACATTAATTTCTAAGAAGTCTTTAATTTCTCTCTTTATTTCTTCCTTGGGGTTATCATTGAGTAGAGCATTGTTCATCTTACATACATATGTGGGCATTCTTCCCTTATTGTCATTGAAGACCAGCTTTTGCCCATGGTGGTCTTATAGGACGCACGGAATGACTTCTGTCTTTCTGTATCCCTTGAGGACACTTTTATGACCAATTATATGGTCAATTTTGGAGAAAGTACCATGAGGTGGTAAAAAGAAGGTATATCCTTTTGTTTTAGGGTGGAATGTTCTATAAATATCTGTTAAGTCCATTTGGTTCATGACTTCTCTTAGTCTGTCTATGTCTCTGTTTAATTTCTGTTTCCATGATCTGTACATTGATGAGAGTGAGATGTTGAAATCTCCTCCTATTATTGTGTGAGATACAATGTGTTCTTTGAGCTTTAGGAAGGTTTCTTTAAGAAAGGGTATGTAGGTGCCCTTGTATTTGGAGCATAGATATTTAGGATTGAGAGTTCATCCTGGTGGATTTTTCCCTTTGATGAATATGAAGTGTCCTTCCTTATCTTTTCTGATGACATTTGTTGAAAATTGATTTTATTCAATATTAGAATGGCTACTCCAGCTTGCTTCTTCAGACCATTTGCTTCAAAAGTTGTTTTCCAGCCTTTCACTCTGAGGTAGTGTGTGTCTTTGTCTCTGAGGTATTTTAGATGCTGAGGAAGCATTTGCCAAAATTCAACACCCCTTCATGATAAATGTCCTGGAAAAATAGGAATTAAAGGCCCACACCTAAACATAGTAAAAGCCATATACAGCAATCCTGTAGCTAACATTAAACTAAATGGAGAGAAACTTATCCCACTAAAATCAGGGACTAGACAAGGCTGCCCACTCTCTCCCTATTTATTCAATATAGTTCTTGAAGTTCTAGCCACAACAATCAGACTACAAACGGAGATCAAAAGGATACAGATTGGAAAAGAAGAAGTCAAAATATCACTATTTGAAGATGATAAGATAGTATATTTAAGTGATCCCAAAAGTTACACCAGAGAACTACTAAACCTGATAAACACTTTCAGCAAACTGGCTGGGTATAAAATTAACTCAAATAAATCAGTAGCCTACCTATAAACAAAAGAGAAACAAGCCGAGAAAGAAATTAGGGAAATGGCAACAGTCATAAACAGATAGAGCAGTGTAATAGAATTGAAGACCCAGAAATTGACCCAAACACCTATGGTCACTTGTTTTTTACAAAGGACCCAAAACCATCCAATGAAAAAAAAGATAGCATTTTCAGTCTATGGTGCTGGTTCAACTGGAGGTCAGCATGTAGAAGAATGCAGATTGATCCATGCTTATCACCCTGTAAAATGGTTAAGTCCAAGTGGATCAAGGACCTCCACATCAAACCAGATACACTCAAACTAATAGAAGAGAAACTGCAGAAGAATCTTGAACACTTGGGCACTGGAGAAAAGTTCCTTAACAAAACACCAATGGCTTGATCTAAGATCAAGAATTGACAAATGGAATCTCATAAAACTGCAAAGCTTCTGTAAGGCAAAGGACACTGTGGTTAGAACAAAACGGCAACCAACAGATTGGGAAAAGATCCTTACCAATCATACACCTGATAGAGGGCTTATATCCAAAATATACAAAGAACTCAAGAAGGTAGACCGCAGGGAGACAAATAACCCTATTAAAAAATGGCGTTCCGAGCTAAACAAAAAATTCACAGCTGAGGAATGTGGAATGGCTGAGAAACACATGAAGAAATGTTCAACATCTTTAGTCATAAGGGAAATGTAAATCAAAACAACCCTGAGATTACACCTCACACCAGTGAGAATGGCTAAGATCAAAAACTCAGGTGACAGCAGATGCTGACGAGGATGTGGAGAAAGAGGAGCACTCCTCCATTGTTGGTGGGATTGCAGACTGGTACAACCATTCTGGAAATCAGTCTGGAGGTTCCTCAGAAAATTGGACATTGAACTACCTGAGGACCCAACTATACCTCTTTTGGGCATATGCCCAAAAGATGCTCCAACATACAACAAAGACACATGCTCCACTATGTTCATAGCAGCCTTATTTATAATAGCCAGAAGCTGGATAGAATCCAGATGTCCTTCAACAGAGGAATGGATACAGAAAATGTGATACATCTACACAATGGAATATTACTTAGCTATCAAACCAATGACTTTATGAAATTCATAGGCAAATGGATGGAACTGGATAATATCAGCCTGAGTGAGGTAACCCAATCACAGAAAAACACACATGGTATGCACTTATTGATAAGTGGATATTAGCCCGAATGCTCAAATTACCCTAGATGCACAGGCACATGAAACTCAAGAAGGATGACCAAAATGCAAATGCTTCACTCCTTCTTTAAAAGGGGAACAAGAATACCCTTGGAAGGGAATAGGGAGGCAATGTTTAGAACAGAGGCAGAAGGAATTCCCATTCAGAGCCTGCCCCACATTTGGCCCAGATATATACATCCACCAAACAAAAAAAATGGATGAAGCAAAGAAGTGCAGGCCGACCAGAACTGGATGTAGATCTGTCCTGAGAGACACAGCCAGAATTCATCAAATACATAAGTGAATGCCATCATTAAACCACTGAACTGAGAACGGGACCCCCGTTGAAGGACTCAGAGAAAGGACTGAAAGAGCTTGAAGGGGCTTGAGACCCCATATGAACAACAATGCTAACCAACCAGAGCTTCCAGGGTTTAAGCCACTACCCAAGGACTATACATGGACTATCCCTGGACTCCAACTGCATATGTAGCAATGAATAACCTAGTAAGAGCACCAGTGGAAGGAGAAGCCCTTGGTCCTACCAAGACTGAACCCCCAGTGACCGTGATTGATGGGGATAGGGTGGTAATGGGAGGATGGTGAGGGGAACACCCATACAGAAGGGGAGGGGCATGGGTTAGGGGGATGTAGGCCCGGTAACCGGGAAAGGGAATAACAATTGAAATATAAATAAGAAATACCCAAGTTAATAAAGATGAAAAAAATCAATTCAAATGTAAATAAAAATTCCCAATTTAATAAAGATGGAGAAAAAAACCAATTTGAATGTGGATAGGCCTATATTCAATATCAGTGTTAGTAAGCTCTCTCCCAGTGCATTTACCGAAAACTCAGTTAATAGAAGTAAAGTACTTACAGGGTATTAATTTTTGTTACACTATCAATAAATACATTTGCCTGACTACCATACCAATACTTTGTTATCTAACAGGAAAGCTGAATCATCATGATGTGGATTGCTGTTACCATGATTTTAGTCAATTATTTATTTTTATTTTAGTAATTAAAATATATATAAGAACATATGGTAATTAGCAGAAAAATTTGAGAAGGAAAGAAAGAAGAGGAAGAAAACATAAAATTCTTAATTAAAAATACGTTATTTACATATGGAATTTAATACAGTTACTTATTTACTCTGTTCTATGTAATGCCACTTAAATAATTTACAAACATTGAAGTATAGAAAATTATATAGCACTGCCTTTTATTCATGTTAAAAATATACTGTACAAGTAGACAGTTTTGGGAAATTAGCATTTATGGAATAAATACAATAAGAAGGAGTTTTGATTTATACATAAATAATTAAATATAAGCATCATAAATATTTCATGAAATACGATTTAAATAAGGAAAATGTATATAAATATGGATAATGTCTCACAGTAGATATACCTTTTTATGGATTATAGATTCCATGAATATTAAAGGTATGTTCAATGCAAACCAATAATTATTTAAACACTTAAAACCCACAAACTTTAAGCAAGACTTCAAATTTTATGAACCCCAGCTTTTTAATCTAAAAGAAATTGGGCCATTCATTTTAATTTCAGAATTCCTGAAGGCATTATGTCAGTAAAGTTTAATTCACGTTTAAGTAATTTGTGTTTTCTTCAAATATGTGCTATAAGTTTATGAATTTTGAGTTAGCTGTGAACATTATGTATATATGATTGCCCTTATGTATATTATGTATACATATGCCCTTATGTATTATGTATATTGTATTGCCCTTGAGGAGATGGATTTAATTACTGGAATTCCAAAATATTAAAATGAACATAAACAAACAAATAAATAAATGAAGAAATAAATTTCCTTTTAGGCTCACTGATCATTCTCCACAGAAATAATGCCAGAAAGACAAACCATGACCTCTCTTTTAAAAGAGCAGTTATAGAAACAAAATCATCTAGAAAAATCAGATATGTGGTGCAGGAACCAATCTTGAATGCCTTTACTAGTCCTCATCCAGCTTTCCATGGAAGAAACACACAGAGTTTGTTAGAAAACATGATTCTTCAAGACCTTATGTTATATACCTTGGTTTCTTCACAAAATGATCACAATTTGTATAACTCTCAATCAAAACCAATCTGCAAAAAGTAACCTGTGCTTGTAACTTAGTAGTCTATATTCTAATTAAGAAACAGTACCATACTTTTATGAACATTTGGGAAGTAACATATATTTTATTAACTGAGAATTATTCAGTTCAAATTTACTAGCGGCTTTTTAATTCTTTTGGAAATATAAGATACTAAAGAAATCTTGGCTTCCAGTGTCTACTCCAACATAAGGAGAGGTTGACCATTGTCACTTTGATCTACATCAAAGGTAATTGGGTGACCACAGAGGAAGACAGGGTAGGAGGGACAAATATAAAAAAGGTGGAAATGAATGTATCATCTAGAATTCATCAGAAAACTAATGATATAGAGAAAACTATTAACTTAATTGTTGAAGAGACCAGCACATTCAATTTCATTTATCACCCAAGATTTTCTTGTTTGAGTAAAAACAGGTAGCAGCAGGGATACTTGAATGGCAACAATATATTTACATAAATTTTATCTTTCCTAAATTTAAAATTATAAATCTTGAGAACTTATAGCTTTATTTTCTGCCAGACTATCAAGGTTGTGATTTGTAGATTATGACCCTAAGAGTTTAAGGGAAAGAATGAAAAATAAGATCAAAGTCTTCTTTTTAAAAATTTATTTATTGTTACGCTTCAGATATTATTCCTCTCCACGTCCACCCTCCAACTCTTTCACGTTCCATACCGCTTCCCAGCCCTGTCTCCATCAGAGTGTCCCCCACACCACTGGCTGCCCACCCCTCCATACCTCTAAACTTCCTGGGACTTCCATTCTCTTGAATGTTAGGTGCATCTTCTCTGACTGAACCCAGAACAAGGAGCTCTTTGCTCTATATGTGTTGCGGGCCTCATCTCAGCTGCTATATGATGGTTGGTTGGTGATCCTGTGTCTGAGAGACCTCGGGAGTCCAGGTTGATTGAAATTGCTGGTGTTCCTCAGGGTTGCCCTCCTCCTCAACTTCCTCCTGCTTTCCCCTAATTCTACCAGAGGGGTCTGCAGCTTCTGTTCATTGGTTGGGTGAACATATCTGCATCTGACTCTTTTAGATGCTTGTCGATTTTTCAAGGGGCAGTCACGATAGTTACATTTTTGTAACTATCACTTTTTGTAAAAGCTCACATAGTAATGGTGTTGGGTCTTGGAGCCTCCGTTTGACTTGGATCCCACTTTGGTCCTGTCGCCGAACCTTCTGTTCCTCAGGCTCTTCTCCATTTCCATGCCTGCATTTTTTTTATCAGACAGGAAGAAATATTTGTCAGAGTTTTGACTGTGGGCTAGCAACACCATCCCTCAATTGATGTCCTGTTTCTTGGCTGGATGTGGGCTCAACAAATTCCTCCTCCATACTGTAGGACATTTCATTGAGGGTACTTCCCAGGTCTCTGTTACTTTCTGGAGGGTTCTCCCATCATTCTTCCTCCTGAGGTTGCTTCTTTCCTTTCTTTCTGCTGACCCTCAGGGCTTCAGTCTTTTCCCCCCTACCCATTACCATAGCAGTTCCCAGTTAATCCCATCTCCACCCACTTTCCCTTCTCTTCCCCTCCCTCCCTACCCCCCTTGTGGTTGCTTTATTCTCTGTCCCAAGTGGGACTGAGGTATCCTCACTTGGGCCCTACAGCTTGTTGAAATTTTTTAGTTCTGTTGATTCTATCTTAGGTATTCTGTGTGTGTATGTGTGTGTGTGTGTGTGTGTGTGTGTGTATTACTAACATCCACTTATTAATGAGAACGTACAGTGCAGTTCCTTTTGGTTTTGAGAACCTCACTCCGGATGATATTTTCTAGTTCCTTCCATTTACCTGCGAATCAGGATCTCTTTACTCTTAATAGCTGAATCCGTTCTTCTTTCATGGACTTCTGTGTTGTTTCCACCTTATGGCTTTCACAAGGCTTCTAAGAACAGAGTGGAACACGTGCCCCTGTTGCATGTTGGGGCATCTTTTCGGTATATTCGCGTGAGTGGTATTTCTAGGTCTTTAGGTAGGTCTATTTCCAATTATCTGAGAAAACTCCAAATTGATTTCCAGAGTGGTTGTACCAGTTTGCATTCCCACCAGCAGTGGAGTGTTCCTCTTTCCATCCTTGTCATCATGTGCTGACACCTGAAGTTTTGATCTTAGTCATTCTGACAGGGGTAAGGTGGGAACACAGGGTTGTTTTGACTTGAAATCCTTTGATCACTAAGGACTTTGAATATTTCTTTACGTGCTTCTCAGCCTAAGATTCCTCTGTTGTGAATTCTTAGTTTAGTTCTATACCCCATTGTTCCCTGGATTGTTTGGATTTTTTGGTGTTTAGCTTCTTGAGTTCTTTATGTATTTTGGACATTAGCCCTCTATCAGATGTAGATTTAGTGAAGATTTTTTCCCAATCTGTAGGTTGCCAATTTGACTTATTGACTATGTCCTTTACAGTACGGAAGCTTTCCAGTTTCATGAAGTCCCATTTACCAATTCTCAATCTTAGAGCATGAGCTATTGGAGTTCTGTTTAGGAAATTTCCTCCTGTGACAATGAGTTCAAGGTTGTTTCCCACTTTCTCTTCTATTAGATTACATGTATATGGTTTTATGCTGAGGTCTTGATCCAGTTGGACTTGAGCTTTGTGCATGATGACAAAATGGATCTAATTTAATTTTTCTACAAATAGGCAGCCAGTTGGACCAGCACTGTTTATTGAAGATGCTTTGCTTTTTTTCATTCATATTTTTGGCATTATCAAAGATCAAGTGTATGTAACTGTGTGGTTTTATTTCGGGATCTTTAATTCTATTTCATTGATCAACCTGTCTATCTCTGTACCAATACCATGAAGGTTTTGTCACTATTGCTCCACAGTAGAGCATGAAGTCAGGGATGGTGATTGCATCAGAAGTTCTTTTACTGTTAAGAATTGTTTTCAGTATTCTGAGTTTTTTCCCTTCCCACATGAATTTGAGAATTACTCTTTTCATGTCTTTGAAGAATTGTGTTGGGATTTTGATGGAGAATGCATTTAATCTGTAGATTGCCTTTGGTAGAACAGCCATTTTTACTATATTAGTTCTGCCATATGTTCAATCCAAGAACATGGGAGATCTCTCCATTTTTCTGAGATCTTGGATTCTTTCTGGAGAGTCTTCAAGTTCTTATCACACATCAAGTTCTTATCACTTGTTTGATGAGAGTTACCCTGAGTTATTTTATATTATCTGTTGCAATCATGAAGGGAGTTATTTCCTTAATTTCTTTCTCAGTCTGTTTATCAGTTGTATAAAAGAATGCTACTGATTTATTTGAGTTAATTTTACTTCCAGTCACTTTTTTGAAGTTGTTTTTCAGCGGAAAAGTTCTCTGGTAGAATTTTTGTGGTTGCTTACATAGACTATGATATCAACTGCAAATTGTAATACCTCAAATTCTTCTTTGTCAATTTGTATCAATTTGATCTCTTTTTATAATCTTACTGTTTTAGCTAGCATTTCAATTACTATGTTGAATAGATATGGGGAGAGTGGGCATCATTTTCTTGTCTCTGATTTTAGTGGTATTGCTTCAAGTATCTCTTCATTTAATATGATATTGGCTGTTGTTTTGCAGTAAATTGCTTTTATTATGTTTAGATATGGGCCTTGAATTCCTGATATCTCCAACACTTTTTTTTCTTTTCTTTTTTTTCAGAGCTGGGGCCCAAACCCAGGGCCTTGAGCTTGCTAGGCAAGCACTCTACCACTGAGCTAAATCCCCAACCCCTCCAACACTTTTAATATGAAAGGATGTTGTATCTTGCCAAACGCTTTTTCTGCATCAAAGAAGATAATCAAGGTTTTTTTTTTTTTTAATTTTTATACGTGGTGGATTGTACTAGTGGATTTTGTATATGAGGCCTACTTGATCATGGTGAATGATGGTGTTGATGTATTCTTCGATTCAGTTTGCAAGAATTTTATTGAGTATTTTTGCATCGTTATTCATGAGAGAGATTGTTCTAAAGTTTCTTTCTTTCTATGGTCCTGTGTGGGTTTCCTATTAGAGTAATTATGGTTTCATAGAAGGAATTAAGTAGTATTCCATCTGCTTCCATTTTATGGAATAATTTGAGGACCATTGGTATCAGCTCTTCTTTGAATGTCTGGTAGAATAGTGAACAAAATCCATCTGGGCACTGGACTTTTTTGTTTGTTTGTTTGTTTGTTTGGAAGGTTTTTAATGACTTCTATTTCCTTATGGGATAAGGGCCTGTTTAGAAAGTTTACCTTATTTTGATTTAACTTTGATATATGGTATCTGTCTAGAAAACCACCCATTCATCTAGATTTTTTAGTTTTGTTGAGGATAGGCTTTTGTAGTAGGATCTGATGAATTTTTTTTAATTTCCTCCATATTTGTAGTTATGTCTCCCTTTTCATTTCTGATTTTGTTAATTTGGATGCTGCCTCTGGATCCTTTAGTTAGTTGACTAGGGGTTTATCTATCTTGTTGATTCTCTCAAAGAACCAGTTTTGGTTTTGCTGATTCTTTGTATCGTTCTTTTTGTCTCTATTTGCTTGTTTTCAGACCTTAGTTTAACTATTTCCTGCCTTCTAATCCTCTTGGGTGAGTTTGCTTTTTTTGTTTGTTTGTTTGTTTTGTTTTTATTTATTTATTTTGTTTTTTGTTCTAGACATCTCATTATGCTGTTAAGTAGCAAGTGTAAAATGTCTCCAGTTTCCTAATCAGGGCACTTAGCCCTATGAATTTTCTTCTTAGCACTGCATTCATTGTGTCCCATAAGTTTGGGTATTATGTGTCAAATTTTTCATTAAATATCAGGAAGTGTTTCATTTCTTTCTTTATTTCATCCCTTTCCAAATTATGATTGAGCAGTTGTTCAATTTGCACAAATATGTGGGTTTTTCTCTTTCATTTACTGTTATTGAAGACCAGCTTCAGGCCATGGTGGTCTGATAGGATGAATGGGATTATGTCAATTTTCTTGTACTGATTGAGGGTTGTTTTTGACCAATTATATGGTCAATTTTGAAGAAGATACCATGAAGTGCTAAAAAGAAGGTGTATTCTTTTGTTTTAGAGTAAAATATTCTGTAGATGTCTGTTAAATCCATTTGGTTCATAACCTCAATCTGTTTCACTGTGTCTCTCTTATTTTGTGTTTCAGTTACCTGTCCATTGGTGATAGTAGGGTCTTGAAGTCTCCCACTATTATTGTGTGGGAGCCAATGTGTGTTTTGTGCTTTAGTAAAATTTCTTTTATCATTTTGGGGGCCCTTGGATTTGCGGCATAAATGTTCAGAATTGAGACTTTTCTGAGATTGATTTTCCATTTGATGTCTATGAAATTTCCTTCCTTATCCTGCTTGATAACTTTTGGTTGAAAATCTTTTCTATTGGATATTAGGATAGCAATTAAACTCCCTCTTGCTTCTTGGGACTATTTTCTTGGAAGACCTTTTTCCATCCTTTTACTCTTGAGATAGCTTCTGTTTTTGTTATTAATGTGTTTCTTATATGCAGCAAAATGCAGGTCTTGTTTCCTTATCCAATCTGTTAGCGTATGTGTTTTATAGGTGAATTGAGTCTATTAACATTGAGAGATATAAAAGACAGATGACTATTGGTTGCTTGTATTTTTTTTTTTGTAGATAGCTTTATGTGCTTGTGGTTCTCTCCTTTTGGCTTTGTTCTGAGATGATTAACATCTTGCCTTTTCTTTGGTATAGGTAATTTCCTTGTATTGGAGTTTTCCTTCTAGGTTCCCCTTTAGGTCTGGATTGGTAGATAGATACTGTTTGAAATTGATTTTGTCCTAGAATATTTTAATTTCCCCATCTATGTTGATTGAGACTTTTGCTGGATATAGTAGCTTGGGCTGGCACTTGTCTTCTCTTAGAGTCTGTATATTCTTTGAACAAACTCTTCAGGCTTTAATAGTCTCTGTTGAGAAGTCTGGGGTAATTCTTATAGGCCTGTCTTTGTATGTTACTTGGTTTTTTCCCTTGCATCTTTTAATATTCTTACCTTGTTCTGTGTTTTTAGTGTTTGATTGTTATGTGATGAGAGGATTTACTTTTCTAGATGCTTTTTCTTCTGCTGTTCTATAGACTTCTTGCACCTTTATGGCCATCACTTTCTTTAGGTAGGGGAAGTTTCTACTATGATTTTGTTGAAAATGTTTTCAGTTCCAAAGAGCTGAGAATCTGTTTTCTTAATAATAAATATCCATTTTCTAATGGAAATATATTTATGGAGCACACTAAAGTGAGAGATATTTTCTAAATTATAGAGAATGCTATCCCTTCAGGTTTTTAAACTTTCCTGTTCAATTAAAGAAAGTAAGACAAGTGTTTGAAAAGAACAGCTTCACCATCTCATTATTTGCCATAAAAATAGCAGAGATATAATTCAGTAATAGTCTAGTATCATTTAAAAACAGGAAATGAGACTGAATAATTTATTCTTATTAGTTAACTGTCCATAGGTAAATCCACAGACACAAGAAAGACAACCAAGGACATAAAGTGAAGAGTGAATTCTTTAGCTATTACAGTTAAAACAAATATTAAATATCAATCCAATTTAGTCACTACAAGATTTTTATTCCAAAGTCATACTTCTCTGACCTAGATTCCCCCTCCCAAAAAGATATTTCAAAGTATGACACAATGTAAGATAATCACAGACAATAGAGGCATAGCAATCATAAAAAACAGACTAAGAAATGGCAGCATTATGATTACAGACACAGTACTTAAAATAGCAATGATTAGTATATTGAGGTTTATATTGTACATGCAGATAATATGTAAAACATATGGTAATATAAACAGAAAGAAATTATAAAAAATGAACAAAAATGAAATGTTAGAAGTTAAAAGTAACACTATAATGAATGCCTTTGAATGGTTTTTGTTTTTGTTGTTATTGTTGCTGTTGTTTTCTTTTTCAGTCCATGTGTACCAAGAAAGTAGCCTGAGAATAAATGTGTATAATCAGCTACAACTAAAATAAGTAAAAGCTTTAAAGCAAGAAAATGTTATGAGCAAATATCCTGGCATACTATGAAACAGAAAATGTGAAAGAAGCAAGTTTTCCATTTCATTCTTTAAAAAAAAACACTATGATGACAAAACAACTAATAGAAAGTATCAAGGGCAATTATTCTCTTAAATTGGTGGTGTGTTTGGAAGTGATGTGGTGTATGAGAGTTTTGAAGATTAATAGGAGTGAAGCACAGCTTGAGTAGACAGGATAGAAAATGTAGCTAAGAAAAATATGAAATTTAATGTGACTGAAGCATATCTTGTGTAGGAAAACTAGAAAATGGTGCTAAAAAAGAGCATCCAATAGTCCCATAATCACTTTGAGTGTGAATATGTTTGGAGGCATTGAGAAGCTGGTATACTTTTCCATGCATGGGGTAATTAATTAGCTGAAGTTCTTAAATATAATCTTTGAAGGCACGTAGTAAAGAAAGAATGGTCAGAATTAAGCTATATTTTTCTATTATTTTCTGATGGTTTTATTCAGGAAGAGGGAAGATCCCCTGGGTATTCGTTCATTTCCAATCCCATTACATTTTTATTGGCTTAGGTTTAATTTTCAAAATTATCTGAATATGTCTTGAAAAGTAAAATGTTGTCTCATTTGGTGTTGGTTTATTGTACTGGGCGTCTTTCAGTTCTTACAACAAACATTTTTTCCCAGTTCTATGAGTTGTTTCTTTACATGTGTAATGTTGCCATTTTCTATAAAGAAACATTATGGTTTGGGGGTTCTTTTTGTTTAAAGATGGTCTTTATAACTTTAAGGTTGGATTTTAGTTTTTATTTTATATATGGGTGCTTGTAGTTTATAATATTTTCAAATTTCTTTTTCTATCTTCCAACTCCTCCTGTGTCATCCTCCTATTCCTACTCAAATCCAAGACCTTGTCTGGACATCTCTACTGCTAGAATCCTATTGGGAAAATTTTTCCTGTGTCTATAAGTTGAAGCATATTACCTAATTTCTTCTCTATTGAAGAAATCAAGTCTTAGGTTGAGATCCTTTATCCACTGGAGTTCTTTGTTTCATAGAAAGAGCTAAGGGTATAGATATGGATGTTTACATTGGAGTGTCAATCAAAGTCAGAGAACTAATAAGAAGAGACCATGAGAGGAAAATTTTAAAGAAAGAGGTGATATGAACTGGGTAAAAGCAGTAGTAGAAGAGGAAGACTTAAATATTCTGGGAAATGGGATAAAATAGAAGATAGTATGTCAAGGAAAATACAACACTGAATATTACAAGTTTGTGTTATAGATCTCAGTTATGCTCCTGAACTCAATGATAAGACTGTATTAGTGAAGACACCACATACTTAAGACTTATGACCAGGAAAGTCAAGTTTGAATTTAGCTTCACATTTGATTGATAATTTTTAGAGTACTTGAAGGTTCAATGCATGCTATCATGGAAGAAATGTTATTAACAGATTTACCTACATGTGAACTTCGTAAGCTAAAAATAACAATTAGTATGACAAAATATGTCCAATGATGCAATACTGGTTTTGTATAATGCGAGGTATAAACTACTTTCTGATTGCATTGAAAGCTCTCCACACAGTATAACTCACATCTGGTATTGCTAATTGAGCCAAAAGTTGTTGCCTGGCTAGGTGATAGATATTGGAAAGAACCAAATATTATTTTGGTAAAAACTCATATTTATTAACTGACCCCAAATTTCTTGTATTTTACTATTTATTCTAAGACATTTGTGCATTTCTCTATCCTCATTAGTTAAACTGTTCTGTGTGATTTGTGGTGATTAACACACTAGTAATCAAATGCCAGTGTACAGAAAAAAGGGTCTGTGTGGTACTCACCTAAGAAATGGCTATCTCTAGCACAAATTCTCCATAAAAGGAGATCATTACTGAAAGGGATGCAAGGAGTTTGTGAAAACAAGAGGTCTTCAAAGAAACTGTATATTTGCATGACAGGACAATGGCACATGTCAATTCAAAATAACTATGACTTCATACATAAGTCCTACTAAAGTTCAAGCTAGGCTTTCCAAAATCCCTGTATCTATGAGGGATGCACCCATGAAGTCTAATCCCTTTCATTAGAACTACTAGTAATTTATTCTTTCTGATTGAAGAAGACTCATATCTCCCTATGGAAAGGTTATCCAAGCTTTAGCACATAAGGATCCTATATCCCTTTCATATACAGGCATCACTATGTGGATTGAGGTGTATTAAAAAGAATATATGACATTGGGATAGAAAAGTTGAAATTGGATGAGTGAAAATGGGGAAAAACTACTGAAAGAATATACATGGATTAACCCATGGCTCCAGCTGCATGTGTAGCAGAGGATAGCCTTGTTGGGCACCAATGGAAGGAAAAGACTTTGGTCCTGCCAAAGCTGGACCCTCAATGTAGGGGAATGTGAGGAGGGAGGAAGGAAGGGTTGATGGGGAAGGAAACACCATTATAGAAGGGGAGGAGGATGAAATAGGAGGGCTTTTGTCCGGAAAGCTGGGAAAGTGAATAACATTTGAAATATAAATAAAACATATGCAATAAAAAAAGAAAAGAAAATGGGATGGGCCATTTTGATTAAAGCATAATATCAGCATGTCTAAAAATTGCAAACAATAATTATATTAACTTTAAGTTTTACTCATTAGAAAACTTAATCAACTTAATATATTCATTTAAAATAATTAATACAAAATTGTATTATTTCATATTAAATTAATAAATGCTAAATTCTTAAAGTTTTGAGCAACATTTACACTTGATCTTAGCCAAGAGGCCGAGAAGCGATGTTTTAAGCAATATTTAAAATTATTTCATGTATCTAATAATACTTGCAGTTACCAAAAATCATGAAAGTACTAAATTAATCCCTATGAATACAAATACTGCAGAAGGAAGACTAAGGCAAAAGACTAATAACAAGTAATTACTTTTAAAATTATTTTCTGTATTCTTGAGATTAGAATATAGGAATTTATTTTTTCTTTCCTTATTCTCCCTTCACCTTTTACCAAATACATTCCATCATTATGTGCTGTCAAATGCATATACGTATATGCGCACACATATGTTTATTCCTAAATATCATCTTTTCTGTTATTTGTATGTACATGTCTTAAGAATGAACATTTGGTATTGGATAACCAATTGGTATACTTTTCTCTATAGAAGATGATTTCTCCTATTCTTACCATTCCATAGTTGCCTTGCCAGTAGTTTTTAGGGTTGAGATCTTCCTGTGTTTTTCTTACCCATACTGGCAAATGTACTGTTTAGGTGCTTGCTCAGCTCCCGTTTAGGCAGTCATATATCATGGAGTCATTATGAGTATATTTTCTGACATTCTTAGAGAAGTATCCAGAGACTTCAAAATATTATATACCAGTTTTATTTTCATTAGTCATCCTCTGCCCCAAGGTGAACAGTATGTCTCTTTGTTCAATTCATCTTGTACTCCAGACAAGGACCCCCAGAAATACCTGAGGTGGTACTAAACTGCTTCCATTCTTCCTGCAATCTAGCTATCAGCATACCAGATTCAAACAGCAGTCCAACCTATTTCAGAGGCTTTCATGGGATCCCACTTGACATTCAATGAAGACATAGAGACATCTATATAGTTTAATAAGATTGTGGGCTTTTTGCTGGGTCAGTTTGTTAGGTAGCCTCCAATCAGTCCCCCTTTTCACTCATCCAATTCCAACATTTTTATCCCAATTTCATATATTCTTTTTAATACACCTTAATCCACAAAGTGCTGCCTGTTTGTGCAAGGGATATAGGATTATGTGCTAAAGCTTAGAAAGAGAACACTCTCTGATTTTGGCTCTTACATTCTTTCCACCCCTCTTCTGCAATGTTCACTTAGTTGGGGATACTGTTTGTAAATGTATGCACTGTGACTAATATCCCCAGCTCTGCATTTGATTGGTGGTGGTTTTCTATAATGATCTCCCTAATCGCAAAGAGGAACAAGGACTCCAATTACCTGCTGCACCAAGTATTTAGAATATAATAGGAATTTTGTTGCTTTAGTAGTGGCTGTAAATTTTCCTCTGAGATTTCTGATTTCACTAGACCTGATTGTCATTTAGGTGTTTGATGCCAGGTAGAGTCAACCCCTTGCTAAGTGGAACTTAAGTCCAATTAGAGATTTGTTGGTTACCACCAAAGTATACCTTCCACCATTGTACCTTTAGAATCATTTGATGCCATACTCATTGTTTCACTGGGTAGGTGTTGTGATAATGCACAAATATTGTATTATATGACTATGGAAAAGGTGTGTCATTGTGTTTCTAATTGTTAATTGAATCTATCACTGCCAAGCAAGCAGAATATATAAATGTTGCTTTCTTACCTGCCTTTAAATAAAAGACAAGATACCACGAAAGGTAAATTTTCCCATGTAGCCCACAAAGTCAATTGATTGTGTAAAGAATGTTCATTTTTACATAATAAAGAGGTGACAAAAGAAGCTGGGACAGAACTTACCAGCAAAATGTCTGATAGAATGGCTGATACAGAGAGATGAGACAGAGGCAGAAGGAAGACAGAAGGGAGACAGAACAGAGTTTAGAAATAGGCAATAAAAACCACATAGAAGAAACAATGGCAGAGAATTCGACTGGTTGGAGGCTACCTAACAGATTGATCCAGGAAAGGGCCCACAATGTTATTAAACTATATAGATGTCTCCATGTCTTCATTTAATTTCAAGTAGGATCCCATGAAAGCCTTTGAAATATGATAGACTGTTGTTTGCATCTAGTATGCTGACAGGTAGATTGCAGGATGATAGCAAGCAGCTTAGTACCACCTCAGGTACCTCTGGGGCTCCTTGTCTGGAGTAAAAGATGAATTGAACAAAGAGGCATACTGCTCACCTTGGGGCAGAGGATGACTAATGAAAATAAAACTGGTAAATATTTTGGAAGTCTCTTGAATATGTCTGGTAAATTGTATTAGCTTTTAAAAGAAAACTATGATTTGAACGTGTCTCTGAAGAATCATGGGTTCAGATATTAAAACAGAATTCACAAATTGTGGAGAAGTGGAACTGTCAGAGGTGCTGCCATCAGAAATAGATTAGTGCTATTCTCCCTGAAGAACAGCTAATTTTTAATTACATTAAAATTTTTATTGGATATTTTATGAATTTACATTTCAAATGTTTTCTTTCTCAGTTCCCCATCAACACTCCCCCTCTCACTTCTTCTATGGGGATGTTCCCCCACCGACACACCTACCCCATCTCAACACCTGGCATTCCCCTTCACTGGGGGAATGAACCTTCACAGGACCAAGGACTTCTTTTCCTATCAATGCCAGACAATGCCATCCTCTGCTACATATGGGGCTGGAAACTGGATCTCTCCATATGTATTCTTTGGTTGGTGGTTTAGTCCCTGAATGCTCTGGTTTATGGTTGGTTAAAATTGCTGTTCTTCTATGGGGTTGCAACTCTATTCAGCCCCTTCAATCTTCAACCCCTCCATTGGAATCCCTGTGCTCAGTCCAATTATTAACTCCAAGCCTCCTCATCTGTATCAGTAAGGCTCTGGCAGAGCTCTCAGGAGACATCCATATCAGGCTTCTGTCACCAAGCACTTCTTGGCATCAGCAATAGTGACTGGGTGTGTTGGCCACATGTGGGATGGATTCCCAGGTGGGGCAATGTCTAGATGACCTCTCCTTCAGTTTCTGCTCCACTCTTTGTCCCTGTACTTCCTTCCATGAGTGTTTAGTTCCTCTTTCTAAAGACTGAAGCATCAGCACTTTGGTCTTCCTTCTTCTTGAGCTTCATATGACTATTAATTGGTTTTTGGGTATTCCAAGACTTTTGGCTAAGATCTACTTATCAGTAAGTATGTACCATGTGTCTTCATTTGTGACTGGGTTACCTCATTCAGGATGATATTCTCTAGTTCTATTCATTTGCCTAGGACTTTCATGAAGTAATTGTTTTTAATAGCTAAGTAGTACTCCACTGTATAAATATACCACATTTTCGGTATCCAATTCTCTGTGGAAGGACATCTGGGTTCTTTCCAGCTTCTGACTCTTACAAATAAGGCTGCTATGAACATAATGGTGCAAGTGTCCTTGTTATATTTTGGAGCATCTCTTGGGTGTATGCCCAGGAGTGGTATAGCTGGGCCCAATTATCTGAGGAACCTCCAGTCTGATTTCCAGAATGGTTGCACCAGCTTGCAATCCCACCAAAAAGGGAGGAGTATTCCTCTTTTTCCCCATCTAGGTATTGGGTTTTTTTTCCTCTCTCTGATTCTCTTTCATCCACCTCTATGTAACTGTGTCTGTCTTTCTGTTTCTGTCTGCCTGCCTGCCTATATCTGTTTCAACCTTCTCTGACTGCTTTCCCTGCTTCTCTCCCCTCTTCCCACCCTACTACCATCTTCTTCCTCTTTCATTTCTCACCTCTCCTCTGTCTCCTCTGTCTCCTCTCTCTCTTCTCTCTCTCTCTCTCTCTCTCTCTCTCTCTCTCTCTCTCTCTCTCTCACACACACACACACACACACAGCTTACCTTTTAGAGCTTTTGAAACAAAGCAAGAAAGCTCTTGAAAAACTAGAAGAAATCTTTCTTCTATGTTAAAAATCCAATCTGATGTACTGTACTATGTCATTTCAAAATGAACAATATAATGGGAAAACAGCATATTTTATATTTTCTGCTTTTAAAAATCTATTAGCACATAAAAGACTAAATATTTTGTTTTGATATGACCTATACTGTTATATAAAATACTTTACATATGTAAATATATACAGTTTCTAGTGCTTTTTTGTTTTCCAACATATTCTTGTTCTCATGAAACATAGCAGAATGGAAATTAAAGTACTGAAGAACTATAAGAATAATACCATCTTGGATTTAGTTTGTATTGCTAAGAGCAAATTACTTAAAAAGTTAGAAATTAAATTAATGGAAGCAGCATTTCATTATATCTACTAGTATGAATAGTGACACAGAAGCTTGTAATTTTTCTTCTTGAATGTTTGTATATTAGAATTCTGTTCTATGTTAACTCTATTATAAATGACATTAATAATTAAGGAAAAATTTACTTTTGTAAAACCAGTTTATTACATACACTGAAAGTTCATAAGATTAGTATGACAAATCATATAGGCAATACAAAATGATTTACAATGCTGTATCTAATATAGCACGAGAGGTTATTAAATACTTATTATTATTATTGATTGTTTGTGGAATGCAGAGTCTTTATGAAGTACTTTAATATGTTCTGCGTCAAAGACAGAAAGAAAGGGAGAAAGAAAGATAGGAAGGAAAGGAAAATAAAACAGCGCAAGAGCTAGCATACATTTGTTAGTGCATTGTGCTCCATAGGGCACATGTGTTTGAACTCTTGGTCTGCAATTGCTGTTACTATTTGAGAAAGTTGTAGGACTATTAGATGATAAGCCTTTCAACAAGATGAAAGCAAGAGAGATTAAATCTTGCAGTTTTATAAATTATCCTGTTAGCTCTTTTTTCTCTCTCTCTTCCTTACTGAAAGCACTGTGTTGTGCCTAGCTACCTCATAAACTTGCAGCCATATCTTACCATGATTTTGGGTTTATTTCTCTTAATCTCTTCTTTCTATACTTAGCTCTTGTTGAGAATTTTGTCACTGTAATAGAAAAGTTAAGTAATGTAATGTGATCTTTTCTTAATTTACTCATGAACAAATCAAAACCTAGAGGATCATATTGCAATCTATTTAATATTAACGACAGTATTGACTAGTAGAATGATCGTCTTCATACACTTCACGAGTTCTTTGATGTGGTAGAGGTTTGGATGGGCCAGTTCAAAAGGGTGGATCTGGATTTGAGGTGTATCTGACATGGTCAGGTGGATGGCTCTTTGATGATCACACACTGGAACTAATCACAAGCAATCCAAGCAACCAGGGAAAGCTCTATCCAGCTACCAAGGTAAGGTGCCAGGTCCACTCTTCTGAGTCTGGCAGCTGGTAAGGGTCATAACCAGTTATCTTACTCTAATAAACCTGAGACTAGCTCTACTGCTCACTTTAAGTGGCAAGAGGCTAGGGTGAAAGAGGACATCTCTCCTTTGCCCAAGCCACTGCATGAAAAACCAGATGCAGGGCCAGCTCTCCCACAGTCATGCCCTGGGGCAACTCAATTCAAGTCCCTATATCCAGGACCAGCTGTCCTGTGCTGCTCAGGAGAGCTATAGGTCTGATTCCCTCATGGGCTCCAGGAGGTGAGAGTCAGAAACATTTTTTTCTGCTCTTATGACCCCATCAGGGTTAGCTCTTCCACTGGTAGTAAAGGTAAAGGGAATCTTTTTTCTCACAAATGCCACCATACAAAGACAAGAGGATTACCAGCTTTCTCATACTAATACACTTGGGTCAGGCTTAGCCACAACCTTTACATCCAGGGTCAGCTCGCCTATGCTAACCAAGGGAATATGTAAGGCTTACTCTCCCAAGTGCTGCAGTGAGTGGCAAGGACACTTCTGCTCTGACTATCTTGGGGCTGTCTCTTCTGACTGCCAAGGTGGCAACAAGCAAAAAGAGGACATATCTCCTTTATCCGTGGTAACACATAGCTTTCGAGTAGTAGAAACAACTCTCTCACACTTGTCCTTGGAGCCATCCAGCAATCACTGCACAACCAGAGTCAGCTCTATTATGATGTGCAGGAGAGGTAGAGGGCTCACTCTTCAGAGTGCTGGGGAGGAGTAAGTACAGCTCTCCTGATCTCAGGACTTCAGGGATAGACCTCCCACATGCCCCAGGGATGAGGGGAGAAGGGGACAGAGGGTATCTCTCCCCACTACAAGCACCAGATTGTACATGAATTCAGCTCTCCCTTTCTTATATTCTCAGGACCAGCTCCTGGGCAGTTTCCACAATGTTCAATTTAAGAGGGCAGGGAGTGTTGCTCTTTTGAGTACCACTGCTGGCAGTGGTTGGGGTTGGGTCTCTTGCTTTCATACCTCTAAGGAAGTTCTCCCTTTATTCACAGGTAGGTAGTGAGACCAGTTCTCCACTGCCCTCAGACATCAACATATCCCAGAAGAAGTACTTCTGCCTGGCTTTTGGTGGTAACAAATCCCTGATGCTAATGGGCCATTATCCCTGGTGTTAGAACAAGCCATGACACCACTATGGTCCCAGGTGTGATTACTGGTTATATCAGGCTGCTTCTCACTACTCTTGAGAATCCAATTCTGTCTGTCTTTAGTGTGCCCACATCCTTCAGTTTCTACCAACTCGTTTCTCTTAGTGGTGCCCAGAGTCTTTTAGTGTCTGGGGTTGTCTTAAGAGTGGTCTCAGAAGTGTTATGCCCTGTATGTGCATCATGATGCCAAGTGGGATACATCTTTGCCATGATCTACTCACTCAAGCCTATGTGGCACCTGACTGATATTCATCTCAGGCAAGCTCCCTGCCCAGGTCCTATGGTACCATTTTGGTGGTTGTCTTGGGATTACAGCTACCCTTGTCCAACCTAGTGGCCCCTTGCAAGGGTCTTCTATCTCAGGCACATTCCCACTTAGGGATCATTTTCCTAGGCAGGGTGGGTTCTTCTCTGGTTTGCTCCCTATCTTGGTCCTGAAAGTCCATCGAGGACTGCCTAGCTCCAAACTGGTGGTTATATCCAGCTCACTTTTCTCATGAGTATAATCTCTGACCTCTCTGCCCCTTACTCATGTAGATGTGACACAGAAGCAAATTTATGGACAATTCTGATAATATTGTATTATTTCTTTGTGTCTGTTAATGAATATTGTAGAATTACTGTTAAAATAATTACACCAGGTCTTACTGATTATCACACTTTGCCTCTTGCACACATGCAGTTCTAACTCTTGTTCATCCAAGATACCATTTTAAAAGATTTCCTTGAAGCCAGTAAAGATCTTTTTTTTTAATCATTCAAGTATAGAGGGTTCATTTCATTAAAGTCCCAAATATATGGCTTTAAGGTAGTAAATCAAGAAACTCTTTACTGTTTTTTTGAGCCAGAGTGAGATGACCATCTCTCTAGATGATCACATGCATGACTTCTGTAAAATTCTGCAGCTACAGGCTCTTTAATGCATCATGTTTTTGGCAAAAAATGAAGCTAATTTTATTTTTGATTATTGGTGTTAGTTATTAATGTGGCAACATCTAGGATCACCTACAGCAAGCCACTTTGTATACATCTGTGAAAGTCTGTTGGAGAATACATTAATTAAGTTGAAATGGAAAAGTTCATTTTCATTGTGGATGGCATCAATATTTAGTCTGAAATCCTAGACAGTATAAAAAGGAGAAAGGCAACTAGGCACTAACATGCATAACCTTTTGTTTGCTACTTTGAAAACAATATGACCAATCCCTCAAAATTCTGCTGTTGAGACTCCCCAGACATGATAGACTCTACCTATAAAACATATTCAGATAATCCCCATTTTTCTTAAATTTATTAGCATATATTATTATCACATCAGCAGGAAAGCTAACTAATATTTTCAGTAGACAATCAAGTGGATTTCAGAGACAAATTGTCCTATGTTGGAATTGATTGGTAGTCTTTACCAGATTCTTACTTCTTTAACAGAACCACTATGGATCACAGAAATGTCATTCAAAAATAGCTCCACTGTAATCTCATTGCATTGCCTTTTCTATGAATCTTTGAGGTCATGATCTTTGAATAGGAAATTCGTTAACATTAAAATAACACAAATCTGTATTACTTATATTATAAAAATATTAAAGTATAAGAGTGCTACAGTCAGTAATAGAAATTATTTTGTTGAATTTAATTCTCACAAAGCTATTGAGTTAGAGTCGACTTGGGACCTAAAAATATATTCTACAAATATCTTTCAGATAATAGGAGAAGAATGAAGGTAATGGATCAAAGATAGGCATTCTAATAAGCTAGTATAGTGTTGCAGGCTTTTGATGCATGTATACAGTGTAGTAAACATCATTTTGATTAGGATAAATTCCAAGTTGTTCTCTCAATTTTCACAATCTAATAACTGCAATAATAAATCATATTTTTGCTATAGTCTACATATCACTGTCAATTTGTAAAAGGTTTCCACTAGCTCATTAAATAATGTAAAAGAGTTTTCATTTACTATAGATGAAAAAATAACTGTAGTTTATAGTTCCTTAATTTCAAGCTATTCAGGGGAATTGAAATCAGAAAGACAGAATATGATAATAAGGCAACAAAGGCATGGTTTCTCCCTGTCCCTAGAGCTGACCTGGTCCCACAGCTCTCTGTACCCCAATCCTGTTGGGGAGAGAGCTGGACTCTCAGAGTATGGAAAATCCTGAGATCTCAGAGCAGAACACCACTTCTCACACTCCTGGCCCAAGAGGGACCCACCTGGAGACCTCTGGACACAGGAACCTAGGAACAATCAGGGATTCTTCCAATCTCTGACAGCACTCAGAGCTGAAAGTCAGTCCCCAGAACTGCTGACATACATGTGAGCTGAGGTAAGACCACCATGTGTGCTCCAAGCAACCTGCCTGGAGCCCTCAGGACACAGGACCCCAAGAGCAGTCTGGGACGGGATCGTTCTGGCTTCTTTAAGCTTCCAGAGCTGAACCTTTTCAACAACTCTCTTTACCCTGATCTCCTGGGAGCAGAGGGGGGCTCTCAGAAGTGCTGACAATCCTGAGAGCACAGAGGATACCACAGCTTCTCCTCATATTCCTGACCCAAGAGGAACCTGAATGGAGCACTCATGACAGAGGAACACAGGAGCAGTCTGGGAAAGGGTCCTTCCCGATTCTGCCTGCATCCAGAGCTGATTCTGTGACACAGCCCTCTGTAACCAGATCCTGCTGGGAGAAAGACTGTCTCCAGGAATACTGAAACACAGAGTTACAGGGGGATCAAGTCACTGTCAGAGACACCAAGACCATTTAACACCAGAGACAACCAGTTGGTGAGATGCAAGGACAGGAAACTAAGCAGCAGAAACCAATATTACTTGGCATCGTCAGAGCCCAGTTCTTCCACCAAAGCAAATACTGGATATCCAAACACACCAGAAAAGCAAGATTTTTTTTTAAATCACATCCCATGATGATGATAGAGAACTTTAAGAAGGACATTAATAACACCCTTAAAAAATACAGGACTACACAGGTAAACAAGTAGAAGTCCATAAAGAGAAAACACACACACACACACACACACACACACACACACACACACACACACACACATAAATCCCATAAAGAATTATAAGAAAACACAACCAAACCACTGAAGGAAATGAACAAAATCACCCAGTACCTAAAATTGAAAATAGAAACAATAAAGAAATCACAAAAGGAGACAACCCTGGAGATAGAAAACCCAGGAAAGAGATCAGGAGTCATAGATATCACTAACAGAAAACAAGAGATAGAAGAGAGAATCTCCGGTGCAGAAGATGCCATAGAAGACATAACACAACTGTAAAGGAAAATGCAAAACCCAAAACACTCCTAGCACAAAACATCCAGGAAATCCAGGACACAATGAGAAGATCAAACCTAAGGATAATAGGTATAGAAGAGAGCAAAGATTCCCAACTTAAAGGGCAAGTAAATATTTTCATTAAAATTATAGAAGAAAACTTCCTTAACCTAAAGAAGAGATGCCCATAAACAAAGAACAAACATACAAACTCCAAGTAGATTGGACCAGAAAAGAAACTCCTCCTGTCACATAATATTCAAAATACAAAATGCACCAAACAAGGAAAGAGTATTAAAAGCTGTAGGGGAAAAAAGGTCAAGTAACAGATAAAGGCAGAACAATCAGAATTACACCAGACTTCTCACCAAAGACTATGAAAGCCAGAAGTTCCTGGGCAGGTGTCATACAGACCCCAAGAGATCACAAATGCCAGCCCAGGTTACTATACACAGGAAAACTCTCTTTTTAACATAGATGGAAAAACAAAGATATTCCATGAAAAAAACGAATTTACAAAATATCCCTCTACAAATACAGCCCTACAAGGGATAAAAGTTGGAAAACTCTAACACAAGGAGGGAAACTACACAGTAAAAAATGCAAGATTAATCTTCTTGCAACAAACCAAAAAATAAATCATACAAACCTAATTCCACCTCTAATAACAAAAATAACAGGAAACAGCAATTACAATTCCTTAATATCGCTTAACATCAATAGACTTAATTTTCCAATAAAAGACATAGACTAACAGACTGGATATGTAAAGAGGACACAGCAATTGACTGCATACAGGAAATATACCTCAGTGACAAAGACAGACAGTACCTCAGAGTAAAAAGCTGGAAAACAATTTTCCAAACAAATGATCCCAAGAAACAAGCTGGAGTAGCCATTCTAATACTGAATAAAATCTACTTCCAACCAAAAGTTATATAAAAAGATAAGGAAGGACACTTCATAGTCATCAAAGGAAAAATCCACCAAGATGGACTCTCAATCCTCAATATCTATGCTCCAAATGAAATGGCACCTACATTCATAAAAGAATGTTCACAGCACACATTGCAGCTCACACAATAATAGTAGGAGCCTTAACACCCCACTCTCATCAATGGACAGATAATGGAATGGAAACTAACAGAAACACAGAGAAACTAATAGAAGTTATGAAACAAATAGATTTCACAGATATCTATAAAACTTTTTTTCATAAAAGAGCATATACCTTCTTCTCTGTCCTCATGGTACCTTCTCCAAAATGGACCATATAATCTGTCACAAAACATACCTGAACAGATACAAGAAGATTAAAATAATCCCATGCAGCCATTCTTTCTAGGGCCTAAGTAAGAATGATTTTCAGTAACCACAAAAATAACAGAAAAAACACATACACATGCAAGCTGGACAATGGTATACTCAATGATTACTTGATCAAGGAAGAAATAAAGAAAAAAATTGAGGACTTTTTAGAATTTAATGAAAATGAAGGCACAACATACCCAAACTTATGAGGCATAATGAAAGCAGTTCTTAGAGGAAAACTCATAGTTCTGAATGCCTCCAAAAAGAAAGTGGAGAGAGCATACAGTAGCAGATTGACAGCACACCTGAAAGCTCTAGAAGAAAAAGAAGCAAATACGCCCAGGAGGAGTAGATAGCAGGAAATAATCAAACTCAGAGCTGAAATCAACCAAGTAGAAACAAAAAGAACTATTCAAAGAATCAACAAAACCAGGAGCTGGTCCTTTGAGAAAATCAATAAGATAGATTAAACCCTTAGCCAGACTAACTAGAGAGCAGTGAGATAGTATACAAATTAACAAAATGAGAAATGAAACGGGAGACATAACAACAGAATCTAAGGAAATTCTAGAAATTATCAGATCCTACTACAAAAGCCTATACTCAACAGACCTGGAAAATCTGAAGGAATTGGACAATTTTCTAGACAAATACCAGGTACCAAAGTTAAATCAGGATCAGATAAACCATCTAAAAAGTCCTGTAACACCTAAAAATATAGAAGCAATTATTAAAAGTCTTCCAACCAAAGAGAGCCCGGGACTAGATTAGATTACTGCACAATTTTATCAGACCTTCAAGACCTATTACCAATAGTCTTCAAACTATTCCTCAGAAAAGACACAGAAGTACCATTAACCAATTCATTCTTTGAAGTCACAATTATGCTTATACCTAAACCACACAAAGACCCTACAAAGAAAGAGAACTTTAAACCAGTTTCCCTTGTGAATATTGATGCAAAAATACTCAATAAAATTCTTACAATCCTATATTTATTTAAGGAATCTTTGTGTTCCTTCTTTAATTGCTTCTACCTGTTTACCTGGGTTCTCTTGTGTTTCTTTAAGGTAGTTACTTATGTCCTTCTTAAAGTTATTTACCATCATCATGAGATGTGATTAAAAGCGAATCTTGCTTTTCCCATGTGTTGAGGTATCCGGGACTTGCTATGGTGGAAGAACTGATGATTCTATGTAGCCTTCTTTCTGTTGCCATTTTCTTGTGTTTGCCTTTTGCTATCTGGTTATCTATGGTGTTAGTTGGTCTTGCTGTCTCTGATTAGAGCTTCTCCCTCCTGTGAGTCTGTGAGCCTATGATCTTAGATGTGACAGAACTCCTGTGAGACCATTTTTCTTTGGGTGTGGAGAGTTATGTCACAAAGTTAGCTCTGGGGTGCTGGTGGAAACCAGAAGGATCCTGTTTCTGGCTGGTTTGTGGTTCCTGTGCCTTGTATGCTCCTTGCTGGTCCCTCTTTGGCTTATTGTTGGAGCAAAAGTTGTGGTCTCATATGTGACCTTAGGAGTGACAGCACTCCTAGGAGACCAGCTTTCTCTGGGTTTGATTTGTGTATGGAGGGCTGTGGGACAGCCTTAGCTCAGAGGCGTGGATGGAGACCAGAATGCTCCTGTCCCCCATATCTGTCTTTATCACAGGCAATTTGTATGGTTTTGATAAACTAGTACCAATTGATTTCAAGATTGGTAAAGTTCAACTAAGCTTCCTGGAGAGGAACCAATTAGATAATTATATTCTTTATTTTTTTTATCTCTACTATGAATTTTTGAGTACATTGTGATTCATCTTTTTTTTATACAGTATTCAACTGTAAGATAAAGCTGTTAACCTTTGACTCATTTTCTTGGCTTCTTTCTGTAAAGCCATGGAATTAGAAGGTCAAATGCGATTTACCTTCAATGATGCTATTCTGGATTATATTTTCTTATTAGAGTAAGATACTGCATGTATACAGAAGGTGAGCAAGAGAATCAAGACTTATTTTGATGATGATGTTGATACAAAATCTGCTCCTGTTTGTGTGTGTGCTAGGAGAGATTAGTATGAGCTTTTTTATAATAAGAGACATGGGAAGAAGTTTTATCAAACAATAACTGCGTTTACAACTCAGGATCAATGGCTCAAACTCTATAATTGGTTGTCAGATATGTCAGGCATCAAACTCCACTAGCATTCAAATAAGTCCATCAGCTTATCTTTGTTATTTGTATAATCATAACCGAAGGAAATTTTTGATAGTGACTTCTGCAGTCATTATTACAAATTTTGTAAGAAATAGCCACCTTTTTCGCTGACTGGTGCTTTACAACTTCACCAGCACACACTGTAATCACCTTGACACATAGCACCTTTTACTTCCTATTGTGTAATAGAGTAGGATGCAAAGATTGAGCTACCTGATGAGCGAATTAGAGTTCCGAGGGTCTCAGATAATATGTTAGACTTGTTTGTCTCTGAATTATAATTGTGGTTTTTTTTAGTCCAAAGAGGCTGAAGAGTCACAGATTACAGTTGTATATGGATTCAATAGTTTATCTCCTGTTTTTATAGCAGAGCTTAACTTGTGTGCATTATTTAAAAATTGTTTCACTTTGCATGAAAATACAAGATTGCAAATAAGAATAGAAAATCAGTACTATTCATTCTAACCTACACCAGTATCCTCTTTTTTTGTGAAAATACTGTTACTGTGTTTAAGATGATTCATTACAGAACAATTCATTCTTACAGTAGTCAATTGCAAAAGATTAAATCTTATCCTTTATTTCCCTAGAATTTGTACATTGCTTTTTAAGATATACATCACTTTTATATGTAACTAATGCTCAAGAAATGTCCTTAGGAAGCAATCAGATTCTAAAATACTAAGTGAAGGAAGGGATAGCACAGAAAATGAGGAAAAAAGGGGATAACATTTGAAATGTAAGTATATAAAATATCCACAAAATTATTTTTCCATAAAAAAGGAAAGATTTGGTTTTCTTTTTTTCTGTGTGTCTTGGTAACATTTAGGATAACTTTCTTAGCTCTATGTATTATTGAAAATGTAGGCTATGAGTTCATGTGATCAGTGCCTTGTTATGTCTGATAGAAACCATTTCTTCAATGACCCCTGCATGTAATGGGTAGGTGTGAAATAGATATCGTGTATGTAATTGAGTACTCAAAGTCACTTTTGCTCTACACTTTACCAGTTGTGAGTTTCTCTGTTAACCACCATCTACTGCACAGGGAAACTTCTCTGAGATCTAAGAATGACATGATCTACAGGTAGAGTACTGCAAATTTAGAGGCCAATTTGATACTATATTTATTTAGTAAAGTGATAGTAGTAGGTTTAGTCCTGAGGCTGATAGATTCTTGGACATATAATTTATATCAGGCACATGTTATATGCTGAGCAGTGGACTTTACATATTACCAAAAAGCATGTTGTCACACTCATAATTTTTGTATCACTATGTTATCATGGGCATATCAAGCCACATCCATCATTAAGGAATTTCACAAGTTTCACAGAGGAGCAAGGCTAGTGACTCTCATACCAGCAGCCTTTATACAATCTTCTAGTATGATGAAAGCTATCCAAGGGGGAGAAAACTCCATCATGAAAATCTCTCCTTGTAATATATATAACCAAAGTGTGCTGTTTTTCATTATTTCACATTTAGTGCCAAGTATTTGGTTAATTTGACTAGTGTGAAGAGAAGTGTTGGAGTTGGATGAGTAATTAAGGCAGAGGAGGGATGAAGGAGGCATGACTAATAATAAAAAAATGTGTGTGTGTGTGTGTGTGTGTGTGTGTGTTAATTTTAAAACTTAAAATTATAGTGATCCTACATAGCGGATTGTGCTCATCTTAGAAACCATAATTTGCCAAATAATATACTCAGAGCTACATAAATTTATCCCCAGCAACAAGTTATTCACAAATGTCCCAGAGATCTGCTGAACTAAGCTACTCCCATAGGTTTTAAATGTTTAGTAACATTTTTAAATACAGCTGAAATAAAATCATGTAAAAAGAAATTAGTTAAGCAAACTGAAGATATCATCTCACCATTTATGTGGCTATGGATTCACTCTTCTGTTCAGTCATGCAAAAATTATCACATGGAAAAGTGATGTAAAATAAAGTTTCAAGAAATAATTGAAGAAATTTTTGGGTGAATTGGTCCTGCTAATTTGACATAGAATTGAAGATTTTTTGGTGCTGTAATGCTTTATGAGGTAGTAGATGAAGTTGTCTGTTATTGCTTTTCCTCCTTCTTAGAGAAGGGGCACAGCAGGCATGATTAAGCAGTCACTGGCAGTTAAAAATGTCTGAAATTCTCAGTCTTGCCTTTTCCTGTTAAGCCAATTCAGGATGACAACCAGTAAGACTACTTTGAAGTTCATTATCTCTTTGTGGATCTTACAGAATGCCGATGTGCTACATTGTAATAAATTGAATGTAATATTATACAACCATTTACTATATATTTGAATGTAGTCTTGGGCCTGAGGAGTCATTTCTGTTACATTTCTAGAGGGGTCATAGCACTAATGTGGGTTAAGTTGATACTTCTTTCTCAGCTTTCTCATAGATCACAAAGAGCTAAAGATAAATGTGATTCTGGGTCTGAGTAGAAGGAAAGAACTTCATGTCAGCCCTGTAGTTAATCACTGCATACTGTGTGAAAAATGACTGAATATTGGACAGTTGTCATGTCATAAAAATAAGCGACTCAAACAATAATTCTCTTCAAATGATGGAGGAGAAAAGATAGTCAGTAGAATTTACCTTTGGGATTAAAAATATCAAATAAGTATTCATGGAAAACATTTGAGACATTTATAGACACTGGCCACATGTTCTAATAATTAAATTTCAGTAATTTACTATTTCAATGGATTTTGAATATGATAATAGTACAGCCTTCTGTAATACAAATATGGAATAATTAAAAGATACTTAGGTTTTTTAGGTGAATGCCTGCTAGAAAATCCGGCTTTAGCTTTTGTGTCTGAATGTAGGGAGACAGCTCACCCTCCAAGTGTTTGAAAAATGAGGAGCTAGGAAAATGAGAGATACCTGCTATACATTAAATGTATATCTTAAAATTATGACATTGAGACAGTAAGACATAAAATGCATTTTGATGTACTTTTACTATTTCTCACACATTTTGTGTTTCTTTGTGAACTATAATTTTCATTGATGAGTAACTCTGCTGTGTCTTTTGTATTTCTATGAGTAACAGAGTACACATACTAGGTGATCAGTGATAGCAATTCAGGATACAGATAATGACTGTATAGAAATAAATCATGGCAGATTCCATTATTTAAAACCATACTTTCAATTTTTGAATGTCTTAAAGTTGATGATATTGACAAAACTGAAAACAGTCAGTTACACTAGAGGTGATTATCAACCTGAAAATTAAGCATTTTTCTATATTTTTCTGTTACGCTTGAGGTTATGATTCCCTTGAAATTGCCCTAACATTACAAATCAGTTTTTTTTCAAATATGCACAAATCTCAGTTTCTGTTGAATCTCCTTAATATGATTTATTTTTTAATTGAATTTTTTTTATTAACTTGAGTGTTTCTTATTTACATTTCGAGTGTTATTCCCTTTCCCGGTTTCCAGGCAAACATCCCTCTAATCCCTCCCCCTCCCCTTCTTTATGGGTGTTCCCCTCCCCACCCTCCCCCCATTACTGCCCTCCCCCCAACAATCACGTTCACTGGGGGTTCAGTCTTAGCAGGACCAAGGGCTTCCCCTTCCACTGGTGATCTTACTAGAATATTCATTGCTACCTATGAGGTCAGAGTCCAGGGTCAGTCCATGTATAGTCTTTAGGTAGTGGCTTAGTCCCTGGAAGCTCTGCTTGATTGGCATTGTTGTTCATAAGGGGTATCGAGCTCCTTCAAGCTCTTCGAGTTCTTTCTCTGATTCCTTCAACAGGGGTCCCGTTCTCAGTTCAGTGGTTTGCTGCTGGCATTTGCCCCTGTATTTGCTGTATTCTGGCTGTGTCTCTCAGGAGCGATATACATCCAGCTCCTGTCGGCCTGCACTTCTTTGCTGCATTCATCTTGTCTAATTGGATGGCTGTATATGTATGGGCCACATGTGGGGCAGGCTCTGAATGGTGTTCCTTCTGTGTCTGTCTTAATCTTTGCCTCTCTATTCCCTGCCAAGGGTATTCTTGTTCCCCTTTTAAAGAAGGAGTGAAGCATTCACATTTTGATCATCTGTCTTGAGTTTCATTTGTTCTAGGCATCTAGGGTAATTCAAGCATTTGGGCTAATAGCCACTTATCAGTGAGTGCATACCATGTATGTCTTTCTGTGTTTGGGTTAGCTCACTCAGGATGATATTTTCCAGTTCCAACCATTTGCCTACGAATTTCATAAAGTCGTTGTTTTTGATAGCTGAGTAATATTCCATTGTGTAGATGTAACACATTTTCTGTATCCATTCCTCTGTTGAAGGGCATCTGGGTTCTTTCCAGCTTCTGGCTATTATAAATAAGGCTGCAATGAACATAGTGGAGCACGTGTCTTTTTTATATGTTGGGGCATCTTTTGGGTATATGCCCAAGAGAGGTATAGCTGGATCCTCAGGCAGTTCAATGTCCAATTTTCTGAGGATCCTCCAGACTGATTTCCAGAATGGTTGTACCAGTTTGCAATCCCACCAACAATGGAGGAGTGTTCCTCTTTCTCCACATCCTCGCCAGCATCTGTTGTCCCCTGAGTTTTTGATCTTAGCCATTCTCACTGGTGTGAGGTGAAATCTCAGGGTTGTTTTGATTTGCATTTCCATTATGACTAAAGATGTTGAACATTTCTTTAGGTGTTTCTCCGCCATTCGGCATTCCTCAGCTGTGAATTCTTTGTTTGCAGATGATATGATAGTATATTTAAGTGATCCCAAAAGTTCCACCAGAGAACTACTAAAGCTGATAAACAACTTCAGCAAAGTGGCTGGGTATAAAATTAACTCAAATAAATCAGTTGCCTTCCTCTATACAAAAGAGAAACAAGCCGAGAAAGAAATTAGGGAAACGACACCCTTCATAATAGACCCAAATAATATAAAGTATCTCGGAGTGACTTTAACGAAGCAAGTAAAAGATCTGTACAATAAGAACTTCAAGACACTGAGGAAAGAAATTGAAGAAGACCTCAGAAGATGGAAAGATCTCCCATGCTCATGGATTGGCAGGATTGATATAGTAAAAATGGCCATTTTACCAAAAGCAATCTACAGATTCAATGCAATCCCCATCAAAATACCAATCCAATTCTTCAAAGAGTTAGACAGAACAATTTGCAAATTCATCTGGAATAACAAAAAACTCAGGATAGCTAAAGCTATCCTCAACAATAAAACGACTTCAGGGGGAATCACTATCCCTGATCTCAAGCAGTATTACAGAGCAATAGTGATAAAAACTGCATGGTATTGGTACAGAGACAGACAGATAGACCAATGGAATAGAATTGAAGACCCAGAAATGAACCCACACACCTATGGTCACTTGATTTTTGACAAAGGAGCCAAAACCATCCAATGGAAAAAAGATAGCATTTTCAGCAAATGGTGCTGGTTCAACTGGAGGGCAACATGTAGAAGAATGCAGATCGATCCATCCTTATCACCCTGTACAAAGCTTAAGTCCAAGTGGATCAAGGACCTCCACATCAAACCAGACACACTCAAACTAATAGAAGAAAAACTAGGGAAGCATCTGGAACACATGGGCACTGGAAAAAATTTCCTGAACAAAACACCAATGGCTTATGCTCTAAGATCAAGAATCGACAAATGGGATCTCATAAAACTGCAAAGCTTCTGTAAGGCAAAAGACACTGTGGTTAGGACAAAATGGCAACCAACAGATTGGGAAAAGATCTTTACCAGTCCTACAACAGATAGAGGCCTTACATCCAAAATATACAAAGAACTCAAGAAGTTAGACCACAGGGAAACAAATAACCCTATTAAAAAATGGGGCTCAGAGCTAAACAAAGAATTCACAGCTGAGGAATGCCGAATGGCGGAGAAACACCTAATTGAAATTTTTGTTGCTTACTAAACACATTTGTATGCTAACTTCTTAAAATCCATTTCCTTGTGTGTGTTTGTCATGCTGAAAGTTCAACTCTGAGCATTTGAATATAATTAGAATTCTTCCACCACTGAGCTATATCCCTGGCCCATGTAAACTGATTAGAAGATGAAAATGAAGGCGGGCATACCGGCTCAGGCCCGTAATGTAATCCGCTCAGTGACGGAGGCAGGAGAAACGTCTGCTTTCTGACCAGCATGGGCTGCAGTACCAGAAAAGCAGAGAAACAATGGGTAGGAGAGTGGTAGCAAAAGATTAGAAAGAGAGTTAGCAAGAAGGTGAATGTGTACATGGCATGAGGTGACCAATAAAGTAAAAAATTCGAAGCCATATGTAATTTAGGATGGATTTTATACAGGCTATGTAAAAGTTGTTTTGCTGGCACTGGAAACTAATTCATCTATTATTACTTCACACTTTTTTTTCTTTTCTTTTTTTAGGAACTGGGGACCGAACCCAGGACCTTGCGCTTGCTAGGCAAGTGCTCTACCACTGAGCTAAATCCCCAGCCCCTTATTTCACACTTTAATTTCACATCTATTTTACTGTTACCTCAATTAATGTTTCTACATTTTTGTAACAGTTTCCCTAAGATTAAATGTATACTTACACACACACACATGCACACACACACACACACACACACATATGCACACATACACACACACGCACACATACACACATACACACATACTTATACATTACACATACACACACAAACATACACACATATGCACACACACATATATATGCACATACTCTACACATACACAGACAAATATATATATATATATATTTATACATATAATACATATTCATATATACCGTGAACTTGCTTCATTCTGCTACTGGAATAGATTCTTGGCCTAAAGCATGCTTGATAATTTCTCACTCCTATTAAATTGTCCATGTTGCTAAAGTCTCAAGAAATAGTCAGAACTGTAACCTGAGGGGAAGTGATGCAAAATGAGACTCAATACAGTCCCTTAAGCATGAAAAAGAAAATATTTCCTTTCCTTTGCAGTCTTCAAATTGAGTTAACAGTTCCCTGTTGATTTACAGTGAGATTTAAGTGAGACGGTAGCCAAACGCCTCTCCCAATCTGTTTGTGGAGGGAAAGAACATGGAGAGTGTGAGATCATGTCCCACTAGATCTCTCTAGCTTCAATACTTCTCTTCACTAGATTAATCATTCGTATGAAAGAATGAGAAGGAGATTCTAATTTTCCATGCTTTTACCCTATCACAGGGACCACTAGTGAATACCATTAGATCATCCCATAGAAGACTTACTGTATTGTATCATATACGTAAGGCTGTTAGAAACGAGTCATTTGCTTACCCTTCTGGGGAAAGAGAAAGTAATTTATTTCATGGCACTTGAGATTCTAAAGTAGTACATTTCTTCTATTTGTCTTCACTCCGAAAACATTCATATTTTGAATTCTGAACATTAGAACATTGTAACTTTTGACTAAATTAAATAGAATCAGTAGTCAGTTTATAAATGTATGATTCAATAACTGTGATCTGTCCATAATAAAATATCTTAAAATATCAGAGAGTGGGTATATCACTTTTGTTTAATAGGTTTAATCAGTGTAATAGGCCATCTATGGGTGTAGATACAAACCATTAAGGGACATCATAGTACTATATCAATTAGAGATTAATTAAAGTATTAGAAACACAATGACCTTTTAAATAGAGTCAAAATCAAAAAGACGTGTACAAGGTTAGTAAAGCACAGAAAAAAAAAAGGTGAAGAGTGACCAAAGTGCAGCTGGAAACACAGAAATTCGACATGCAAAGTAAACACTTGCATAGTCATTGACCTGGTGTTTGCTTTCTTCTGCCTGCTCAACTTAACAGTTTCCTAAAGGAGCGCCCAAATAAACTGGTTAGCACAGAGCTTCAGCATGAGATTCAAGTAAGATGCTAAACAAAGAGTATCTATTTGAAAGGAAGTTAACTGGCAGCTCAAGAATTCATTCCAAACACTTAAATATTGTACATTTATTTTTAATGTCTATTATTTATCTGAGATTGGTCTTTGAAAAAGGTGGGATGCACCATGTGCTTGAAAAACATCTCTTAGAAATATGAAGATCATAGATTATTTATTCAATTGCTGTACTTTATTCATAATAAATTCCAGATACAGAGATTTTCATGTGGAGAGCTGTGGAATATTAATATTCTCTACAACCAATGTGGTGTCATAATCTTCCACTACACAGGCCTAAGTATTCCCTATTGTATGTCTGCATGCCTGCTCAGTTTTTGTACCTCAGGAAGTCTTTTGTATACTGAAGCACCAAAGGGCAGAAACACTTTGCTAATAAGAGGTGTGTACTTCAGACACTCTGCGGGAAACAAGCTTTTCAATAAATACCATTCCTGAAGAGTATACCTCATTAGTCCTTTTATTTTACATTGTGGAAACATGCCACATTGTTCATGAAATTCACATGCATTTTGAGAATGTGAAACACATTGCATTGAAACACTAAAATCTTATATAAAAGAAAATATGCTTTTCACAACTTTATTATCCAACCCTCGGAGGTTTATGAGAATAAGGACTATAATATCCAAATCCAAAGGGATGGAAAGCAGGTGAAATGCAATAGTTTTGTGACAAAATTGTTCTAAACACACAAATGTTTAGGCTTTTCATCACTGAACTTAATCTCTTGTTCTAGTAAACAAACATCAAATTTAAATTTAATTTAATTTGGTTACTACTTAAGTGAGTTATTTGGTAACTGGTAATCTTTTGGTCAGTATTAACACATTATTTATAAAAATAAAACATAAAAATCAACAGAATTCATTCACTGACGGTGAGTATGAAACTTCAGAATCATTGGAGAGAAATTAAAGATTCCAAGTGTTCCTATCCATAGTATACTATGTTTTTCTTTGTACTTTTAAGCATTTAAGTACACTAACTATGCTTATTGATTTTTGTCTTTACAAAAATGTAAAATATTTGAATAAATGTCAAACAACAATAAAAATTTCTCAGAAACAAAATTTCTTTAATTGGAAAGTTATAACATTACAAATCAAAAATTTTAAGGTTTTAATATAAATCAATATATACTTTCCTGTTGAAATCTATTTAACAGAGACAATTAACATGTTGGTTTATTCATTAGTCCTGGAAACCTCTCATATACCATATTTCTGTGTCTAAAAATACATTTAATTATAATATTTAAAATTAAATTTGCTATAAAATGTAAACAGATCTTAAAAGGTATCATTTATTATGGACCCATTTCTGCATAATGGTTGTGACACTATTTTAGATACAGGTCTTATGAAACAGGTCATACCCAGTTCATCTGATTATTTTAGTCATTATATAGAGACATACTTATCATAAGAGTGATGATAACTACAGTGTCTTGCCTGCTGCATGGTATCAGATACATACATGTGATTCACGAAGAATTTCATGCTGCTGTTTGTTTGAAAAGGTATACATATTTCTGTGTTGACCCCATTGGATGTGCTTTGTCATAAAACAAAAATGTTTCTATCAAGTCCTAGATATGTCACTAATAAATTAATTTAGTAAATACAAGAGAGACATGTTGCTCAAAATAAAGTACGAAACACTAAGCTATATATGACAGAAGTAGTGAGGAGGTATTGTAAAATATTTCATATAAACAACAAAATACATGTCCCTCCTTACTAGACTGAAGGTAAAAGATAAATACATTCCAAATGTGGTCAGATTCTTAACAAGACAGAAGCTGGAAAGAACCCAGATGCCCTTCAACAGAGGAACGGATACAGAAAATGTGGTACATCTACACAATGGAATATTACTCAGCTATCAAAAACAACGACTTTATGAAATTCGTAGGCAAATGGTTGGAACTGGAAAACATCATTCTGAGTGAGCTAACCCAAACACAGAAAGACATACATGGTATGCACTCATTGATAAGTGGCTATTAGCCCAAATGCTTGAATTACCCTAGATGCCTAGAACAAATGAAACTCAAGACGGATGATCAAAATGTGAATGCTTCACTCCTTCTTTAAAAGGGGAACAAGAGGGGGCTGGGGATTTAGCTCAGTGGTAGAGCGCTTACCTAGGAAGCGCAAGGCCCTGGGTTTGGTCCCCAGCTCCAAAAAAAAAAAAAAAAAAAAAAAGGGGGAACAAGAATACCCTTGGCAGGAAAGAGAGAGGCAAAGATTAAAACAGAGACTGAAGGAACACCCATTCAGAGCCTGCCCCACATGTGGCCCATACATATACAGCCACCCAATTAGACAAGATGGATGAAGCAAAGAAGTGCAGACCGACAGGAGCCGGATGTAGATCGCTCCTGTGAGACACAGCCAGACTACAGCAAATACAGAGGTGAATACCAGCAGCAAACCACTGAACTGAGAATAGGACCCCCGTTGAAGGAATCAGAGAAAGAACTGGAAGAGCTTGAAGGGGCTCGAGATCCCATATGTACAACAATGCCAAGCAACCAGAGCTTCCAGGGACTAAGCCACTAACTAAAGACTATACATGGACTGACCCTGGACTCTGACCCCATAGGTAGCAATGAATATCCTAGTAAGAGCACCAGTGGAAGGGGAAGCCCTGGGTCCTGCTAAGACTGAACCCCCAGTGAACTAGACTGGTGGGGGGAGGGCGGCAATGGGGGGAGGGTTGGGAGGGGAACACCCATAAGGAAGGGGAGGGGGGAGGGGGATGTTTGCCCGGATACCGGGAAAGGGAATAACACTCGAAATGTATATAAGAAATACTCAAGTTAATAAAAAAAAAAGAAATTCTAGTTATTTCAAAAATCTTTTGTTGAGTATCAAGAACTCCATATGTCTAGAAATGAATTCAAACCTGTTGTTTTCCTCAGTTGTTAATCAAAATGACTTGTTATACATTGCAAAGTCAATGCTGGCCTCCTGGTCCTTCTGTCACCACAGCTACTCATCCTTTTTATTGACCAGCTATTCTTCCTACTCTCTCTCTCTCTCTCTCTCTCTCTCTCTCTCTCTCTCTCTCTCTCTCTCTCCCTCTCTCTCTCTCCCTCTCTCTCTCTCTCTCTCTCTCTCTCTCTCTCTCTCTCTCCCTCCCTCCCTCCCCCTCCCTCCCTCCCTCCCTCCTCTATTTATCATGCTGCTTTCCATCTCTTTCAGAAAGCCTTGGCCATATACAGTCTACCTCGTTCTCTCTGCTGAACTTTTATTGTTATTTTCTTCAATTTTATATATAATAAATAGCCTTTTTCCTAATAATAGAGTGGTTCCATCTGTAATTCCTTTACTTTCCCCTTTCACATGCATCTGGTGTTTAAATAATTATAATTTATTAATTTAGCTTTCTATACAAGCTACTTTTATGTCAACTTCACATAAGTTATAGTCATCAGAGAGGAGTGGGCCTCAATTGAGAAAATGCCTCAATAAGACTAGGGTGTAAGGAATTTTCTGAATTAGTGATATTTGGGGGGAGCCCATTTTCATCCTGTAGAGCTGATGAGCCTTGGATTTTTCAGAAAACCTATGTAAAGCAATTCATGATATAAACCATTCTGGCTAATATAATTGATCCCTGATTCTTCAGGTCCAGTAAGCAAAACACAGGCTTCTAATAAACTTCCCTTGGCTCTTCTACCACTTTCCACCTTGAGCCTCTTATTGAACTGGTATTGCAGACCTCCCACTTCTCTAATTACTAATCAGAAAGAACCAGCAATCAAAGAGACCGTGTCCTCCCTTAACATTAGTAATGCCAGCAGCAAACCACCGAAGTGAGAATAGGATCCTCTTCGGGGGAATTATAGGAAGTATTGAAAGAATTGAAGGGGCTTGCAACCCCATAAAAACAACAATGCCAATGAACCTGAGCTTCCAGGGACTAAACCACTACCGAAAGACTATAGTGGACAGACCCAGGGCTCCAACTGGATTTGTAGCAGAGAATAGCATTGTTGGGACTCCAGTGGAAGGGAAAGCCCTTGGTCCTGCCAACGTTGGATTCCCCAGTGCAAGAGAATATGGGGGAGGGCAATAAGGGGGATTTATAAGGGTAACACCCTTATGGGAGAGGGGAGGGCATAGGGGCTTATGGACAGGAAACCAGCAAGGGGAATAACCTTTGAAATGGAAGTAAAGAAATACATAATAAAAAATTAAAAAAAATAAAATAAAATCAAAAATGAAAACAAACAAAACAAAAAAAAATTCTGGAATGGTAAGTCTCAGGCATTGCTTCTGTCTAGAAATGATCTCAACTGGACTACAGAAGAATTTCTAGTGCTTAGATAAAAGACAGGACCCCCAGAAACTTATGAAACAGTATTTCTAACCTCAATAATATCATTTCCCTGCTTCTGGCAGAATTGATTGGCTTTCCGTTGACTTGTAGATATGTTTACATATATAAGACCATGCTGGCCTCTGAGAGTAGAGAAGAAGAAATGGAAGGAGCTTGAGAGAAGATAGCTAGGAGGGGCTAGAAGGAGAAAATGAGATGAAGAGATGTATTTCTATTTCAATGAAAAACAATAATTCCCAGCTTATCTGTATCATTTCAAAGATGACCAATTAGTATTAGATAATCAATTAAAAGGCATATCCCTGAGGATAGATCACTGGTTCTCTCACTTCTAGTATGTCTTATTTAGCTGCTTGGAGATCTTTGCTGATGTTTATTTGTTTGTTTTTCATTAAAAACAGTAACTCATAAATAAGGAAAAAATTAAATCAAAACATGATTGCAATTCTTGAAACAGTCAGTACAGAACCATAGTTAAAGTTACAGGTGGCATATAACCCAATCACATGAAAACAGATGTTTCATTATAAACAGAATGAACCTAGCTTGTCTTTATAATAAGATGACTTTTAAGTCATGAGAGCAGGATGACTCTTCAGTATGAGAAATATACCTGGTTATAAGGAGCCATGATGCTATTGCATTTGGAAGTATGCCGGCTTATTATAGAATCAAGAGAAGGTTCTCTTCATAACTTCAGTGTGCAGGTAGGTTTCCACTACTCAAAACTATTTCCTTCCTATTGAGCAGACCTTATATCTAATTAGAGAATTGTTGATAACAGAAAAGATATGATTGCCAGTATTGCATACTTAGGGATATTTTGCCATGGAATCATTACTGTGAATCATAAATATCACAGGTGAGTATTAATATTGTTTGCCTTCCTCACTTGAACGTTTTTATAACACCTTCTTTTACTATAAAATCTAGAAATTTAGGCCTAGTATTGGATTGTTTTAACCTGCCACCTCACAATAATGACCTGGAGACTTTTGTTTAATTTATGAAAGCTTATGTACTATCCCTCTTATATCTTAATTAACCCACTTATTCCAGTCAAAGTTTGCCACATGGCCCAGTTACCTTTAGGTCCTCATATGCTATGATTCCTCCATGTATGGCTGGCTAGTCGCTGCTCCTCAATTCTTCCCATAGTTCCTATCTCAGACCCAATGTGCCACCTTTACTCTGCTGCCTCAGCTATAGGCTTCCAACTGTTTATTAAATCCATCAGAATGTGATGGAATAAACGTTTACATAATACTAAGGCAGGTGATGATTCAATAAAAATTGCAGGACCAAAGTCCAGCCTGGGTTCAACTGTCTGCTGGTAGAGCAAGAAACATTTGAATAATGCAAAGACAAACTTTACACAGTGCACAGAATGATTATCCTAACATATGCCATTGACAATATACCCCTCAAAGACCCACAAATTATCTAACAAAAGTAGCAACACCAGGTTTCATCACTTTTGAATTGTTGGTTGGAGCAGTCTAAGAGACTCGCAAAACAGTATAAGGGGTTGCTGTTGCTCTTACTTGCTTCCCAAAGTTTGAAGGGAAATACCAATTGTATAAAACACAAAGTACTTTAGACAGAGAACTTGAATAATCCGTGGTGTATCTGTTCTGAAATATTTCCATAGGTTTGATAGATTATTTAAAAGAAAAATCCTAATGCTATGATTTTTCAAGCTGTAGGTTATGACCCCATTGGGGTTAGAATGACCCGTACACAGCGGCTATTTAAGAAAAATCAGAAAACACAGATATTGCATTAGTAATAGATTTTAAAAGATCAAAATTTGAGGAGTTATGAAATAGGAAAAACAAAATCTCAGTGGCAATGAACTTTAGCCAATATCTAATGTGAACTGGGCATGAATACCTCCTACTCTATTTCTCAGAATATGGCTAATAATCCACATTTTGAAGATCTCAAGATTATTTTTGCCTAGTAACAGAAGAAATCCAAAAAAAAAAATTGTACTGTTTATTGACTCTTCTATCCTGTCTTCACTTCCTTTACTTTTACTTTTACTTTTAAAGTGAAATTGTACCACAATACAGTTTTGTTGTTTTTTTTGTTTTGTTTTGTTTTTGTTTTTTTTAAGTTTAGTTTTCTCTGAATTATTTTCTGAATGAGGTCAATGAGATTTTGAGCCAAGGAAGGTCATTTAGTGATTTCAGATGACAGAGCTTTGCAGATAAAATACTGAAAAAGTGATCAAGTAACAAAAGGAAAAGGAAATCTGACAGTTTTATTTCATAGGATCTGAGAGGTTGGCACTCCATGAATTTTCCTGGGAGGTTTTTAAACCCATCATGCCATTAAAGCAATTCATAGTAGAATATGAGATGTCCATGCTTTATATGCATATGATACCATTCTCAGTATTTGTTTTAATATCCTATGAACATGATACAGTATGGAAAATTCCAACATTGTTGATAACAACCTTTATCCATCAAAAAGGAAGTAGGTGGGGAAAGAAGAAGGAAGAGAGGCTGGGGAGGAGAAGAGGAAGATGATGATGAGGAGGAAGATGAGGAGGAGAATAAGCAAATTAATATAATAATGGAACATTGGTCTTTGTGGATATGTAGCTAATAGATCACACTGGAATAAAGGAGAGATAGAATGTGCACCAGCATGAGTATAAGCTGTAATAAAGTTTGCAATGTTAAGATGGTTCACAGATGGAAAAGAGAACCGCGGGCATAGATGATACAATAGAGGAAATTGTTACATCAGACAAAGAAAATAGTAAATCTAATAAAATCCTGACACAAAATGTCCAGGAAATCTGCAGTACTATGAACACACCTAACCTAGGGAAAAAAAGGAATAGAAGAAGGCGAAATCTCACCTCAAAGGTCCAGAAAGTATTCTCAACAAAATCATAGAATGCAACATTCTTAACCTAAGGAAAGTGATGCTTATAAATGTACAAAAAGCTTAGAGCACACCAGTTAGACTGGATCCGAAAAGAAAATCTTCCTGACACATGATAATAAAAACACAAAATCTACAGAAAAAAATTAAGAATATTTAAAGCAGCAAGCATAAAAGACCAGGTGACATACAAAGTCAGACCTAGCAGAATTACATCCAACTTCTCTACAGACTCTAGAAGGGCTTGGACAGATATCTTGTAACTTCTACAAACCCAAAGGTGCCAACCTAGACTACATATCCAGCAAAACTCTCAATCACTGTAGATAGAGTAAACAAGATACTTCAAGCCAAATACAAATTCATAAAATATCTTTTGACAAATCCAGTTTTATATGAAATATTGGGGAAAAAACTCCCACAAAACGAGTATAATTTCATTCAAGAAAACAGAAAAAGTAAGGAATTCCATACCATCACAAACAAGGAAAGTGAACATGCATGCTAACGCGCACGTACACACAGACACGCACACACACACACACACACACACACACACACACACACATACACACCACCACCACCCTCACCACCACCACCACCATCACCACCACCAATATCACAATAACAAGAAATAACAATCAGTGGTCATTAATATAGCTCAACATTATTGAACTCAACTTCCCCAATAAAAACAAAGGCTAACAAAATGGATGTGAAATGGGGATTCTTCATTCTGCTGTATACAAGAAACTGTCCTACACAATAAAGATAGATATTACCATATATCTATAAATATTATAAAGGGCTGAAAAGGTTTTCTAAGCAAATGAACTCAAGAAGCAAGCTGGATTAGCCTTTTAATATCTAATAAAATATACTTTCAACCAAAATTAATCAAAAGGGACAGGTAAAGATATATCATAACTATCAGAGAACAAATCTACCCAGAGGATAGCTCAATTCTTAACATCTATGCCCTAAACACAATGTCAGCCATAAGAAACATTGTTTTTAGGGTTGGGTATTTAGCTCAGTGGTAGAGCGCTTACCTAGCAAGCACAAGGCCCTGGGTTCGATCCCCAGCTCTGAGAAAAAGAAAAAATAAAGAAACATTGTTATTAAAGCTTAATAGTACTTCTTACCTATGTATTAATAGTGGGAAACTTAACACCCCACTGTCATCAATTAACAGGACATGCAGACAAAAACAAAACAGAGATATTTAAATTATCAGACAATATCAAATGGACCAAACAGACATCTATACAATATTTCAACAAAACACAAAGAATATATGTTCTTCTCAGAACTTTATGGATCCTTCTCCAAAACTGACTTTATAGTCAGTCACAAAGGAAGCTTCAACATATATAAGAAAGTTGAAATAATGTTTTGCATCTTATCAGACCACCATGGATTAAAGCTGGAATTCAAAAATGAGAGAAGAAAAATTTCAACCCTAAGTTTAACCTGTCTACAAAAAATACAGATACAGGGGATGGAAAAGAAACTGAGGGAATGGCCAAACAATAACCAGCCCAAATTGAGACCCATTTGTAAATGCCAATCTCTGAAACTATTAATGACACTGTTATGCTTGTAGACAAGAGCCTAGCATGGATGTCCTCTGAGAGGCTCTACCCAGCAGCTGACTCAGACAGATGTAGACATCCATAGCTAATTACCCATTCTTTCCATAAAGACCTGCAGATACTCTATACGAAACTTATACACTAGAAATTCACCCAGTAGCAGATATGTTAAGAATATGATATATGTTGAAATCTTAAATTTTATAAACCAGACTATCTGTTACTATATATTTAGCCTTCTACATTACCCTGATTCTCAAATTGCCACTTCCATTTGACATTTTTCTTACATGATACTATGTTTGAAATACACTTGATTTTTTTTTTTTACTTTTTGCTATAAACCCACAAGATATCGCCTTATTCTTTATTTTTTGTGGTAATGAGTTTTACTCTACAGGTGCGTAAATATATTTACCTGATAATATCTTTAGTTCAGGGTAGTTTTATAACCATTTAACACAAGCTAAAGTTACGGGAATATAGGGGACCTCATGTGAAATATCTCTGTAACGTTGGGCTGAAGGACATTTTCTTAGTGATGAACGGGAGAGCATCCAGTCAACTATGAGCAGTGCAATCTCAGCATTGATGATTCCAGGTCCTACAAGAAAGCAGGCTGAGCAAACTGAGGGGAGTAAGCAGTATCCCGCCATAGATGGCACACCTCCCTTTTGGTTACTGCCCTGCTGAATTCCTGCCCTCACTGCTCTTGTCTGTTTGTTCTTTATTTATTTCTTTTTGTTAAGTAGGTTGGTTGTTTTGAGACATGGTTTATCTGTGCATCTCTGGCTATCCTCGAATTTACTCTGTAAAACAGACATGCCCCAAACTCAAGAGATTCATCTGCCACTGCCTCCAGAGTGCTGGGATTAAAGACATGCACTAAGAGACATTCCCCGGATCTGAAGGTACCCATTCCCAAGGGAGGGAGAGCTAAACCTTCAGAGGGGCAGACACACCTGGGAAGCCAGAAGAGACTACACTCTGCCCACATTTCTGACTCCAGAAGAAAACACCTAACTCCATCTGGGATCCCGATGCACAGGGCCCCAGGAAAAGGCGGTGCAGGACCTCCTTGTTGCTGCGTTCACGGAGAGCTCAAAAGTAGCCCCCCCCACAAGCAACTTCTGCCAAGGGACCACAGGTAAGACCAAATTTTCTGCTCCAAGAGCACTGCCTGGTGGACTCAGGACATAGGTCCACAGGAACAGCTGAAGACCAGTAGACAGGAAAGACTACACGCTCAAAGCAGAACACTCTGTTTCCATAAATGGCTGAAAGGAAACAGGAAAACAGTTCTACAGCACTCCTGACACACAGGAATATAGGACAGTCTAGCCACTGTCAGAAATAGCAGAACAAGGTAACACCAGAGACAACCTGATGGCGAGAGGCAAGCACAGGAACCCAAGCAACAGAAACCAAGACTATATGGCACCAACGAAGCCCAATTCTCCGACCAAAGGAAACACTGAATATTCAAACACAACAGAAAAGCAAGATCTAGGTTTAAAATCACATTTGATCATGATGGAGATAATCAAGAAAGACATAAAGAACTCCCTTAAAGAAATGCAGGAAAACACAAATAATCAGGCAGAAGCATGGTAGATAGAAAATGCAAAAATCCCTGAAAGAATTACAGTAAAACACAATCAAACAGGTGAAGGGATTAAAAATGGAAATAAAAGCAATAAAGAAAGCACAAAGGGAGACTACCCTGGATATAGAAAACCAAAGGAAGAGACAAGGAGCGATAGAAGCATCAACAGAATGCAAGAGATAGAAGAGAGAATCTCAGGGGCAGAAGACTCCATAGAAATCGTCAACACAACTCTCAGATATACTGTTAAACGGAAAAGGCTACTGGCCCAAAACATACAGGAAATCCAGGACTCAATGAGAAGATCAAACCTAAGGATAATAGGTATGGAAGAGAATGAAGAATCCCAACTCAAAGGACCAGTAAAATATCCTCAAAAGACCATAGAAGAAAACTTCCCTAACCTAAAAAAAGAGATGCCCATAAACATACAAGAAGCCTACAGAAGTCCGAATAGATTGGACCAGAAAAGAAACTCCTCTCATCCCATGATAGTCAAACACTGAATGCACAAAACAAAGAAAGAATATTAAAAGCAGTAAGGGAAAAACGTCAAATAACATATAAAGGCAGACCTATCAGAATTACACCACACTTCTCAACAGAGACTATGAAAGCCAGAAATCCTTAGCCAGAACCTAAAAGAAAACTAATGCCAGCCCAGGTTACTCTATCCAGCACAAGTCTTAATTAACATACATGAAGAAACCAAGTTATTCCATGACAAAACCAAATTTACATAGTATCGTTCTACAAATCCAGCCCTAAAAAGGTTAATAAAGGGTAAAGCCCAATACAAGGAGGCAAACTGCACCCTAGAAAAAGCAAGAACTAATCGTTTTGCACCAAAACAATGAGAAGACAAGCACAAACATAATCTCACATCCAAACATGAACATAACAGGAAGCAATAATCACTATTCCTTAATATCCCTCAACATCAATGGACTCAATTCCCCAATAAAAAGACACAAATTAACAAACTGGATATGCAATGAGTACCCAACATTTTGCTGCCTACAGGAAACACACCTCAGAGACAAAGACAGACACTACCTCAGAGTAAAGGACTAGAAAACAACTTTCCAAGCAAATAGTATGAAGAAGCTGGAGTAGCCATTCTAATATCGAATAAAATCGATTTTCAACCGAAAGTCATCCAAAAATATAAGGAAGGACGCTTCACATTCATCAAAGGAAAATACACCAAGATGAACTCTCAATCCTAAATATCTATGCTTGAAAGACAAGGGCACTTACATACATAAAAGATACCTTAATAAAGCTCAAAGCACACATTGCAAGTTCCACAATAATAGTAGAAGATTTCAACACCCCACTCTCATCAATGGACAGATCATGGAAACAGAAATTAAACAGAGACATAGACAGACTAAGAGAGGTCATGAGCCAAATGGACTTAACAGATATTTATAGAACATTCTACCCTAAAGCAAAAGGATATACCTTCTTCTCACCACATCATGGTACTTTCTCCAAAATTGACCATATAATTGGTCATAAAACAGGCCTCAACATATAAAGAGAGATAGAAATCATCCCAGGAATCCTATCACACCACCACGGGCTAAAGCTGGTCTACAATAACAATGAAAAAAGAATGCCCACATATACATGGAAGTTGAATAATGCTCTATTCAATGATAACCTGGTCAAGGAAGAAATAAAAAAAAGAAATTAAAGACTTCTTAGAATTTAATGAAAATGAAGGTATAACATACCCAAACTTATGGGACACAATGAAAGCTGTGCTAAGAGGAAAACTCATATTTTTGAATGCCAGCAGAAAAAAAAAAAAAAAACAGGAGAAAGTATATGTCAGCAGCTTGACAGCACACCTAAAAGCTCTAGAACTAAAAGAAGCAAATACACCCAGGAGGAATAGAAGGAAGGAAATAATCAAATTCAGAGCTGAAATCAACCAAGTAGAAACAAATAGGACTATACAAAGAATCAACAGAACCAAAAATTGGTACTTTGAGAAAATCAACAAAATAGATAAATGCTTAGCCAGACTAACAAGAGAACACAGAGAGTGTGTCCAAATTAACAAAATCAGAAATGAAAAGAGAGACATAACATTAGAGCCAGAGGAAATTCAAAAAATCATCAGATCCTTCTACAAAAGACTATATTCAGTAAAACTTGAAACTCTGGAGGAAACGGACAATTTCCTACGCAGATACCAGGTATCGAAGTTAAATTAAGAACAAATAAACCATTTCAACAATCCCATATCATCTAAAGAAATAGAAGCAGTCATTAAAAGCCTCCGAACCAAAAGGCACCCAGGTCCAGAAGGGTTCAGGGCAGAATTCTATCAGACCTTCATAGAAGAGAAGACCTCATACCAAAACTATCCAAACTATTCCACAAAATTGAAACAGATTGAGTCCTACTGAATTCCTCCTATGATGCCATAATTACTCTTATACATAAACCACAGAAAGATCCAACAAAGAAAGAGAACTTCAGACCTATTTCCCTTATGAATATCGACACAAAGATACTAAATAAAATTCTTGCAAACCTAATCCAAGTGCATATCAAAACAATCATCCATCATGATAAAGTAGGCTTCATTCCAGGGACTCAGGGATGGTTTCCAATATGGAATACCATCAATGTAATCCACTACATAAACAAACTGAAGGATAAAAAACACATGATCATTTCATTAGATGCTGAAAAATCATTTGACAAAATTCAACACCCCTTCATGATAAAAGTCCTGGAAAGAACAGGAATTCAAGGCCCATGCCTAAACATAGTAAAACCCATATACAGCAATCCAGTAAGCTAATATTAAACCAAAAGAAGAGAAACTTGAAGCAATCCTTCTAGAATCAGAGACTAGAAAAGGCTGCTAGTTCTCAAAGTCCTAGCCAAAGCATTTGGAAAACAAAAAGAGATCAAAGGGATACAGATTGGAAAGGAAGAAGTCAAAATATCATTATTTGCAGAAGATATGATTGTATACTTAAGTGATCTGAAAAATTTCAACAGAGAACTACTAAACCTGATAAACACCTTCAGCAAAGTGGCTGGGTATAAAATTAATTCAAATAAATCAGTAGCCTCACTCTACACAAAAGAGAATCAAGCTGAGAAAGAAATTAGGGAAATGACACCCTTCATAATAGTCCCAAATAATATAAAATATCTTGATGTGACTTTACCCAAGCAAGTGAAAGATCTGTATGATAAGAACTTCAAACCTCTGAAGAAAGAAATTGAAGAAGATCTCAGAAGATCGAAAGATCTCCCATGCTCACGGATTGGCAGGAATAATACAGTAAAAATGGCTATTTTACCAAAAGCAACCTACAGATTCAATGCAATCCCCATCAAAATTCCAACCCAATTCTTAATGGAGTTAGACAGAACAATTTGAAAATTCATCTGGAATAACAAAAAAACCCAGAATAGCTAAAACTATCCTTAAACATAAAAAGAATTCCAAGGAAATCACTGTCCCTGGACTCAAGCATTATTACTGAACAATAGTGATAAAAACTGTATGACATTGGTACAGAGACAGGCAGATAGACCAGTGGAATAGAATTGAAGACCCAGATATGAACCCACACCTATGGTTATTTGATTTTTGACAAAGGAGCCAAAAACATGTCATGGAAAAAAAAGATAGCATTTTCAGCAAATGGTGCTGGTTCAACTGGAAATCAGCATGTAGAAGAATGCAGATCTATCCATTCTTATCACCCTGTACAAAGCTTAAGTCCAAGTGGATGAAGGACTTCCACATACAACCAGATATACTCAAACAAATAGAAGAAATATGGGGCAGATGCTCAAACACATGGTCACTGGAGAAAATTTCCTGAACAAAACACCAATGGCTTATGCTCTAAGATCAAGAATCAACAAATGGGATCTCATAAAACTGCTAACTTCTGTAAGGCAAAGGACATTGTTAGGATAAAATGGCAATCAACAGATTGGGAAAAGACCTTTACCAATCCTACAACCAATAGAGGGATAATATACAAAATATACAAAGAACTCAAGAAGTTAGACCGCAGGGACAGAAATAACCCTATTAAAAATGGTGTTCAGGGCTAAACAAAGAATTCATAGCTTAGGAATGCCAAATGGTGGAGAAACACCTAAAGAAATGTTCAACATCTTTAATCATAAGGGAAGTGCAAATCAAAACAACCCTGAGATTCCACCTCACACCATTGAAAATGGCAAAGGTCACAAACTCAGGTGACAGAAGATGCTGGTGAGGATGTGGAGAAAGAGGATCACTCCTCCATTGTTGGTGGGATTGCAGACTGGTACAACCATTCTGGAAATCAGTCTGGAGGTTCTTCAGAAAATTGGACATTGAACTGCCTGAGGACCCAGCTATACCTCTCTTGGGCATATACCCAAAACATGCCCCAACATATAACAAAGACCCATGCTCCATTATGTTCATAGCGGCCTATTTACAATAGCCAGAAGCTGGAAAGAACCCAGATGCCCTTCAACAGAGGAATGGATACAGAAAATGTGGTATATCTTCACAATGGAATATTATTCAGCTATAAAACAATGACTTTATGAAATTCACAGGCAAATGGATGGAACTGGAAAATATCATCCTGAGTGAGGTAACCCAATCACAGAAAATCACACATGGTATGCACGTATTGATTAGTAGATATTAGCCCAAATGCTCAAATTACCCTAGATACACAGAACACGTGAAACTCAAGAAGGATGACCAAAGTGTGAACGCTTCACTCCTTCTTTAAAAGGGGAACAAGAATACCCTTAGGAGGGAATAGGGAGGCAAAGTTTAGAACAGAGGCAGAAGGAACACCCATTCAGAGCCTGCCCCACATGTGGCCCATACATATACAGCCTCCAAACTAGATAAGATGGATGAAGCAAAGAAATGCAGGCTGACAGGAAACGGATGTAGATCTCTCCTGAGAGACACAGCCAGAATACAGCAAATACATACGCGAATGCCATCATTAAACAACTGAGCTGAGAATGGGACCCCTGGTGAAGGAATCTTAGAAAGGACTGAAAGAGATTGAAGGGGCTTGAGACTCCATATGAACAACAATGTCAACCAACCAGAGCTTCCAGGGACTAAGCCACTACCCAAAGACTATACACGGACTGACCCTGGGCTCCAACTGCATAGGTAGCAATGAATATCCTAGTAAGAGCACCAGTGGAAGGGGAAGCCCTTGGTCCTACCAAGGCTGAACCCCTGTGAACGTGATTGTTGGGGGGAGGGCGGTACTGGGGGAAGCATGGGGAGGGAATACCCATATAGAAGGGGAAGCTTTAGGGGGATATTGGCCTGGAAACACGGAAAGGGAATAACAATTGAAATGTAAATAAGAAATACCCAAGTTAATAAAATGGAGGAAAAGAAATAAAAGAAAAACAAAAATCTGAACATTCAGTATTTTTTTCTAGACTTATTAGTTGCAAGAATGGAAATTAAAGGATCTTGCTAATGATAGTGCACACATTCTACATTTACTAAATAGCAACATGGCTATATTCAAGTTTTTGTAAAGAAACTAATTTACACATATATGAAATATGTGTTCAGGTAGATCAGATAGTGGACAACTTTATTCACGTAAAATTCCCAAAGAAATGTCTTTGGGGTGAGCAGCTAAAGGAAAGGGCAATAATAAATGTTGTAAAATATAACTAAAACATTGCGACAATAAGTGGCAGACTAGTACTAAACTGGGATCCTACAAAAGTTCTGCTTAATATTGTGGATGACCCTAAGTAAAGTAAGCTCCATGGTTCCTTGTGTCCAACAGAGTTAAGAAGAAAAAGATAACCATGAGATTTGCACTGATGTCTGATTTTTCCAACTAAGTTAATTGCCTATTGATACCAGTTCTTGACCAAAACAACAGTTCTGAGGATGAAAATATAGACTCCAGAAATGAAATCTTTTAATGAATAATTAAATTGGCAACAATCCACTATTATAAATGACAGAATAGATGGCTAATCTTTCTTAAATACTTAGTGTTGGGATCCTGGCTCAATAGCAAGGGGTTTCTCCTGGGATCAAAACAACATTCCTTTCTAATGACTTGCTTTTTGTCTGAAGCTATATTGGGTTTGGGAATCACCTGTTCGTGCTCTCTGAGTTCCACACAAGGAATCCTATATATCTTCTTTCCCTAGAGTCACTTCAGGCCCACAATTACTTTTAAATTTTAATTTTAATTTTAAATTATATGAATTACTTTTAAATTAATTATTATAATAATAGGAAACTACAGGGGGCAACAGAGTTAGGTATGTCTAATACCCATGAAAGAGAAGTGGCTGAATTATAAATGTCAAGTCCCACAAAATTGAATGGAAGTTTTTTTTTTTTTTTTTGTCTGTTTGATACAGAACCTCAGGTTAACAACACCAGACTTGAAAAAAAAGCTATAACTGTTGTTGAGAGTGACAAGTTTTTATGTGAGTATGAAACTAGTAAAAAGTGATATGTTACTCTCTTTAAGAATAATTATGTATATAGTCACACACATTGACATATTCATATGGCCTTGTAGATTCAAATCAAATTTGTTCTTAGCTATAGAACATTATTTTCATACTCTTCCTTCTGAGAATAGCTGGTGATTTATATTTCATAGAAATTATTTCTTTGTAGATCATGTAGTATGATAAATGGAGAGAAATAGAATTATTACAGGGCTTGAATTTTAAGGAGATTGACCTCCAGGAAAATTGTCACTCTTAATAAAAGGAGTCAAAAATTAAGATAAGTGTTAGAACCTCTAACAGCAAAATGAGACGGAGAACATTAGAAATGGAGGGAGGGTCGGGAGGGGAACACCCATAAGGAAGGGGAGGGGGGAGGGGGGAGGGGGATGTTTGCCCGGATACCGGGAAAGGGAATAACACTCGAAATGTATATAAGAAATACTCAAGTTAATAAAAAAAAAAGAAAGAAAGAAAGAAAGAAAGAAAGAAAGAAAGAAAGAAAGAAAGAAAGAAAGAAAGAAAGAAATGTTACCAAAAAGGATGAGCTGTAGAAGTCACTTAGTTTTGCTGGGTCTAGGTTGCTATGCCTGCTTCAGAGTTTAAGAAAGGCCTGGGTAATTTCAAGAGAGGACATTTGAACAATTTCAGTGCTCAAATGGATTTCTTTATGAGAAGGTCATTTTCTTGGCTTTGGATACATTTGGCATAATTTAAACAAAAATCTTTTTTTAAAACACTGCCAAAGTTCTTTATGCTTTGTTGAAGAGAAACGTAGAGATTTTTGTTTTTTGTTTTTTTTCTTAAAGAATGAATGATTTCTTAGAATAAGAAATGAAATGAGTAAGAAACAGAAAGCAATCCCTAGGATTCCTCTTTCAAGCAAGGAAGTTCCAATCATCGGTGATTGGTATTATAATAGATGTATTTTTACTCTCATAATTCAGTAGGTTTAGGACAAAATTATACTTGCTGGAAGACACATTAAAATGTAAGAGTTGTTAAAGGAGCCTTACATATTATTTAATGTCTCAATTGCACACCATTGTGAATTTACTCTTAGGATGCATCTGTTACATGCAACTAAGTTACATTGCATGTTAACATTGTAATGTTATCATTTGGTTATCAGAAAGGTAGTATTTTGAAAAGTTAACTTTTAAGGCCATATTTTTGTTGAGAGTAAGATTATTCATTTTTCTTTTATAATTTGTACTTTTGTTAATCTGAATGATATTTAGATAAAAAAATCTGTCAGAAACTGGGGGTAATTGTAATGGGTATGGAATCCTTTTCTTTCTTTCCTTTTTTTCTTTTCTTTTGATGTTTTTGTCTTATTCTTCTTTTTCTGAAATCACTCAGTAGGAAACTAATTTTCTTTGTTATTTTTCGCATAACATATTGCTTGAGGACTTCTGACGAACAGAATAATGAAGGGTTTAGTCCCCAGTACTGAATGTCACCACCCTAACAATAAGATCCAACAAACAATTTTAAGTGATGTAGTGAACGCTGAACTTACGCAAAGTACAGAGTCTGGCTGGTCTAAATAATTACTGGTTTTGCCAGAGATGCAGTATGCACAGTGCACCGTGATGGCACCTGCTGGGACTTAGCATTATTTTGGAAGAAATAATAGTTTCTTCCAAAGAAATGAAAGCTTTATAGTATAGTAATCGAATGCACACATCGATGACTTGACTTCCTTTGTGCTCCTGAAAATCTATTTATTTTAGTGGTTTTTTCGTCGATATTATATTTTGGAAATGCCCATTAATCTTTGTGGTATTCTTTTTAAAACCCCATCAAAAAATAATCAGTAGTATATTATACATGAAGCTATATTAGAAGATATAGTTTGAAAGTATGCACTAAAGATTGCCAAGAAATAAAATCATGAAATTGCTTACTTTTGATGTTCTGTGTTTGTCTATGTTACATTGTGAGAAATAGGACAATACATAAAATAAAACTTGTTAAGGATTAAGGTATTCTTATTCTACACATATTAACGTTAACTCTCCGTGCATATGTCTTTGTATGAACATATTTTCAACATGTACATACCAGTTGCCCCTGAAGAAAAGAGGGCTTAACATCCTCTAGAACTAGAGTTACAGAGGCTTATAAGAAACTATGTGGATGCTGGGAACTAAGCCCTGGTCCTTGTAACTGCTGATCCAATGTTCTTTTTCTATATATCTAATTAACTCCTTTTTAATTTTTTTCATCTAGGTTGGATCTAATTTCATTCTTAAATAGAAGTTAGTATAGTTTAAAAAAGAGAGATGTCCACTGTAGTCATACTTAGATGTCTGGAAGAAACTGGATATTTCATTTATTCATTATATTCAAGGACCGATATGGCCAAGGGGAAAAAGTTTTCATGCATGTTTCTGGAATTTCAGCACGGTGTTCTAAGAGACAAAAACATCATAAGTAGACCACAGCTACTCTCCCTGTTGGACAGATTGAATATAATTCACCACTAGAATCTTCCTGATAGCACTATGCCTGAATTTCAAGTAAAGGTGTCTTTCTGAGATTCCCTAAGTGTGACTCACATTTAATTACATCACCAGTCTGAAAACAGTGGACATGAGGTTGGCTCTGTAACTTTTGAGAAGATAAAATGAGGTCAGTTCTAGGTCTTCCAGAAAGTCTTAAGAATCATTTCATAAATTGGAAGTTCTTGTCAGGCAAGATGGTGTAGATCTGAGTATTATGTTCTATCCTTAGTCAGGCAATAGGAAGAATCATGTTTTAAAGACCACCATTCAGTGAAACAAATTATTGTGATTTTTTTCCTTGTTCATTATTCCACCTGTTTTCCAAATTTAGAGGCTCTGCATTCTCTTGGGGAGCTGGAATTAGTTTTCAAATGTAGAAGTGCCAAGTGACGGGGGAAATGGCCTCCCTTTTTTGAATATGAAATTGTGAAAATTCTCCCCTGAAGTATAGCCATTATTTATCTGCAAAAATACAGTAAACACTAATGCCACACAGTATTGTATATTATTTTTACAGTTGACATTCAATCTAAAGGATCTAAGCCACATAAGACTGGGTTTTAATTAACTACCACACTCTTGGTTAGATCCCTACAAAAATGGATGTTCCATGAGCTGCAAACCAAGCCAAACAATTAGTAATAAATGTAGTGTTTTATTTAAATACAATTCTTATTCCCCATATAGAAGATCTTTTAGTCAGGTAGGTTTATTATGAAGCAAATTTATATATTCATAGGAACAAAGCTTTTCTCTCACAGAGCATTATAAAATTGGATTGTAAAATGTTATAACAATATATGCTGTATTTAGGATCATCCAAAAACAATTTATGTTTTTTAAAGAGACAAAAAAGGATAGAAAAGAAAGCAAAAGAGAATTAATACACTTATCTATGGGAATTATTATAGGAGAAAAATTTCCAATGAATGTGAGCAATATGACTAATTCTCATGAACTCACAATAGCCTCCTTAATGCAAGCACTTTTGTATATCACAGATGATTTTTGAAATTAGTTAACTGATGACATATATTCTCTGTTCTTATTAAGCAATTGTATAGATAAATTAAAACACACATTTCCTAAATAAAAATATTAAGCTCATATCTCAAGAACAGGCTATTATATTTAAACAAATATACTATCAGATCGTTGTTAATACTGTAACCCCTATGTATGCCATTGCACATCTCAGGAGAAATAAACAACTTTAATAAGGATACAAAATAAGAAGGTTTTAAGTATTATCAATAAACAAAATATTCTGGTTAAATCAAATAACTACGATCCCTCAAAAATGTATATTTAAAATGGCAATGTTCAATAATAAGAAATATATGCAAAAATAAGATTTTAAAATAATCAAGGGGGGTTGGGGATTTAGCTCAGTGGTAGAGCGCTTGACTGGCAAGCACAAGGCCCTGGGTTTGGGCCCCAGCTCCGAAAAAAAAAAAAACAAAATAAAAGTAATCAAGGCAAACAATCTAATTTGGATCAATACAATTGATTTATAAGTGACTAATCTACAAAAAAGATCCTTTAAATAAACCTTCCCTCGAATAAATCACAGTAAATCGTAAACAGTTTTACAAAAATTATCGAAAATGGTTTTTCCTGCTATGGGTATGTTTTCTTTTTTTTTTTTTTCTTTTTTTTTTTTTATTAACTTGAGTATTTCTTATATACATTTCGAATGTTATTCCCTTTCCCGGTTTCCGGACAAACATCCCCCTCCCCCCTCCCCTTCCTTATGGGTGTTCCCCTCCCAACCCTCCCCCCATTGCCGCCCTCCCCCCATAGACTAGTTCACTGGGGGTTCAGTCTTAGCAGGACCCAGGGCTTCCCCTTCCACTGGTGCTCTTACTAGGATATTCATTGCTACCTATGGGGTCAGAGTCCAGGGTCAGTCCATGTATAGTCTTTAGGTAGTGGCTTAGTCCCTGGAAGCTCTGGTTGCTTGGCATTGTTGTACTTTTGGGGTCTCGAGCCCCTTCAAGCTCTTCCAGTTCTTTCTCTGATTCCTTCAACAGGGGACCTATTCTCAGTTCAGTGGTTTGCTGCTGGCATTCGCCTCTGTATTTGCTGTATTCTGGCTGTGTCTCTCAGGAGCGATCTACATCCGGCTCCTGTCGGTCTGCACTTCTTTGCTTCATCCATCTTGTCTAATTGGGTGGCTGTATATGTATGGGCCACATGTGGGGCAGGCTCTGAATGGGTGTTCCTTCAGTCTCTGTTTTAATCTTTGCCTCTCCCTTCCCTGCCAAGGGTATTCTTTTTCCTCATTTAAAGAAGGAGTGAAGCATTCACATTTTGATCATCCGTCTTGAGTTTCGTTTGTTCTAGGGATCTAGGGTAATTCAAGCATTTGGGCTAATAGCCACTTATCAATGAGTACATACCATGTATGTCTTTCTGTGAGCGGGTTAGCTCACTCAGGATGATATTTTCCAGTTCCAACCATTTGCCTACGAATTTCATAAACTCGTTGTTTTTGATAGCTGAGTAATATTCCATTGTGTAGATGTACCACATTTTCTGTATCCATTCCTCTGTTGAAGGGCATCTGGGTTCTTTCCATTTTCTGGCTATTATAAATAAGGCTGCGATGAACATAGTGGAGCACGTGTCTCTTTTATATGTTGAGGCATCTTTTGGGTATATGCCCAAGAGAGGTATAGCTGGATCCTCAGGCAGTTCAATGTCCAATTTTCTGAGGAAACTCCAGACTGATTTCCAGAATGGTTTTACCAGTCTGCAATCCCACCAACAATGGAGGAGTGTTCCTCTTTCTCCACATCCTCGCCAGCATTTGCTGTCACCTGAGTTTTTGATCTTAGCCATTCTCACTGGTGTGAGGTGAAATCTCAGGGTTGTTTTGATTTACATTTCCCTTATGACTAAAGATGTTGAACATTTCTTTAGGTGTTTCTCAGCCATTCGGCATTCCTCAGCTGTGAATTCTTTGTTTAGCTCTGAACCCCATTTTTTAATAGGGTTATTTGTTTCCCTGCGGTCTAACTTCTTGAGTTCTTTGTATATTTTGGATATAAGGCCTCTATCTGTTGTAGGATTAGTAAAGATCTTTTCCCAATCTGTTGGTTGCCGTTTTGTGCTAACCACAGTGTCCTTTGCCTTACAGAAGCTTTGCAGTTTTATGAGATCCCATTTGTCGATTCTTGATCTTAGAGCATAAGCCATTGGTGTTTTGTTCAGGAAATTTTTTCCAGTGCCTATGTGTTCCAGATGCTTCCCTAGTTTTTCTTCTATTAGTCTGAGTGTGTCTGGTTTGATGTGGAGGTCCTTGTTCCACTTGGACTTAAGCTTTGTACAGGGTGATAAGCATGGATCGATCTATCTGCATTCTTCTACATGTTGCCCTCCAGTTGAACCAGCACCATTTGCTGAAAATGCTATCTTTTTTCCATTGGATGGTTTTGGCTCCTTTGTCAAAAATCAAGTTCCCATAGGTGTGTGGGTTCATTTCTGGGTCTTCAATTCTATTCCATTGGTCTATCTGTCTGTCTCTGTACCAATACCATGCAGTTTTTATCACTATTGCTCTGTAATACTGCTTGAGTTCAGGGATAGTGATTCCCCCTGAAGTCCTTTTATTGTTGAGGAATGGGTATGTTTTCTAAAACAGTAATTGATTCACATGTTGTTAATTAAAATAATTGTTTACGAGTTGAAATTGATTGTGCTTTATTTATAACTTTTATTGCTACTAATTAACATGTAACAAATTTAGGACTTTATAAAAATATATTGTAACATATATATGTATATATATATATTATATATAGCAATGATTAGTTGTTGAAATATAGAAGGAAGCAGATATGAAATAATAAAAATCTAATTTACCAAATATTTTCAAAACATCATTTTTAAATTACTGTGCATTTGAAATTATCTGTAATTGTATTTTGAGTTATATACATGTACACGTTTGTATTTTATGTTACATGTTATACATTTTCATGAACATGCAAACATATGAATATTTTATATTAACTTTTGTATACTCTCTCAGAAAACTAATGAATGCATTAAAGCACCTATTTCTAGTGACATTCATTTTCCTTATTTACATTATATGGTGAATAAACAAAAATATAATAAGACGAATAAAATATCCTTGTGCCAATAAAAATATGTGTATTATTATCACAGTTCACATATTTTCATCTCCTATATACATATATACCTCAAAACTCCACAGTGTTTCAATTCAAGAATTTTTTTCAAAAGCCATAGAATTAAGAGTAGACATGGGTGAAGAACTTAACTACAGTTCCTTTGTAACTCTGAAGAACTGTTCTGGAATGTAAGGGACAATGGCACTGAGCAGTAGAACTGAGTGTGTTATAAAATTTCTTTGTAAGTAAATGGAAACCATGACAAATGTAATGGCATATGCCCAACATGGCAATAATGTGAAGGGAGGCAGACACTACTGAAAGAAATTGTGAAGACCAGCCCGATCCACATACAGAAAAGCTATCTAAAATGAATTGGCTGCATGTAAATAAGATGTATCTTTGAATATTCAATCAAATCTTATACAGCTCGCTTTTAAATTTATAGATGCATATCTGAATGTGTAAGTATACATGCATACATAATTTTAACATTTCAGAATTGAAAATGTAAATCTTATTTATATACCCTGAATAGTTTTTTTAATTGCACAATCCTTAATATATAAATAAATACAAATAAGGTTTACACAAATTTTTGCTAAAATAATTTATGAATAATTTCACTATCATTATTGTTGATTAATTTTGTAAAATGTGATGCTAAACATATTGTTGAAAATATATTTAAAACTTAAGGTGCTCAACATATGAATATAATTTTTAATCAATTCTGATAACAATTTTACTAAATAGGAACATAGTTTGAACAAATGTTAATTAACAAGCAGTATCTCCATAAATGATACAAAACCCAATAGAATGGAGTGTAGCACTTAGAGAAGTTGGTAAATTGTAGTACATGACATTTTTCTTTCCTACTTTTGGCCAAGGTATCTGGAATTATAAATTAAATCAAGTGTGACAACATGCTAAACATTTTTTAAAATATGGCATATTACTCAGCTATCAAAAACAATGACTTCATGAAATTCATTGGAAAGTGAATGGAACTGGAAAATATCATCCTGAGTGAGGTAACCCAATCACAGAAAATAACACATGGTATGCACTCACTGATAAGTAGATATTAGCCCAAATGCTCAAATTAACCTTGATGCACAGAACACATGAAACTGAAGAAGGATGACCAAAATGCAAATGCTTCACTCCTTCTTTAAAAGGGGAACAAGAGTACCCTTAGGAGGGAATAGGGAGGCAAAGTTTAGAACAGAGGCAGAAGGAACACACATTCAGAGCCTGCCCCACATGTGGCCCATACATATAAAGCCACCAAACTAGATAAGATGGATGAAGCAAAGAAGTGCAGGCCGACAGGAACCGAATGTAGATCTCTCCTGAGAGACACAGCCAGAATACAGCAAATACATACGTGAATGCCATCATTAAACAACTGAGCTGAGAACGGGACCCCCGTTGAAGGAATCTTAGAAAGGACTGAAAGAGCTTGAAGGGGCTTGAGACCCCATATGGACAACAATGTCAACCAACCAAAGCTTCCAGGGACTAAGCCACTACCCAAAGACTATACACGGACTGACCCTGGACTCTGACCTCATAGGTAGCAATGAATAGACTAGTAAGAGCACCAGTGGAAGGGGAAGACCTTGGTCCTGCCAAGACTGAACCCCTAGTGAACATGATTGTTGTGGGGAGGGTGGTAATGGGGACAGGATGGGGAGTGGAACACCCATATAGAAGGTGTGAAGGAGGGGTTAGGGGGATGTTGGCCTGGAAACTGGGAAAGGGTATAACAATAGAAATGTAAATAAGAAATAACCAAGTTAATAAAGATTAAAAAAATTAAAAAAATAAAATAATGATTGTATTTTTTTTTATTTTATAAATGTAAATGGGTGCAAGTGTTTGTGGTTTGTGTGTGTGTGTGTGTTTATGTGTGTTTGTGTGTTTTTGGGGTGCGTGTGTGTGTGTGTGTGTAGATGTGTCTATTTCTGAAGGAGGGGATTTATGTATATATGTCCAGGTACCTTCAGAGACCCAAAGAGCAAAGGGCATTGAATATCCCAGGCCTGGATTTACACATCATTATAAGCTGACTGACAGACATGTGTTCTATTCTAGAAATAAACTACTGTCATTTTTAAGAGCAGTGTGCACTCTTACCCCCTGAACTATCTTCCCTTGGTTAGAATATTTATCTTACTATGATTTTAAAGCTTTAATTCAGCTTTTATACTTCCTAATGCTGAGATCAATTAATACAGTTCCTCATGGTGGTAAAAATTATGTTTGTTACAATACAATTATTTCCATTGCTACTTCCTAAGTATAATTTTACTACTGTTATAAGTTTTTATGTATATTTCTGTGTTTTCTGATGGACTTGGGTGAACCCTATGGACAAGTCATTTAACCTTCCAAGGAGTCATGACTTACAGGTTGATAACTATACCCCTAGTCAGGTGGGAGGGACTTTGGTGGGTTGAGGAGGCTGCTTGTTAATTTACTCAATACTTAAATTCAGTGAGAATAACAACTGGTCCTCAAAGTACTCATATAGCACTGAATTACCCACTTAACTTCAGAACTGCAAGGCTGTTGAGTTTTTCTTCCCTTTTACAACCATGGTTCAAAAACAGAAAAAAAAATTCAGTGTTTCTGTTAACTTTCAAGTTCTTTGAAGTGCCAAAATCCAATGGTGGGTTCGCTTAAATGGTCTGTATACATCAGAACAAAGTACAACCTTCCACACAACATCTGCTAAGCTCTGGTGGTTTAGGGGACTCTGAAATTCCTTGATATCAGAGTATCAAAAGAAGAGAAGCGCCAGCATATATTACAACTCTGTAGCTTATCAGATGTTATGATTTCCACTGACCTCATTGCCAACCCTGAGACAGAAAAGGCAGATTGCCTCCGATCTTCTGAGCTGCACTGCAGCATTTCTCTCTACTTCCGCTTCATGAATAAAGCCATATCTAATTTTGCAAAATAATCTAATAATTGGGGTCAAATATCTTCAACCAATGTTTTGAATATGACATTCACCTTTAACAGCTTTTATCATTATATTCGATTCAGTAATTGAGAGAATTTTTTCTTATTTTTATGATTTATATTAGCGAAAAATATAAAAATCAATAGTGTTTTCAATTCCCTTGGAGTGCGAAATTGTATTGAATTAGCATCTCTAAATTATATTGGACCAAAGAGAAAGGAAGAATCCTGAGAGTTGTAAGATAACCTGGGCTACATATGGCATACCAAATACTTATGAAGTACTGAGTAAACACAGTATCAGTAAAAACTCCAGAACAAAACAAAACTGCACACGACACTAATTATAGTACTGCTCTTACACTGCTGTAAAATTTCAGCTTCTATATTTTTAAATTAAGTCTATTGCATGGCTCATCAGCTATTTCCACTTATATAAATGATTTTGAAACATCTATTCTGTAATAATTACTTTTTAAACTACTGTGCCAAATTGCCTTAGAGAACAACATAAATGAGAAATGAGTAAAATTTCATTTGATCCACAGTCTTGGGGGCATCGGTGTATGGTCTCTTCCTACTATGCACATTAGCAGAAACTTATAGAGAGATGAGAAAGAGTGGCTAAGAGAGGTATTCACCTCATTGTCAAGTGAGAAGCAGGGTTATGCAGATAGTGACTAAGGACAGGGTTCATCCAAGGACTGACCTTCAGTGACCTAGTTTCCCAAGATTGATTACACCTCCCATATTTCTAGAATAATCTTCTAAAATAATACTACCATCTGTTTATGGAGCATGTGCAATATGAGCCTAAGGAGGATACTGCATAAACGATTACATCCACTTGTAAGAAAATCATAAAATTATAAAAATCAAGACAGCATATGTCATGACAAGGATTGGCAGTTTCAGCAAGTAAAAATATGAAGCATATAATAGTACTTGAGTTTCAGCTACATTTTGGGTAACATTAAGTATGTTTATATATATATATGAAATATTGTTTAATGAATAGTCTAATTTAGCAATAATCATTATATTAAAGTTGCCTACATTCATTGCAAGTGTTATGAGGGTGGTCAGTTGTTTTCAATGTGTTATCAATTAAATATATGAAGCATTAAAGATTTAGAGAGGGAAAATTTGTGACATCATTTTGACAAGTCTACATCATGAACAGACTGGAAAAATAAGAAGAAACAGTCAATGGTTTGATCAAAAATCAATAGACATGCTAAAGTGGATTGGGGAAAGCCCACAAGTTATCACTTAAAGCACCAGAGGTAACTAAGTCATGCTGCACTCAGTAGTAATAGACTTCCTAGAGAACAGAAGAAAAAATGATTATCTAATACATAATGTTTGGCAGAGAAAATATATGTACTAATAATTTTATACAGACTTCATGGAACAGCAGTAGTGGAAAAAAAGTTCCTGTTTATTTGAAAGACATCAAGGAAGGGTATATGGAAGTTTTTGTGAGTAAGAAACAGGGATGATGTAAATATATTATAATTGCAAATATAGAAGAAATGATTTTAAAAATTAAAGTATGCTATATAACAACGTGAACCACACAGAACAAATATGAAAAAATCAATTTCATAGCACACAACATCTCTGAATGCCAAGAAGCCTGAATTTGTGAATCAAATTAATCATGCTGACTTACTAGCCCTCCTATCTGGCATGGGGAATTAATTATATAAACAAACATTAGAGTCTTCAGATGTACACAGATGGTTGCTTCCTTTCAATACAATTGCAAAGAGAAGGGAGGAGCACACACATTTTTTTCTATAATGCCATTAGATATGCAAACAATAATCATTGGCGAATAGGATAGATAGCCTACTCTTGTCATGTAAGGCAAAAGGAATTCAGGGAATCAGTGTACTTAAAGAAAAGTACCTTGTAATGGCCCTTAAGTGTAGTTGTTTAAAAGCTGTATAATAATAACAAAAGTATAAAATCATGGTATTCTCTCATATACTGAAAGCTATTTTATTAACTTTATTAATATTGTGTTGACAGAAACAAGACATTGTACCCTTTCAGTACTTTGTTTATTTATAGTATCCCTATACTCATTATGAATATCCCCTTAATTAATTCTCCACAATTTTTCATTACACAGAGAAAGCAAAGAATTGTTCTTACGTAGCATAATATACTAAAATGAATATTCAAAGACCTATAAATACATATTAAAATATGAATACAAGTTCTAATGAACTACTTCATATATGTATATAATAATATATATGTATATATAATGTATATATATACACATTTTATACCATGATCAGGTTATATTTAAGCATATATTTATATAAATATGCATACATGTATATAATAAAAATTAAAGAATAATGAAGCAATGAATGGGAAGAACAAGGAAGAGAGTATGGGAAGCTTTAAGGGAGAATGGGGAAGAGAGAAATAGAATAATATTATTATCTAAAAAAAATCCTTGAGGAAATAATTAATATTTCAGAAGAGAAACAAAAACACATGTCGTAAGGTACTTCGAATTAGCTTCTTCAGTTACTCTTGCAAATAAAGAAAGCAAGAACTATGTGCAAATTAAAAGGGAAAAAATATGAATAAAAGAATTAGGTTGTTTAACCTTGCAAACTGAAACTAAAGTCTTACATAAAACATGTCAATAATCAAAAGATACAAATTCATAGATATAAAAAGAATGAAAGAAAGAAGATGTAAAATGTCTTATAGTTGAGAAAGCATATAATTGTAGCGTGCATTTAATTTGCCCATGGTATTTCATTTGCCATTAATATATAACTACATTCTGTTTTGTTAATTATTAATAAAATGAAATGATCCATTATTATTGATTCAGAACTTCATTATATTTGTTGATATTACTTACCTTGTAATTTATATTTTGATAGTACAAGTAAAATTCACACTGATGTTTTCATTTTAATTTATGTTATCACAAGAAAAATCTAAATGTGAAGTAATCATGACTTTTCTCAAGATGATACAGAACACTGCTCAGCAGGACCGTATGAGGTATAGGAAATACTGCCAAGGTGCTGGTACAGTGTGGAAGGAAAAGTAAACTCAGTTTGAAATGCAGCATGGACAGTGGACTTTTTCTAATATTTTAGGTTTTTATGAATTCTTTTCATGTAACTTGTAATTTATCCATTGAAAAATGATACACTATATCTTGAACACATTCACCACCTATTATAACTGTTTTATATATATATATATATTATATTGTTTTAAATAACCATTCTGTCTATACATCTTTCCTTTCATATTAAACTTTAAGAATTCTTTTTATTTTTCTATTTTTCCAGAGTCTAGTCTTGAGATTGACGTACAAAAGTCATTTAGTGAACTTAACAGAAGTCATATCATTAAAAAAAAAACAAAAAACAAAAAAACCTTAATTCTAATCTTCTGGCAGTTTTTGATGGTTAATAGCTCCTCAAGTTGTGGTGGGATTACTTATCGTTTTATGCTGAAATTATGTCTGGAGGAGCTCGAACAGGCCTATGTGCGCTGTCAAATTCTCTGTGAGCTCCTATGTACACTGTCATGTTATGCCTGAAAAATACTGTTCCTTGAGATTATAGACCACTATTGGCCCATACAATATTTCTACCCTTTCTGACATCCCTGATCCTTTGGGTGTGGAATCTAATTATGTATTTATAGTATGAGGTCAAATACACCACAGATTTATATATTCTGACTTTGATTAGTTGGGGAATGGTCTCATGATAATGGTCATCTATGTAAGGAGAAGGTTTCTAGTGAGAGTTGAGAAAAGTTCTGATCTATGGGTCTAGCAATAAGTTAATAGAAGATATTTTGATGCTGTGTCCATTTAACAGAGTAATAATAATACCTAGTCCTCCTCTGGAACTTAGGAACTATCTCTCTATGGGTTCTCATTCTCTTCGGCAATGGCAGATATGACCCAAATCTAATCATAAAAAACATGGTGAGCATTGTATGTTCAGAGGATTTTAAGAGAAACACATAATTATCACTTGATATATACCCCAAAACAACACCAATGTATTGAGAAGCATTAGCTTTTTAAAAGGTAAGGTTTTTTTTTAATTTTAATCCTTTAGTTTTCTAGGATTTTCATAATCTAGACATGATTTTGGTGAAAAGAAATCAGAAAAAAAAAACGGTTTACATGGCACATAAAATGTATGGCACTTTATTTTCTTTTCCTTACTTTCCCCCTTATTTTCTTCTGTTTCTTTTTTCCTTTTGTTCTTCCTTTTCTTCCTTCCTTCCTTTCTCTCTCTCTCTCCCTCCTCTCTGTCTCTCTGTCTCTCTGTCTCTCTGTCTCTCTGTCTCTCTCTCTCTCTCTCTCTCTCTCTCTCTTTCTCTCTCTCTCTCTCTCTCTCTCTCTCTCTCTCTCTCTCTCTCTCTCTCTCTTTCCAATGCTTACTGCAAGTGACCATATTACTAACAACTGCAGAATGTATTGTTCATTTTTTAAAATTTTTATTAGATATCTTTCAAAGGTTATTCCCATTCCCGGTTTCCTGTCCATAAGCCTGCATTCCCTCCCCCCTTTCCCCATACTGGTATTACTCCTATATATCCCCCTTATTGCCCCCCCCCCATATTCTCCTGCACTAGAGTCCAATCTTGGCAAGAACAAGGGCTTTCCCTTCCACTGGTGCCCCAACAAGGCTATTCTCTGATGCATATGCAGTTGGAGCCATGGGTCAATCCATGTATAGTCTTACAGGAGTGGTTTAGCCACTGGAAGCTCTGAATGGTTGACATTGTTTTTTTCATGAGTTTGCAAGATCCTTCAACTCTTTCAGTACTTCCTCTTATTGCCCCGAAGGGCGTCCTCTTGTCAGTTCGGTGGTTAGTTACTAGCATTGACCTCTGTATTGGACATGCTCTGGATGTGTCTCAAGAGAAATCTATATTCCGTACCTTTCAGCATGCATTTTTAGGTTCCTCAAACTTATCTAGTTTTAGTGGCTGTATATATATGGGCCACATGTGGGTCAGGCTCTGAATGACCATTCCTTGAGTTGTTGCTCTAAACTTTGCTTCGACACCCCGTCCTATGGATATTTTTCACCCTTTTAAGAAGGAATGGGAACATCTGCATTTTGGTCATCCTTCTTGAGCTTCGTGTGGTCGGTGGATTACATCTTGGGTAATTTGAGCTTTTTGGCTAATATCCCCTTATCAATGATTGCATACCAAGTGTGTTTTTCTGTGATTGAGTAGCCTCACTCAGGATGATATTTTCTAGTTCATTCCATTTTCCTATGAATTTCATGAAGTCATTGTTTTTGATAGCTGAGTAGTACTCCATTGTGTAGATGTACCACATTTTCTGTATCCTTTCCTCTGTTGAAGGGCATCTGGGTTCTTTCCAGCTTCTGGCTATTATAAATAAGGCTGCTATGAACATAGTGGAGCATGTGTCTTTGTTGTATGTTGGAGCATCTTTTGTGTATATGCCCAGAAATATTATAGCTGGGTCCTCACGTAGTGGAATGTCCCATTTTCTGAGGATCCTCCAGAATGACTTCCAGAGTGGTTGTATCAGTTTGCAATCCAACCAACAGTGGAGGAGTGTTACTCTTTCTCCACATCCTAGACAGCATCTGCTGTCACCTGAGTTTTTTTTTTTTTTTTTTTTTTTTTTATCTTAGCCATTCTGACTGGTGTGAAGTTGAATCTCAGGGTTGTTTTGATTTGCATTTCCCTGATGTTTAACATTTCCTTAGGTGCTTTTGGGCCATTCGATAGTACTCAGCTGAGAATGTTTTGTTTAACTCTGTACCCCATTTTTAATAGGGTTATTTGTCTCTCTGTAGTCTAACTTCTTGAGTTCTTTGTATATTTTGGATATTAGCCCTCTATCAGATGTAGGATTGGTAAAAAAAATTTTCCCAATCTGTTGGTTGCTGTTTTGTCCTAATGCTTTACAAAAGCTTTGCAGTTTTATGAGGTTCCATTTGTCGATTCTTATCTTAGAGCGTAAGCCATTGGTGTTTTGTTCAGGAAATTTTCCCCAGTGCCCATGTTTTTGAGACTCTTCCCCACTTTTTCTTCTATTAGTTTGAGTGTATCTGGTTTGATGTGGAGGTCCTTGATCCTCTTGGACTTAAGCTTTGTACATGGTGATAAGAATGGATCAATTTGCATTAGTGTTCTTACTAACTGTGTATAATACAGAATTGATAATCATATGTTTCAAAATAGAGTAGTCATTCTATGAAACGATAGGAATGTTTAATTAGCCTCTCATAATTAATAGTTTTTGTTTTTATTTTTATTTATTAATTTTGCATTCGCTCTTTTGTTACATTACATAAGAATTACATTTCCCCTTCCTTTACACTTTCTACTACCCCACCTCTTCTAAACCCATACTCTTTTATTCCTTAGCGGATCAATGTAATCAAATCAAACATTTACACGTAAATCTAAATATGGACATGCAAGTTTTTTAAAGAAGCCAGAAATACACACTGGAATAAGAAAGCATCTTCAACAAATGGTGCTGCTTTAACTGGATGTGAGCATGTAGCAGAATGCAAATATATCTATATCAATCACCCTATACAATAGTCAAATCCAAGTGGATCTAGGATCTCAACATAAAACCAGATACCTCAAACCTGATTAGGCTGAAAGTAGGAGACTAGCCTTGAATTTAATGGTAGAGTAGACAACATGTGGCAAAGAACACAGATACCAAAAACATTAAATGTTTCTATAAGGCAAAGGACACAGTCAACTGGACAAAACAGCAGTCTATACAGTTGGAATATATTTTCACCAACTCTACATCTGACAGAGGGCTATTACCCAAAATATATGACACACTCAGAAAGTTGACATCAACAAACCAACCATACAATGCAGTGCTTAAATGGGGGCAGGGCCACAAGTTTAAATAGAGAATTTTCAACAGAGGAATTTCAAATGGCTGAGAAATATTTGAAGAAATGTTGAAGACCCTTAGTCAAGGTAAAAATGGAAATCAAAACGACTTTGACATTTCATCTCACACCTGTCAGAGTGGATAAGATCAATAACAAAAATGATATTTCATGCTGCTGATAATGTGAAGCCCTGGGACACTCTTTGATAGCTGCTGGGAGAGCAAACTTGTATAGTCACTATGGTAATCAATATAGCAGTTTCTTATAAAATTAGGAGTGGATCTAGGAAACAGCACATGGTCTTCATAATGCAGAAGAGGGGAGGTGGGTGAATGTAAAATTAGTAAGAAGAAATAGCAGAAGTAAAGAGAAATACTGGTTAGATTAATTGTGTGTGCTTCTTAGTAGAGTAAACTAGTATCTGAAATCATATTCTTCTTACAGATAAATAACCTATTAAGATTACCAGGATTATCAAACGTTTTGGATGGCTAACTGATGCAGAAGGAATCTTGCTAAAACCAAGTAACAGCATAAATTCCGAAATCTGAAAGTCAGACATCAGGAAAAAACACCTGAATACAAATGACCAATGAAAGAATGTTACCACAACAAGTTTTCCTCTGGAAACTTAACTACTGAGCCATTTCTCCATGCCCAATATCAGGAATTGAAAAACTGAAGCTCAAGAAGAAATATCACAGTGTGAATGTTTCAGAACTTCATCGAATGGGGGAACAAAATAATTACAGGAGGAAATACAAAGTGTGAAGCAGAGACTGAAAGCAAGGCCATTCAGAGACTGCCACACCTGGGGATATAGCCCACATGTAGTCACTAAATCCAGTCACTATTGGGGACACCAAAAGGTGCATGCTGAAAGGAACCTGATGTAGCTGTCTCCTGAGAGGCTATACAAGAACCTGGTAAATATAGAGGTGGATGCTCACAGCCAACCATTGGACTAAGCACAGGGACCCCAATGGAGGACTTAAAGTACTAAGGAAGATGAGGAGGTTGTAGCCCTATAGGAAGAACAATATCAACAGACATCCCAGAACTCCCAAAGACTAAACCACCAACCAAAGAATACACATGACTCCAGCCACATATGTTGCAAAGGATGTCTTTGTCAGGCATCAATGGGAGGAAAGGCCCTTGATCCTGTGACTGCTTAATGCCCCAGTGTAGGGGAATGCCATGGTGAGGAGGCAGGAGGGCAGGAGTGGGTGGGGGTGGGTGGGGGGATGTGATAGGGGTTTCCAGAGAAAAAAATGGGAAGGAGGATACTATTTGAAATGTAGATAAAGAAAATATCTAACTAAAAAATGAAAAAGAGAAATAAATGTAAATGAATGAATACAAATATGTATGTGTCTTATACATGAGCTCATTTCAGTGTTCCACAAAATTCAGCTCTCAGAATCTCTTCTGAGCTGACGGTGGTATTATTGCTTAGGTAAAGATGTTCTGGCATAAAAGCCACTAGGCAACTAATGGTATACAAAATTTAAAAATAAATAAAACCTGAAAAGATAATGTAACTTTCAAGTATATTCTAATTGTAGAGAATTATTTCTTTTCCTAGCTTTGCCAAGTGCAAAACCAAAATAGTATGAGCAGAGATTCGTTGTTTTGGAATATCTATTGCAAAATTACTGTTTTTATCTAAGGAGAATACCTGCTTTGCTTAATATGTAGTCGTGGTTCAGCAAATCTGCATAAGAAAATGCCTTAGTGCTTGCACACAATATTGAAATTCCTTTCAATATCTTTCAAAGGTCAATGCCAATACTGAAAGCCTCTTTTATATTTACCATGAGATCTTTGAGCATAATGATATTAAATTATAAACCTCAGGAGAAAAAGGGTTGAGTGTATCATGTTTACGACTGTTTCCAACTACCTGGCTTGCTGCCTAGCATAGAAATATTCAATAAATATTTGCTGAGTGGGTAAAAGAGTACATAAATGAGTGAATGAATAAAGACAGTAAAATATCTGACTTAAACCTTAGATTATTAAATATAATATTTCTCTCAATTATATGCCATAACTTGGAGAAAATGTATTAACTTTAAACTAGTGAAAAGTGTCTTACAGTAATAAGAAGTAATATAGATTTAAAATTGTTATGACTTGTCCTTTGATATGTTATAGCCCATAAAAGAGGAAAACATTCCAGGTATTAAAACATGAAGAGAAAGAAATTCATTCTCTAGGTTAAGAAAAAACTAAAACAAAACAATCTTTAAATTGTCAAATGAATGCAGGGAAAATATAGCTTATTTATTCATTTGTTTATTTCTCCAGCAAATAAAAATATCCCGGTAGTGATTCTGTGTTTAAGTAAAAGAGCAAGTCTCAAGGAAAATGTGTGGGATAAACATGTGAATTATGTGAAACTCAAAAAATATTAGGACTACACAAATTTTTAATGTCTGTTAGCAGCCAGTCTCTTTGGAGAGCAATTTCTTATACATATTCTCATTTGTTAAGCTCTAAATGCTTGCCACAGTACTCCTGTCTTCTCTTGAGGCCCATGTGTTAATGTGAAGAGGACACAATTTTTAAAAGGTCAAATTACTGTTCTCAATGTGAATACACTGTTTGAGAGCTGACGTATATTATGATAGGTACACAAACCTGTGAGTAATCACCAACCCATAAATAACAAAAATGATGTACTGCCATGTGTGTTTAACCTGCTCACAAGCTCTTTAAAGGAACGTAAGTACATATTTATCAAGAACATCAAATTTCTTCTCTACAATGCAACTATCTTTAACCTTCAAGCATAGAATACAAAGGGGGAAAGAGGGCAATGAAATATGCATGAGCTTAACAAGAAGAGATGCTAGAACTTACACTTGAAGATTCGGAGCAGCATAGGCTTCTGCAAAACTGAGTTCTCTTAGAAGTGAGGACAATGTAGAACATTGAGATTCTAAAATATGAATATCTGTGCTCAATGAAGAGTAGCAGAACTCTGAACTCTGATGAGTCAAGATCCTCAGTGAAATATAAGATATGAGAAGAATAAATTAGGTCAAGTTCGTCGGTGTGAAAATTCTATTTGCTTTCATCACAGTATGGAAACAATGACTTTGCGTTGCACTCCCTGCCCCTTACTACATTATCCTCAGGGAGAGATCTCATATCTGAAATTGAAGTTGGGGAAAGAAGCCTCAAAGTGATCTTTAGAGTGGTCATTTAATCATATTTTATCTATTATTGTTGTTGGTTGAAATTAGATACCAGATGTCCTTGCTGCTTTTCAAATTTCCTTCCTGAAATCAATGAGAGAATATAAAGTAAATAAATTCTTCTTCCAGAGTGTCAGCTCCAAGAAAACATTTCATGACTTCTCTGTAAACAGTTCAAAACATCAACTAACCAATTCCAGTTACTGGCAACTATCTTAATAACAGATCCACATATTGACTCTTGATAGACTCCGCTGCCATATTTGCCAGCAACAGTCATATATTGTTCTATCAGTCTCCCTCTGTCTGAGAAACTTGCTCATTTAGATGTGTGAATGAGAAGGGTCATAGATAGCAGATGTTGAGCTTGGAGTTTTGTACACAAACTACCCCACAGTCTGAGAACAGTAGGCACACTGTAAATAAACAGCAGAGTTTGACTATTGATCAGTTAGGGTCATAAGCAAAGTGATGGCAAATATAATTACAGTAATCCTGCATACCCTTAGATTCTCTTTACTACTGTAAGCTTTGCAACAGGAACATGATGGTCTCAGGGAACAGGACTGTAAACTTACTGCATGCTGTGAAAGCCAGAGGGCCTCTTTGTCAACTCTTAAGGAGAGTCTTGTCTTCTTCAGCTGCTGTCAATCAAGCTTAAAATATAAAGCGATGATATCTGTGCTTCTAAGTAATTCTATACACGCTCTTGATACATTTTCTGCCAAAGAGAGGGAAAGACTAGAAGGTTAAGACTTGGTATGTAGTATCTATATAGACACTGAGAACTTTGAATATTTTTATTTATTCTTTGAATGGTTCAAGGTGAGAAAACAGGTTATTTTTTTCATTCTTTCTTTAAGGAAAAAAATAAGTTCTTTCCTGGAGCTTATGAAGTAAGCTTTACATAAGGCAATTTTTGAGGAAGTATCCTGCTGACTCCAAGATATTCATGTGTGTTGTTAATTTTGCTGTCTGAAAGATTCAGGCCAGATCTTAGCATCATCCAAAGGAGAAACCATGACTTTTGCCGTGGAAGAAAAATAAATATTGAAATAATTGCATGTGATAACTTATGTAGTAGGATTTAACTATTAATGTAGGTTAATTGGCAAAGAATTTAAAATACCTACTGGGTTGGAAAGCACTGGCGTATTTGTTACTCTTGTATTGCTGTGACAAAACATCATGACCATGGGCAATTTAAGGAAGAGGCAGTTTATCCTGACATGAATCCAGAGGAGTGAGTGAGTCCTTGGTGGAATGGAGGCATAGAAGCAAAACTCAGACACTGTGGCAGGAGCATGAAGCTGAGGGATTACATCTTTAACAGCAATCAGGAAGCAAAGAGAAGGCAATGGTGATGAGATGAGACTTTAAACTCAGCATCCACTTCCAGTGACGTCCTTCCTCCCATTAGATAATACCTCCTAGCACTTCCCAAACAGTGCATCCCACTAGGAACTAAGTATCCGAATAGGTGAGCCTATAGGACATATTTTCCACTAATTTTGGCACAAACATGTAGTGAATTTTGTGAGATTATTAGAAAAATAAAGATGATTAATAGTATTATTTAATAGAATGGAACAATGGGTGAAACTGCTGTCAAAGCTGAGGACCTGTTACTGCATTCTAAGCATGACCACAAAAAGTTAGCTAAGACTGCCTGGAATCCAGGTACTCTGCAGGGGTGTAGGAGATATTGTGACAGATACAGTATACCTTCTAGATTTGCTAGCTCACAGCCTAGCCCTAGATCCGTTGGATATACTACAAAGATAAGGAGAACTTTGGGACATCATACTCATTTAGGAAATGAATTTTTCTTTCTTCACCTGTATCATCAAAATTAGTTCTTTAATGTTTCTAATATTCACTGCTGCTGCAGATTCAATCAAAACCTACTTGTATGGGCATCTTCTTTATGAGAATTAACATTTTATAAACACATTCATTCTGTACTCTTTTCATAAGTGTAGGAAAACATTCATCTAATTTTATTCTCTTCTACTACAATTTCTGCACTTCAAGAATATATATATATATATATATATTATTCAGATATTTAGCCTATGGTATCTTTCTTTGTAGATTTTTATCAGGAACATCATATTATTTCAGTCATTGACTTGTCTTCTATTAAGCTTGAACAATATGTTCTAACATATACACCCAAATATTAAGAATAGTTTAATGGAATGGTTTATAACTATTAACCTAGTTAATAATTAACCTAGTGAAAAATGCTAAAGTAAGTGTTGTTTATATCAGACTAACCAAGAATGAATAGGAAAACCTAGCCTCAAAAAATCAATTCAATAAAGCTCTTTACATTTTCTCTAGTTGTATACTCAGATTTGATTTATTGATTAATTTATGGAATCCAGTGATATTTCATAGATTTTTTTCTTATTTTTCCCATAATAGTCTATTTTTCTACCTGGAAAATTGATGTAATTATTATGTGTTTGAATCTGGATTGACAACTTGACACAGTTGGGAAGATGTAACACCATTGAGAGTTGCCTGCATTTGAATGGCTTATAGGCATGCCTTTATGGAATCTTATTAATTGCTATTTGATGAAGGAGGGCACAGCCCACTAGAGGAAGTACTTTCCTGGGAATGTAAGAAGTCTGGGCTGTGTAAGAATGATGTCCAGGTGTTTAAAATTCTCTTGCACTCTGGACATTGTCAAGTTATGAGTCACTTTAGTGATTATCATCAATTGTAAAAGTTTCCCTGGTGAGTGTCAAATGAGGCACATATCAATGGGTATAGAAATATATCATTTCAAGTCATTCATTTATTTGTTGCTTTGTTCCTTCAACAGATAATATTAGTAGGATTTCCTCTAATCAAATGACCTATCTTATGTCAGATTGTTAACCATATTAGCCTTATCATGTGTGCATTACCTCTCATAGAATGGGCCTTAAAGGCAATCAGAAAGTGGTTGATCATTCCTATAGCATTTATGCCATCATTGCACCAATACATCTTGCAGGCAGGTCTTTGTTAGGGGGACAGGATTTTTAAACAGATGGCAATAATCTTTGTCCTCTGGTCATATGCAGAACACTTTCCAGCTCCATGCCTGCTATTCAAGAGGAGTAAATTCAAATTTGGCTTTAGTTTGATTTCTCCATATTTGATGATATAAGTGAGTTATCTCTACAGTAGCAGGTACTTATTAGGTTATGGAAAATTTTTATATGAAAAAGAAAAAACTTTTCTTATTTAGATCCAACATATGTGTCTACTCACCACCAGATAAGCACACACACAAAAAAAAACCAAACAAACAAACAAACAAACAAACAAACAAAAAAACCAAGTACAGATTCGACCTCAGCTCAGTTAGTCATAAGTTTTGATGGGTTTGGTTACATGAATATGGGTGAGGAATTACAGGAGCAGAAATGACTCAAAGATATCTGGATAGTGAAAACTTTCTAAATCTTGGAACCTGGAGCACACACCACAGGCTGCAAGCAGCTCAACAGGTGGCGAAGTGTCCCTTTAAAGCTCTTTTAAGTATCTCACATGGTTTCTGCTTCTGCCGGGCAGCTGCTCTGGTCTCAGAGTCTTTGCAGAATGATTTCCAGGATTATGGCTTATATATTATTTATGTGAAGTCAGTTTCAGGAACCTCTTGAAGCTTTCTTGAGTTATTTATCTTCTCCAAGAGCTTCCCTGAAGAATGAAATATTTCATTCTCAAAGGAAACTTACACAACAGTAATAACCGATAGCCTTGGGAATACTTACTATGGGTAGAGAGAACTGATTAAAGGTCACATATAGAGGAGGAGGTAGAATGATTTTATAAACAGGAGGTACTGCTTTATTATTCCTAGAAAATAAGGAACCAAAGCTTAAGACTGTATACAATCTATATTAGCCATGATGGTCAAACTGGAAGTTTCTGTACCAACTCTGAGACTAGACACCATTCATTCAGCTTCCAGTGGCCTTATTCAGGTTTCAACATCAAGTCAGAATCTTTGTATTGTTAATATGAATGTAGTCAGGTTAAGATAAAAATTGCAGTATAGTAATAAAATTTGACTAGAAGAAAATTAATAAACTCTGCTTTGAAATTATAGTTTGTTTTGTTCTATATATTTTCAATATAATCTAATTGTTTATATTGTGTCATGTATTAAAATTGGATACATAAGATAAGATTAATTTTTACACAGTAAGTTCATCAAATAAAGACAATTGGAGAATCATCAGTTTATCTATGCCAAGGAAAAGCTTTAATCAGTCATTCTCTTCTCTCTCTGTCTTCTAGAACTTTTATTCTCAACCTTTCTAATACTGCATAATACTCCTTTAAAATAGTTCCTCCTGTTGTGGTAACCTCCATCCATAAAATATTTTAATGCTACTTTATATATATAATTTTGTTATAGTTAAATAATGTAAATATTTGTGTTTTCCAATGGTCTTAGGAGACCCCAATGTTATCGTTAACATCTCCAAAGGGGTCCCTACTAAAAGTACAGAAACACTGTCCCAGAGTCAATTGTACCACGTCATCTCTTAGTGCTACAATAGCTTACCAGCTGCAACCTTCCTTTCCACCTGCCCACACTTACTGTGGATCCCGCAAGTCATCCCCTTCTAGTTTCCCTTACCCCACTTGTCATTGTATATCAGTTCCAACTCAAGCAGTAGGTGGGAACAGATGCACATACTCATAGCCAGAAATTATGTAAAAAGAACATTTAAATGCTAGGCCTCCATCAGATCTCTCCCCTCAGAGCTAAAGGGACCCCACAAAAGAAGAATTAGAAAAATTGTAAGAGTCAGAATGGACGGAGGATACCAGTAGAACAAGACCCTCTGAATTAACTAAGTGGAGCTCCTGTGAGCTCACGTAGAGTGAACAGCAAGCACAGGGCCCACATAGGTCTACCCAAAGTCCTCACATATATATTATAGCTATTAGCTTAGTATTTTTATGGGACTACTGACAGCAAAACCAAGTGTCTGACTCTATTAACTGCCCTTGTGACAATTTTCTTCCTCTTGGGTTGTCATGTCCAACTTCAACAAAAACGTTTAGTCCCACCTATTCTTGTGGCACCAAAAGCTATTTTATTTTTTATTGTTTATTGTTTTTGCTCTCTTTTTGGTTATTTTTTTACTTAAATTTCAAATGTTAACCCCTTTCCGGGTTTCCAGTTCTCCTTCTTCTATTAGGATGTTCTCCCACCCACTGATCCCTTCCCTCCTCTCCACGCTGACATTACCCTATATTAGTGGGGGGGGGGGTTCAGCTTGGCTAGAACAAGGGTTTCTCCTTCCATTGATGCCCAACAAAGGCCATCTTCTGCTACATATGCAGCTGTAACCATCGGTCTGTCCATGTCTACTGTTTGGATGGTGGTTTAGTCCCTGGGAGCTCTGGTTGGTTGCTATTGTTGTTCTTATGTGTTTGAAACCCTTTCAGTTGCTTCAATCCTTTCTCTAACTCCTCCAATGGGGACACCATTCTCAGTTCAATGGTTGGCTGTGAGCATCTGCCTCTGTATTTGTCAAGCTCTGGCAGAGCCTCTCAAAAGACAGTTATATCAGGCTCCTGTCAAAATGCACTTCTTGTCATCTGCAATATTGACTGGGTTTGATGGCGGTATGTATATGGGCTGAATTCCTAGGTGGGGCAGTCTCTGAACGGCCTTTTCTTCTGTCTCTGCTCCAAACTTTGTCTCCTTATTTCATCCTGTTAATATTTTTGTTCCCCTTCTAAGAATGACTGAAGCATCTGCATGTTCATTGTCCTTTTTCTTGAGCTTCATGTGGTCTGTAGATTGCATATTGGGTAATCTGAGCTTTTGAGCTAATATCCACTTACCAGTGAGTGCATACCATGTATGTATTATTTGTTTACTTGTTTGTTTGTTTGTGATTGGGTTACCTCACTCAGGATGACATTTTTTAGTTCCATCTATTTGCCTATGAATTTCATGATGTCATTGGTTTTAATAGCTGAGTAGTACTCCATTGTGTATATGTACCACATTTTCTGTATCCATTCCTCTGTTGAGGGACATCTAGGTTCTTTCTAGGTTCATGCTATTATAAATAAGGCTGCTATGAATATAGTGGAGCACATGTCCTTATTATATTTTGGAGCATCTTTTGTGTATTTGCCCAGGAGTGTTATAGCTGGATTCTCAGTTAGTGCTATGTCCAATTTTCTGAGGAACCTCCAGACTAATTTCCTGAGTGGTTTTGTCAGCTTGCAATCCAACCCACAATGGAGGAGTGATCCTCTTTCTCCACATCCTGGCCAGCTTCTGTTGTCACCTGAGTTTTTTATCTTAGGTATTCTGACTGATGTAAGGTAGAACCTCAGGATTGTTTTGATTTGCATTTCCTTGATGACTAAAGATATTGAACATTTCTTTAGCTGCCTTTCAGCTGTTCGATATTCCTTAGCTGAGAATTACTTGTTTAGCTCTGTACTCCACTTTTTAATAGGGTTATTTGATGCTCTGGAGTTTAACTTCTTGAGTTCTTTGTATATATTGGATATTAATCCTCTCTCAGATATAGGATTGGTAAAGATCTTTTCTCAATCTGTTGGTTGCCGTTTTATCCTAATGACAGTGTCCTTTGCCTTACATAAGCTTTGCAATTTTATGCTGTCCCATTTGTCAATTCTTGATCTTAGAGGAAAACCCATTGGTGTTCTGTTAAGAAAATTTTCCCCAGTACCCACATATTTGAGGCTCTTCCCCTCCTTTTCTTCTTGAGTGTATCTGGTTTTATGTGGAGTTCCTTGGTCTACTTGGACTTGAATTTTGTACATGGTCATAAAAAAGGATCGATTTGCATTCTTCTACATGCTGACTGCCAGTTGAACAATCACCATTTGTTGAAAATACTATCTTTTTTTCACTGAATGGTTTTAGCTCCTTTGTCAAAGACCAAGTGACCATAAGAAATGTAGTGAGTTTGGCTATGCTAGTTTGTGTCCCCACAATTTCCAGAGAAGCTGGATATCCAGAAGCAAGACACTAAAGGACCCTCTCCCAATGGGTTTTAATTGGTACCTATATTTGCTGGCAGTTAATGACTGAGAAGTGCAAATAGAAACAGAACTTTTAGGATTCTGCAGCAAGGGAATGAGGAAGGAGGAAAGGAGGAAAGACATCCATCTGCCATGTCAGAGAAAGGGGAGAAGAAGACAGTTTGTGCCTGAGTAGGTGTAGATCAGAGACCTTAGTCAGCATGTATGAGCCCAGTCCAGGATAGCAAAGATAGAATAAAGATTTTAGGAAGTAATAGCTTGGGAATATGGAAGGGAGGTTGAATAGCCATTTGGAGGTTAGGAAGTGACCCTACCATTGAGCAGTTTATGGCACATACAAATGTAAAGGCTCTGTGTATGAATCTTTCATTTGGAAACCAAGAAGCTTGGAGCGGGTTCCTCTTCTCCTGACACTGGGATCAATTCGAGTAGTTTAATTGAGTACTTCTACACATTCTATTTTATGTAGTCATGTGTATTAGGTGTCTTTTTGAAGCCTGTTCTTTTCTAATGAGAGACAGAAAGGTAGTGGATCTGAATGGAAGCTGGATCGATCAGAAACTGGTAGTAGTATAGGGACGGGAAATTATACATTAGATATGTTGTATGAATAAAAGAAAATTTTCAATTTTAAAAAGGCACAGGAATAAAAACTAAAAACATTCAGAGTACACAACATTAGAAGATTAGTTTTTTTTATATCTGTGTTTAACTGTAATCTCATATTTGTGAATTTTAGCTTGCACTGGTATTTAAAGATTTAAAACACATTTGAACAAGAACTGAAAAATTCCAAAACAGTATAGGTCCATGAGATCCCAAATGGAATTAAAGGTAAAGGTGTTAATAAGGTTTTTTTTAATTTTGTCATAAGTCCATATATATTTGTTTATATTTTATATATTGTTCTGTTAATTCTATTACTGTAAATGACAAATAGAAGCAAAATGTTGTCCTAATACTCAATGTTGCTATGGCTTCATTGTTGTCCTTGTTTGAATATAAAATTAATGAGTTATGCTATGTTGATGTAATGTCTTCTACAAAGTAAAATAATTTTCAAAGGGATAATATGCACAGGTAATTCTCAATTATATAACATTGTAAACCTACTTGATGAATTATTGTAGACAGGAGCCTAGCATGTCTGTCCTCTGAGAGACTCTACTAGTACCTGACTGAGAAAGATGCAGATATTTACAGACATCCATTAGTCTGGGCTCAGTGACCTTTATGGAAGAGTTAGGAGAAGGATTTAAAGAACTGAAGGGAATGAAAACACCATAGGAAGACCAACAGTTTCAACTAACCTTGACTCCTGGGAGCTCCCAGAGACAAAGCTATGGGCTGGTCTGTGGCCCAGGTACTTATGTAGCAGAGGACTACCTTGTCTGGTCTCAGTGAGAAAGTATGCTCCAAATCCTATTAAGACTTGATGACCCAGGGAAGGGAAATGGGGAGTGAAGTTGGGTGGAAGGAAAGTGAGGAGAGTAGGTGAGTGGGTGGGGTAGTTGGGGGAGCATTCTGGCAGAGGCAAGGGGAAGAGGGTGGGTGAAGAAACCCTGAAAGGGAAACCAAGAAGGGGGAAATAGTTGGAATGTAAATAAACAATTTTTTAAAAAGAACATCTAGAGTTGTTCTTTAACCTTTTACGTTTTCATATTCTAACATACATATTTGTAACATGTTATAAGCTATATATTCTTTACTTTTATATACTAAAGATGAATACAAGCCTGCCCCTTTTTTTCTTAAGGAAACACGTATGAAGTTCTAATCAATGAAAGAAATTGTAAATAAATTCAGAGAAATTGAGGAAAGAGATCATAAAATAGAAAGGACAGATTTCTTATGTGGAGCACAAAGACCATGTAAATAATTTAATTAGTTCTCAGATATTTTATAAAACTATTAATTTAACAAATACCTTCAATCAAATCATTTAGTGATGACTTTTAAATTGAAGTTTTATATATACCAGAAACAACAAAACTTCAGTAAATATTCCAGATATTAAATATATCCATGAGTCCCTGTGTTTCATTAATCGTCTTGAACAAGGAAATGTATCTTTCAGTCAGCAAAGAGATGTCATAAGTGTGGAAAGGCAGACAAATATGAACAATACATCAAACTTGAAAATGAATAGTTTTTTTCCACGAAGACATTGTAAGTATATGAATGTACATTGCATATAAAAGTCTCAACATACACAAATTTGATAAAAGTCTCATAATTCATGTGACATTTAGTTCTCACCTCATTGTTCTGGAATAGGATTAGGGATTCCTATTGAAACAACAGTATCACATTTCACTGGCTCTGAAATTTCAGCTTCTCTAATCCTCAACCATTGCACGTGGTGTATAGTTTCTGTTTGCTTAACCAATATGTGAAAGTTTGAGTTACAGCCTTAACAGGCTTCCAGCCAAAGAATAAATACAGAATAAATGACTTACTGCATTCATAGTCCTTGTACAACAACAGGCAGACAATACACTTTCAGTTACTGGAAATTTTCCTCAGTTTTTGTTCTATTATGTTAAATGAATATTTTCAGTTTCTTTAACTTTTAATCCCACTTAACTTTTTTTAAAGGTAGTCTTTTTTTCTTTTATAAAGTTTAACCTACTGTAAACTGGAGAGACTGTACTGTTGGTTTCGTGAATAGAAAGACCTAGGATAAGCTGAAGTGAGCATTTTTCCTGGTGTGTTTACCTGTATGTTAATGAATTTTAGACAAATTTTAGACAGGATAGAATCATCTGTGGGAATTTATGTATGAAGTGTTTGTTATTATGGTTTCTATGCAAAATTATTTATAAAATATGAAAATATCTTCATATTATTAATGCAACACCTGTGTAAGCCATGTATTACTCACAGAAAAGACTTACGTTTATTATAAAGTACAAATTTGCTTACTTCAATATTTCAAAATTCAGCTTTTATCGCTTTCTGCATGTTTTGATTTTGTTTTCCAATTTGAGAAAATAAAAACAAAAGGAGTCATGTTTTTAGAAAAATGATTTCAAAACAAAATTGGTTTGACAATGAAAAAATTAATCAGGAACAAAACATGCTTCAGTGAGATGTATACCTCACACTTTTGGATTTCAGCATTTTTTATCCAGCTCTTCTGAGTTGTTGGGACTCATTAAATCTTTATCAATGCATTCTCCAGAAGAAAACCATATCCTTATCATTTTCATCATCAATGGCAACATGTATACAAGCACCATTTAGATAATAATGAGTCAAGTTATAGACAAAATGTTAGTTAAATGAAATATATCTTCATTTAAAGTAAAGTTTAACAGTATTTATAGAGGAAAAATCCCATGAGTCAAGTGTAAAAACCCAATCAGATATGTAAGCCAGAGCCAAAGTATAATAGTGGATCAGTAGATAAAGTTAGAAATCTTCATGCAGTGGAATGCATTGCAATGAACATTGTGACCATAGATTCTAAATCATGAAGTATAAATCTCTCTGGTTGAAAGAGGCTGTCTAACAGGTAAGAAAGGACTTGAAAGGGATTCCTGCTCTTTTGGAAATAAATGGAAACAGGTCTTGAGACATGTGGTGGTTTTAATAAGAATTGCTCCCATAGGTGTATTTATGTGAATATTTATATGAATATTCAAAAGAAGTGGTATTACATTAGAGGTATCAGCAGGTATAGACTTGTTGAAGAAAATATGTCAATGAGGATGGGTGTTCAGGTCCAAAACTTCCATCCATGCCAATTGTCTCTGTCTTCCTGTTGTCTGCATACCTAGATGTAGGCATTTCAACTGCTTCTCCAACAATTCCAAGATAAAACAGAGTAAAACTCTGAAGTTATAAACAAGCTCTAATTGAATTTTACCTTTTATAAGAGTTGTCATGGAGTTAATGTCTTTTCACAATAGAATAAAAACCAAGACAAGATACAAGAGTATAGCTGATACTTATATTGTAATTCTCTCTCTCTCTCTCTCTCTCTCTCTCTCTCTCTCTCTCTCTCTCTCTCTCTCTCTCTCTCTCTCTCTCCAAGAAGTTTATTTAGGAGAGTGATTAATACTAGGGACAAAAAGACAGACAGACAGACAGACAGACAGACAGACAGACAGAAAATAGACAGCTAACTCTGAAGAGAATCATCCTATAGACAAACTGAATGCTGGGCCTATGAAAAGGAAATATAGAAGACTCAGCATCTTTTTTTTGTTATTGTTTATTTTATTTACATGTCAAATGTTACTCCCTATGCTGGTTTCCCCTCCAAAAATTTCCTATCCCATCCCTCCTCCCTCTGCTTCTATGACGGTGCTCCCCCACCTGTCCACCCACTTCTGCCTCAGGAACCTATCATTCTCCTGTAGGACATCAAGACTTCACAGGAAAAAGTACCTCCTCTACCATTAAAAACGTCATCCTCTGCTACATATGCAGCTAGAGGCATGGGTCCCTCCATGTGTACTCTTTGGTTGGTGGTTTCTGAGGGCCTTGTTGGTTGATATTTTTGTTCTTCCTATGAGTTTGCAAACCCCATCAGCTCCTACAGCCCTTTCCTTAACTCTTTCATTGTGATCCCGGTACTCTGTCCAATGGTTGGTTGTGAGCATCCACATTTTTATTTGTCAGGCTCTGGCAGAGCTCTCAGGAGACAGCTATATCAGGTTCCTGTCAGGAAGTACTTCTTGGCATCAGCAATAGTGTCTACATTTTGCATCTGCATATGTGATGGATACCCAGGTAGGAAAGTCTCTGGATGGCCTTTCCTTCAATCTCTGCTCCACACTTTGCCCTTGTATTTCTTTCAGACAGGAGAAATACTGGTTTAAATTTTGGAGATGGGTGGGTAGCCCAGTCCCTCAACCAGGGGTTGTGTCTAATCCTTGGATAGGTATTTTACAGGTTCTTTATCCTCTTTGTTGGGTATGTCATCGCTGTTGGGTCCTGAGTGTTTTTCTGACAACTGCGATTTTCTGGTGGCTAACCCCAGTTCTCCTTCCCCCATTTCAGCATACCTTTGTTCAATTTCCTGACACTATCTACATCTCCCCTGTCTCCTCCCATACCTGAACCTGTTCCCACTTTTCTCCTCTTGCTTCTTTCTTCCTCCCAAGTCCCTCCTACCCTTCCCCTCCAAAGATATTTTGTTCCACTTTCTAAGTAGTACTGAAGCGTCCAAACTTTGGTCTTCCTTCTTCTTGAGGTTCATATGGTCTATGAATTGATTCTTGGGTATTCTGAGCTTTTAGCCTAATATCCACTTTTCTTTTGTGACTGGGTTACCTCACTCAGAATGATATTTTCTAGTTCCATCCATTTGCCTGCACATTTCATGAGGTTATTGTTTTTAATGACTGATTAGTACTCCATTGTGTAAATATACCATATTTTCTGTATCCATTTCTCTGTTGAGGAACATCTAGGTTGTTTCCAGTTTCTGGCTACTATAAATAAGGCTGCTATGAACATAATAGAGTATGTGTCTTTGTTATATGTTGGAGCATCTTTTGGGTATAGCTAGGTCCTCAGGTATTACTATGTCCAATTTTCTGAGGAAAAGCCAGACTGATTACCACAGTGGTTAGTTTTCTTGATTTGCTATTTTCTAATATATCTACCAGTGAGCTAGCTATTGAAATTTTCTTTTTCTTTTCTTTTCTTTTCTTTTTTTCCTTTCCTTTTCTTTTTAATTTTTAATAGATATATTTCTTTACTTATATTTCAAATGGTATTCCCTTACCTGGTTTCCTGTCCATAAGCCCGCATCCCCATCTCCTCCCCCATAGGGGTGTTCTGTTCCCCCATCCACCTCCCTTACTGCCCCACCCCCCAACCCCTGTACGTTCCCCTGCACTGGGGTTCCAACCTTGGTAGGACCAAGGGCTTCCCCTTTCATCGGTGCCCCAACAGGGGCTCTTCTCTGCTACATATGCAGTTGGAACCCTGGGTCGGTCCATGTGTAGTCTTTCGGTAGTGGTTTAGTCCCTGGAAGCTCTGGTTGGTTGGCATTGTTGTTCTTATGGGGTTGCAAATCCCTTCATCTCTTTCAATCCCTCCTCTAGTTCCCCTAAACGGGGTCCTCTTCTCAGTTCAGTGTTTTTATGCTGCTAGCGTTGACCCCTGTATTAGGCTCTGGATGTGTCTCTCAGGAGAGATCTATATCCAGTCAGTCCCTTTCAGCATGTACTTTTTAGCTTCATCAATCTTTTCTAGTATTGGTGGCTGTACATATATGGGCCACTTGTGGGTCATTATGTGTGTGTGTGTGTGTGTGTGTGTGTGTGTGTGTGTGTGTGTGTGTGTATGTATGTATGTGTGTGTTATATGCATGTATGTATGTATTGTGTGTGTTTTCTTTTATGTTTCAAACATGAAACAATTAAGGATTTTTAGTCACATTGTGAAAGTTCTATAAAGTTGTGTATATGCCACTGGGGTCTGTGTGGAAGATTGTCCAAATTAAGTCAAGAAAACTCTATTACACTTCCTGGTACTATTTCATTGCCAACATTTTGGTAGTTGATGTAGGCCTGTCTGGAAGCCACTTTGGAATACACATTCCATTCTTTGGCTTTCATTGGAGCATCAAATTTAGAGCATTATGAATTTGTTATCCAAATATCCCCAAATAAATCACTGGTATCCACTCAGTTTCTAAAATATTAAATTAAAATATACTTTAAACAATCTAGGGAAGCCAAGGAAAATCTGACTAATTTGTAAACAGAGTAAAATTCCTGAAACTAGTTAACTCTTCATCCCTGTGAAATGCATAGTAAACTTACCAAGATTAGAAGCTGTAGATGTAGCTCTTCAGAGCATGAACAACCCCCCTGACTCAAACCATGTGTACTTGGCTGTGTATCCATCCTTTCTCTATTCTGCCAAGGACCAAACGTGGCATGGAGAGGGGTTCTGAGAGGAGGAGTATCTGGGAGGGGTGAAAGGAAGCACACTCAAAGTCAAATCGTGAATGTCAGCTTATGATCTGTTTTGCTTGATACAGCTTTTCTAGTCTTCTGATATGTTCTGCATTCTCTCTGGAGATTTCTTAGTCTGTACTCTGTTTGCTTTCTATTTTAAGAGATCTCTCTGTCCTACTTGCTTGTATGTTTTTCTGTCTGTGTCTTTGTAGTGTGTGTGTGTGTGTGTGTGTGTGTGTGTGTGTGTGTCTATATTGGTCAGTTTTCACACAGTTCTCTTTTTATCCTAGAAGCATTTCCTTATCTCCTGCAGAACACAGGTCCAGGCATTTATTTTACATATCACTCCAGTCATTTATTCCAGGTTTCCCTTAGATTATCTTATGAATCAGTATCATGTGACCTCAGACCTTTGATTCTTAAAGGATTGCAAGCAGTTTGTTCTCTTGACATAGCAAAAGAATTCTGAGGTCTGCCTGCCTCTGTTAAAAACAGATGATAAATTAGTTGAGTGGGACCCTGCCTTAATATTAACATTTCTACCACACCTGGGCCTAACTTCTCTCTGATCTTGAACTCAGGAATCTGCCTTCTATTGTCTCTTTCTGACAAGCTGGTTCATAGTGTAGCTGCCTTTGTTCCTTTAGATTCATGGAACCCCTCATAACTTATATTACATCCTTATATTTTGTATAGTTCAGAAAGTAGATATATTTTAAACTTTGTAGATAGATCTCTTTTCCACAGCCTTAAGGACTGTCCTGAAGGTCCCAGAGCTTACCATTTTGATAAAACATTAGCCACACCTTCCATTCCTGGAATAGAGTCTTAACTACCAGGAGACCCCCCAAGTGAGACATGGAGTGAGAATGGAGTTCGATGCAAATGCAAAAGGTTTATTTTTCTGGCATGTAGGGGGTCGACCCTCAATCATCCCCTCGTGGCAAGTGATTTGAAGGTGACCCTGAATGGAATGGCTATAACAAGCAGGTTTTATAATTTTTATGGGTACAGGTAGCATCAGCAAGGTTACAGTTTAAACTTATTGACTAAGCATATTGACCTTTGAATCTACTGGCTAGCAAACATATGACATGCATTCGAACTCTATCTGGGACCAGAGTGTCAGGTGACTATCAGTCACTACATTCTGTTTTGTTTTTCAAAAATGTTCCTGCACCTCCCAAGAACTGTGGGAAGAGAATCGAATTTGGCCTAGCCTTGACCTGAGGCAGGAAGCTGGTACTTGGCCTAATCTTGACCTGAGGTGGTGGGTGTAAGGCTGATGAAAGCCCCTAGTTTTCTTCACCTGGACTCATGTTGTTTCTAATCCTTATAGAGTCATTAATGTTAACAGAGAGGATATTTCTTGGAGTAATGTGAAATATGTTCATTATTATAAAATCAAGCCTTATATCCACAGCTGACCTCAACACTCCTGGAGGCTCACACAGGGGCCGTCTCCCAGGGGCAGGAATTCTGACACTCTGTCCTTTCCAGGGCCAAACAGAACTCAGCATCTCCTGGAGGTTCAAAACTGGGATCTTTCAGCATGTCACTCTGACCTTATCAGGTCCATGCCAGGCTTGGCACTCTTCTGTTGTTGTTCCAGTCAGATTTCAAAGACCAAGCAATGCTGGATGTAGCAAAATATGATCATTATAAATCAATGTACTCATTTACTCTTTCTCAATTCTTGCCAACTCAAACAGAAAGTTAGCCCTTTTGGGGGAAGTGTGAAATCTGACACTTACTCAGGAAGGTGAGAATGGTGATTATTTTTTGTGTCACATGACAGCAGTGAGGGCCACAGATACACTATGGATAGATGTTGCCTTGTCTTGGTTTTAATCAAAGTAACTGCTACAGACAGCAATGGAATACTCCAGTTTTATAAAGATATATTTAGTGCTATTTTTGTCTGTTTAGTTTAACAAAACAGTAAACCATACACTAGCTCCATATCATCTGGAAGATTTTAAAACATTTTGTCATGATTTGGAAATCTAGAAGGTATTCTATAGATCAAGAATGATGTGGAGTTGTTCATGTTGTCAATTATTTATAAATATATTTCTTTGAGACACTATGGACTTCTGTTTCTTGGATGACTTTTAAAAACAAATTATATCAAACATATAATAAAAGGTGGTAGCAAAAAAAAAAAAAAAAAAAAAAAACAATGTACACATTCCCTCTAACTGAACTAGTCTTTCCTATCAATGTATCCTGGAAAGGTCTCCTAGAAGATGATTAAAAATCTAGCAATATGAACCACTCTTATTTCATGTAAAGTTCTGAAATGTAAAATTACTTAATCAAATCACACATGGAAATAAAAAGCCCTACCTATGTTGATTCAAATCTAAGATACATTAAAAAAGTTAATTTTAAATTCAAAACTTTAGTTTAAAATACAAAACTTATATTTTATATTCTTATTAATTTGACGTTGATTTAAAAATATTCCATGATCAACTAGCAAACCTATGTTTTTCTTTTTAAAGGATATTACACTATGCATACAACATTGGTTAGTATGGCTTGGTTCTTGCCTATATATACCCTATATTCTTCATATTCTGTTCAACCATGTTCTACTCTGATTATTTTTCAAATATGTTCTCAGATGTCTTTTGTTATTATAATGTTTGATTTAATTTTATCTGCTCTGGACCTTAAGAGTATTATCTTTCCTTTCTGAATGAAAGAGTTAATCACACACACACACACACACACACACACACACACACACACACACACATATATATATATATATATATATATATATATATATATATATATATATATCACCTATCAATGTCCAATCTTTTGAATAGTGAAAGTCGAAAGTAACCTTGAGTATGTATGAATATTGTTTTGTTATTTGACCTAGAAATATAATAATGGATTACTTGTAAATGTTTTAGAAAATAATACAACTGAATCTGTGGATAAGTGGAAGCTGTGAGCTTCCACATGAATAAAATATGGAGAGAAAGCATTTGACACAAGAAAGTAGAGAATGGGGTAATGTATTGTATTTGGCAATCTTTATTTAATGTTGAATATCCTCTTGTGAAGTTCTCCTAAAATGAATAGTGAAGCTGTTTGTCCCTTTCACTTACCTGGGAAGGAATTCTTCTACTAGTAAAGTCAGATTCAGAGAAAAGATGGGTAGAATCAGCTTAAAGAAGCTAAGTGCCTGTTAGTACTCAAAGAGGGTAGTGTCCCTAGATAAAATGCCTTACAGTGGGAAAGGCAACTTGTTGAGCCCACTTCCAGCAGAAAGATATGGCATCAAGTGAGGAATAGGGTTGCTATCCCACTGTCAAAACTCTGACCCATAATTCTTCCTGCCTGAAAGAACTGCAAGATGGAAATGGAGAAGAGCCTGAGGAAAAGAAGGTTCAGTGACAGGCCTAAAATGGAATTCAGTTCAAGCGGAGGCCCTAGGACCTGACAACATTACTGAGACTATGGGACACTCACCAAAGGGACCTATCATAAATGCCCTCCGAAAAACCCAAGAAGCAGCTGAAAGAGTCAGATGTAGATATGTGCACTCAATCAATGAACGGAAGATGCTGACCCCTCTGGCTGAATTAGGGAAAAACTGGTGGAAGCTGAGGAGGAGGACAACCCTGTAGGAGGACTAGCAGTCTCAATTAACTTGGACCCCTGAGATTTCTCAGACACTGGAACACAAACCAGGCAGCATACACTAGCTGTTTTGAGGCTCCCAACACATCTACAGCCAAAGACTCCTGGGTCTGGGTTTATTCAGAGAAGATGAATCTAACACTCAAGAGACTGGATGTCCCAAGAAATTTAGAGGTATGGTGGGGCAGGTGGCGGCTTGGGGACACCTCATATAGACAAGGCAGGCAGTGAGGAGGTATAACATGTGGAACAGTTGGAGTGTAGACAAGGAGAGGAATAAAATCTGGAGTGTATAAATTAATTAATTATAAGATTTTAAAAAAGAATCAGAGAGCCCTGCAGGTTCATATATTCTCATTCTCCCAAGATAAAGATGTATGAAAAGTAAAATAGAAATCTAACCTCAATAGTTGCAGACGCTTGCACATTTAAGCACCCTACATTCTTCATATTCTGCTCAAACGTAATGTTCTACTCTGATTATTTTTCAAATATGTTCTCAGATCTCTTTTGTTATTATAATGTCTGATTTGATTTTACCTGCTGTGGAACCTCAAGAGTGTTATCGTTAAAGGTATTCTTTCTGAATGAAAGAGTTAATGATATTTCACTGACAACTGAGACCTTCTTTCTTGAGGTGTCCAAGAGTGCTTAGCCTGAAGTTGAATATACCATATAAAAAGTCCACAGAGACATATTTTATATCAGTAGAGACATTTCTATCTTAAATACATTCTTTCATTCATTCAACTACTATAGAGATATTTCCCAATTATGGGCAAAATGATCAATAGGCAAAGGGACCAGGTTAAGAAAAAGGAAAAAAAGATTCCTCAAGTTCCTTTGCTGAGAACTTGACTCTGACTGAGAAAGAATGGCAATAAATAGCTGGGTGTTGAGAACACAATGAATGACATAAAGCAAAATATATGCTAGAGTTCACAAATTCATTGGCTAAAGAAATCTCCTGTGATCAGAGGATTGTGAGATTTTGACAGTAAAATGCATTTTAAAAGGAAAAAAGCAAAAAAGTAGATCTATAAAGAGTAATTTAGTAATTAGCTTATTTATTGTGGCTGTTATGGTGTATCAGGTGTTCTACATAAAATAGTTAGTCTGAAAGCAAAATCAAAAATGTTATAAACTTGATAATTATACAAGGTATATAAATTCAAGACAGTGAAGACTATAGATGGGCCAATGAACTTGAAGAGAAGTTTAGATCAAAATGTAAACAACAAAAATGGGGAGAGAACATGTGATTGGGGGTATAGGCTACCAAGATAAATAAAAGTTTATATATTACCCTTGAGTATTCTTTCAAGATGCAGTATATCATTTAATTACAGTAGTAGTAAAGACCCATTGAGATAAAACTTTTCTTCTGGTCAAGAACATCAATATTTTTGTTTGAGAGTTCAGTCACCACTATAAAGGAACACTCTTATCAAGTTGGGACTATCATTCATGAATGCAGATCTATCTTAAGGTATACTAGAATATAGGAAGAATAATTATTCCATTAGATGGTATAATTTTTCTTCTCTGAGTTCCAAGTCCATAGCACCAAACTTTAATCTTATCATATTGTAAGAATTCTGACTTTTCTGGAATACTCAGGAAAACATATTTTACTATATTTTTCTGTTTCTTTTCTAATCTTATGATCTTTGTGCCTGAACACATACATACATTTAACTCAAAGAATGTGATTTCTATCTTTATATTCTTCATCTCCCTCCTGTGAGCATCTTCTATGATTTACTTCTTGCTTTCCCTAAAATTTCTTTTAAACTCTAGTAAACTTTTCAAGCTTCCTTTTGAGCCTGTTTTTAAACTATTTTATTAATGACTCTAAGAACTCATGGGAAGACTCTACTTTCCCTACCAAGATGTGGCTTCTCTGCCTGGTCTGCCAGAAAATTTTGGCAGTCGTTATGCTGTCAGTGTGCTCTACGTGGAGCTCACTAGGCTTTTATGCATAATTCTGAACTTGTAGCCATACAGTTGATACTGATTAAACTCAGCGAGTCTCAGAAAAACACCTACAAAGGCCTCATGAATGGGGAAATGATCTTGTGTGTGGTAGTGTGTAATATTACATAGGGAGATTAGAGAAGGGATTGTAACAATCAGAATGTACATTACTTATGTATGATATTCTCAAAGAATTTTGTAAAGATAGTAAAAAGCAAGAAAACAAAAAGAATTTTAAGTAAACATTAAGCTGTTTCCTGGAACACTGTGCTAATTCACATTTCTGCCAAAACTGAATATAGGACAAAAGCTCTATGATATTGAGCTGGAGAATTATTTTTTTAATAAAACACAAAAGGACAAGAGACTACCGTAAGAGATAACAAACATAATTGAGCCAATTAAAGCACACTCACAATCATGGGGGAGTGGAAATATTGAAGATAAAAAATCCTACAAACTGAGAACTTGCATGCCTATTAAATGTGGAAATACATATTATAATCTCACACAGATCCTTTATCAAAGAAGATAATATCCAATGACAAAATAAAGCAAGCATAGGTGTATTATTCACAGTTCTCTAGACTCACAAAACATATGACTAATTTCTATATAATAAAACAATTTGTTAATGACTTATAGTCTGCAGTCTAATTCCCCAACAATGCACAGCAGGAGCTGTGAATAGAAGCCCAAGGATCTAGCAGTTTCTCAGTCCCACCAGGCAATCAGGTAAAGAAGAGAGTCCTCCTTCTTCCAATGCTCTTATTTAGGTCTCCAGCAGAAGGTGTCCCAGATTAAAGGTGTGTACCCCCATGCCTGGATCTGAGACTTGCTTTGTCCCAGATGAACTTGAACTCAGAGATCCCCTTGCCTCACGCGCTTGGGATTCATAGGCAGTATGCCTCAAGATCTCCTTGCCATGATCCAGGTTAAAAATTTGTGTCTTTCAGTCATAGGATCAGGTTCATAGGTGAGCCGTCAAATTCTGGATTGCAGTTCATTGTAGGAGGCCCTCCTGTAGTAAACAACGGTACTGCGCATGGGCAGGCTTTGCACCTGGCATCAGTTGGCTGGTAATATGCTAATGAGGGAGAAGTACCATGCTAATGAGTTGATTCATGCTCCACCAATCCCTGAAGGACAATTAGCATAGCCTCAGTCTGCTGTCTATATAAGGCGAGTACTCTTGCTGCTTGTGTTACCCGTATCAGCAATGAAGGTGTCTTGCAATAAAGGCTGTTGACAAGGATCCAACGGTGTTGCGTCTTCCTTACTGGATGAGGCAGGCGCGACAACTGGTGGCCCATACGGGGACCCGAGAATATTCTCATGGATCCAGAAGTCTTCAGCTTCAGGACGGCGACGTCAGAAAATTCCTGGATAAGGGAAGATAAGGTTCTCTGGAGGTAAGCAGAGATGAAGAATAAAGTTCTCTGAAGGTAAGCAGAGAAGTGGAAAGCCTTGGTATAGAGGCTGAGAGGTTAGTGAAGTTGAAAGCCTTGGTATAGAGGTGAAAAGGTTTGGGAACTATGGCAATGTTGTTTCCAATTGATCCTTTCTGGGTAGGACTTGTAATTTTGTTTCTTTTCTTCTTTGTGTGGGATAAAGAAGCCACAGAGGGCAACCTTAAGCCCGGACCAAAACCTCTTTGGCAAATGGTCCCTGCCTGCTTAGAGGATAAACGATGTGAGGAAGCCCTTAGGACAGGTCAGAGGGTCCTTGCAGAGCAACAAGAAAGTATGTCGGAGGGAGAAAAGGTCTCAAAAGAAAAAAAGAAAAGAAAAGGAGATAAAAAGAACACAGTATTTTGGGAGAAAAATTTTGCCTTTGTGCTTGTAAAAGGTGTGATTAGGCTCTGGAAACCTCACAGAGTCATACTGATCAGATTTGATAGAGGTAGACCGCCTGAAAAATTTATTCAGGAGAATCAAACAAAAAGTTATCTTGATTCTAAACTTTTGTCTTGAGAATTGTACAGAGTGTGCCTACTTGGATTCCTGGTCTCAAGGACTTTCAGCTGGGACCAGTGAGGACACATCAGCTACAGCATTAGTTTCATTCTTCCTACCCCCTACCTGCAAGGACATCTCAACGCCCATGCACAGCTTGATGGAGTTAATGTAATTGGGTTGAGTGGAAATATTCAGGACTGTGTTTCACTTCCATACCATTTGTGAATGTCAGTCGTGCTGCTCAGATATCCCGTAATATATCTCAGTATTTTACAGGAATTTGATCTCAACACTTTGATGGACTAGTCCAGGAATTGAGACAATCCATTGTCCATATCAACTCCACTCGAGTGGATGGTCACTGTGGAAGTGGTGGGAAAGGAGAAATCCTACCTCTCTGCTGACTCCTATTGAAATCTGGGTCCCTTCGGTGGGACACCATCTAGTTTTTCCCCTCTATGTCTATTGTCTGTCCTTGGTGCACCAAGCTGTCCATGTCTGTTAGTTTATGTCTGTGGTTTTTGTTTCTCGTTGCTTAAATGTTTTATGCTTCATGTTCAAAAGAAAAAATGGTAAAAACATTATCTGCCAGTCGTTCACACCTTGATTTGGATTTAACTCATTTCAAAAAAGGAACAAATGAATAAAAAGCAGTTTCAATCAGCCCTTGGAGCCTTGCACTTGTAGTAGGAGCCTAGGTCAGCTGAAGAAGCTGCCCGGGGATGAGCATCTGCATGAGCTGATTATTAGATTTAGCAGGTGCTTCTCTTAAAATCACAGCTAGAAAAGTCATAATGGTGTTTGGTCTAAATATTAAAGATATGTGTAGCCACTTCAATTTTGTTTCTGATTGGTTCTAAATGTATAATTATTCTCTACAAGCCTTGGTTATGGACAATTGGCTTTTATGTTATTGGATATGGTTAAAAAATGTAACATTGGTAACAGAAAGTTGAGAAAAAAAATGTAACATTGGTAACAAAGTTGACATAAAACTGTTAATTTGGATGGAGTTATTCTAGACAACATGTGGCATGAGCCAATCTAGGGAAACAGGTCTAAATTGGGACAATATTTTTATGGAACTCTTTTTTTTTTTTTGGTTCTTTTTTTCGGAGCTGGGGAACGAACCCAGGGCCTTGCGCTTCCGAGGTAAGCGCTCTACCACTGAGCTAAATCCCCAGCCCCTGGAACTCTTATCCTAGAAACCAGGCTTCTAAAAGATTTTAAGGCAATGTCTCTTTGTTGAGGTATTGGAGACCACACCATCATGTGTTCATATGTAAGAATTGACAGTCGAATCTTGTATAGACTCGGTGTCTTGGAGACTGGATTTTGGAGACTAGGTTGTTTGTTGGAGATTGAGTTTTGCTTTCCAAAGTTGTTTGCCCTGAAGTTATCTGTATTTTGATGCTAAATTGTTTCCTCGCCTTTTTACATCCAATAAGTCCTTTGATTTGCCCTTTTTGCCGTTAGATGAGAAAGTGGCTGGCTTAGGGGAATATAGGAATTTTTCCCTGTTGGGTAGCTTGTGCTTTACCCTAGTACGTAATATTTCCCAAAATAATGATCCATGCATGAAGTTGTATAATCAGACTGCAGTGTGGTTTAATTTGCCACGGGATTCATCTGGGCCTTGTAAAAGCTGAATGCCACCTGGATTTCTGGCTGGTGGCCGGCCAGACAGGAGGGGCCTAAGCCCCCTTGACAGCGAAAGAAATTGGACTGGTGAATTTGACAATTTGATGGAGCAGCTGCGTGTGGCCATTGTAACCGTGAATTCCACAAGAGTTGATGCTTCTTTCACAGAGGGACTATCTTCATGGATCACCAATGCTTTCTCCCCTTTCAAGGAGTGGGCAGGCATGTTTGCCTGGGGAGTTATTGTCCTCCTGGGATTCGGAGTAGGTCTCTGGCTTATTGGCCATTCAAAAAGAGAACATGCCAGACACAAAGTGGTTGTTTACCAGGCTATGACCACCATTAAAAAGGGTGCTTCTCCCAATATATGGCTGGCCTCTTTGAAAGATCAAGAGTTCGCCCTAGATCATTTTTGTCACTGTCATGTGGAGTCATTGTATCCAAAGACGGGCAACTTTCCTCGAGCTCGGACCAACCTAAGACATGGGGCCCGGTGGCAATAGGGTAACTCTACGACGGGTAAGGCCAAGTTTGGATGAGAACGACTTAAGACAGGAGCAATGACAAGATTGACGTGACACCCAGATCTAGAGCAGTCATTTTATTAAACAAAAAAGGGGGAGATGTAGGGTACCCTCCTGTGGTAAACAATGGTACTGCGCATGGGCAGGCTTTGCACCTGGCATCAGTTGGCTGGTAATATGCTAATGAGGGAGCAGTACCATGCTAATGAGTTGATTCATGCTCCACCAATCCCTGAAGGACAATTAGCATAGCCTCAGTCTGCTGTCTATGTAAGGCGAGTGCTCTTGCTGCTTGTGTTCCCTGTATCAGCAATGAAGGTGTCCTGCAATAAAGGCTGTTGACAAGGATCCGACGGTGTTGTGTCTTCCTTACTGGACAAGGTGGGCGCGACAGTTCATTCCAGATATACTCAAGTTGACAACCAGGCATGGCCACTACAATCCACCCCTTGTCAACGTAATTCAAATAAAATCTCATGTCCCCAGGAAACAATAACAAGGCCATGAATATGCTTAAAATGATATAACTATTCCTTATGTAATCACAAATATATTTGTAAATTTATACTGGGAAATGTCCCTTTGGAACATTCTTTTAGTATCTCAACTTAAATAGCAATTGATGTTAAAGAAATTGGAAGAAAGACAAATGTGTTCTTAACAAAATAAAACAGTAGCATTCCTATCACTTTACAATCTACATTTCTGCAACTGGTCATGAGGCCTGAGCTGGTATTTGTAATTAACTTCCTTTACTACCAATTCAGTATTTCCTCCACCCTCTGCAAGAACCTCAGCAGGTCTTGGCTCTTTTTCTGGAGGAGTGACCCATACCTCATTCCTGATGAGTTTGTGTCCTTTGTCATCCTGCTTGGATTAAATTTGTAGTTTCCCATTGACTTTACTCACAGGACATGATAGTACTAAGAGGTGCCCTAAAAGACCTCCTGCACTCCAGACATAATTCTTCTGACCTCCGTTGTGGAGAGGCAATCCAATTTCTCCAGGGTAATATGGATCTATCACCCCTCCTTACACTGTTATTCCTTTCTTAGCCTGTTGGTTTAAGGTCACTCGAAGCCCAAAATGATCAGGGGAGAGTCTGAGCTTCCAGGTAAATGGAATGTTTGTTGTGGCTGTTGGTAGGGGCACTCCCTCTTCTGGAACCAAACCTCTAGACCAGCAGAACCTAGAGTTATGAGGACAGGAAGCAAACATTTTCCTATAGGGTCACTAGGAGTGATAGTGAGTGGAACTATTCCCTTCCTGACCACATGGATCTTGGCTAAGGGGGAAACTGCACCATACATCTGACACTGATTCAAAGCATATTCTGCCTTCTGAAGAACTCTGCCTCAGCCCTCCATGCTGACGTCACCTAATTGGTGCTGTACCTGTGTCTTCAAAAGGCCATTCCATTTTTCTATCAGACCAGCTGCTTCGGGATGATAGGGAACATGGTAAGACCAGTGGATACCATGATTATAGGCTCACTGTCATACTTCTCTGGCTGTAAAATGAGTTACTTGGTCAGAAGCAATACTGTGTGGAATATCATGACAGTGGATAAGTCTTTCTGTAAGACCACGGATGGTGGTTTTGGCAGAAGCATTACATTCAGGAAAGGCAAATCCAAAACCAGAATAAGTATCTACTACATTAAGAACAAAAGGTCATCCTTTCCACAGACAGCTGGCTGGTCAACTCTGGTTGGTGCCATATCTGAGGCTCAGTATTGGTCTCTGCTGTAGGCAGATCTGGAATTCAGCAGCAACTGTTTCCAGATCAGCCTTGGTGAGTAGAAGTCCTTGTTTTTGACCCAAAGCATAACCTCCATCTTGGCCACAGTGGCCACTTTGTGCCGTTGATGGGCAGAACAGAAAATTGTGCATATTAATAGAAGAAGTGCAGTCTATTAAAGTGACTACAACAAACATTATAAGACATCTTCAAGATCATATGAGGTAGCAACAGACTACATAGTACACATACAAAAGAAGCACATTGCGGATATTTCTGTGCTTCCTTTTCTATTAGAGCATTATTTATAATTACCAAGGTAAATAAAATGTTCCTTAATAAATAAAGACATAAAATGAAATGGTGCATTCTAGTATACACTTTACAATCATAACTTTCAAGATGTGGTTCTCCACCTCCTCCAAAAAGATGGAGAATTCGAGTGCCAAATACATGGTACCAAATTATTCCTATGAAGAAAGGAAGGAAAGGAAGAAGGAAGGAAAGTGTATTCACATAAACACTGGAATAGTATTCCATGTTTCCAAGGAACATGTTGTATTTTGTAAAATGCAATGATGGATAGCTTAATTTATTTACTAGGCATTGAAAAACTGCAAATGCAGTCTAATATCATGGTTAGCAACTAAAACAGCTGAATTCAAAAAGTTAGAAGTAAAAGTATTTCTCACCAGATACTGATACTTTTCACTGTCAGAAAATTTTGGCTAAAAGACAGCACTGCTGTTAAGGAAGGAGTAGTTACAAACTTCGTACTACAAAATTTATCAAAATAACAACATTTAAAATAGGGATATTTTATTAGACTAATATGTCAATGTTTAAGATCATTGACAGCTCTTATAGAGGATTTGAGTTCAGTTCCCAGCACTCATATCATTTGACTTACAATTGTCCATAACTCCTGTCTAGGGGTTGGTACCTCTAGCCTCCATAAACATCTGCACTCATGAGCACATACCAACACATAGATATACATTCCTGCAAATTATGTATAATAATAAAAGAAATATTTAAAAGAGTGGTGTGTGTGTGTGTGTGTGTGTAAATACACAAATCAAGCAAACTAAAGTATTCCCAATCTTCATATTTTGAAGAATTTAAGAATGAGATAAAATAATGATTATTTTTAAATATAAAACTATTATGTATTTTTAAAATGATATCAATACATTACTAAGAAAAGAAGTAAGTAGAAAGGAGATTGATTTTCTCACAGAAGAATAAAGCAAGGAGAGGAGTATATCCCCACACTGACTCTGAAGTCTTGCTGAGGATTTAGGAGAGGAAGTTTAACACTGGAATGAGGAATAATAGCAAAAGCTGAAAATGCCTCTCCAAAATGAGATAAGGTGAAAAGCAGCAAAGATATTACAAAAGTCTCATCAATACTCTGACAGTAAATCATAAAAGGAGAGCACTGCATTTTCTGTATAAACAAAATTTAGGCAAATTCTCTTTTACAAGAAGCTGTTCTTTAAGAAACCACAAAAAGATATGGTTGTCCTTACACTGGTGAGTGTTAAACACTACACAGAATATTATTAAAATATACATACTTATATATACATATACTTACACATACATATATTCATATATAGAGTATAAAAGAAATAAGACATAAATTTTAGCTTCGTGTAGATTGTAACATAACTTTAGGTTATTTGCACTAATGAATAGTGACAAATGAGGAAGCAAGGAAGGCTTCATCCCAAAGAAGAAAGGTAGTGGGGAAAGCAGTTGAGTCTGATCCGAACAGCCTAGAGATGGAACAAGTAGGTTAAGGATACCCATAGTTGGGGCTAATGAATTGTACTTACCAGAGCTGATTGCCCTTTGGACTTGACTATGCAATTAGCCAGGATGATGGATGAATTACTTGTGAAATAGTAACACCAAATCAGAGCCATTAAGTCATGATAGGCATGAGGTAATGCAGAACTCAGACATAGCGGTGCAGATGTCCTGTGCTTAGGAATAGTTTCAAAAAAAAAAGTTTAACAGCCCCGAATATGTATTCTTTTTTTCCTTCTGCTTTTGGCCAATTGGGAATGAATTCTGGAACTGAGTATTCTGTGAAGTAGAAGAACAAGTCCTTGGCTCATTACTGAGCCATAGAAGGGCTGTCAGGAAAGGCCTGTCTTAGGAAAAAAAATCTGTTAGAAGCAAGTGAGAAGATAACTGCTGAGAGCCATGCTGTGCAGTTATGGTCTTATTGTTAAAAAACATTCCAGAAATAACCACATCTTAAAACTCACCAAGGAGTAAGTAATTCTGAATGTTTTTCGTGTTCACTATTCAATAATGTTTATTGCTGACATCTGTGGCAATTTTTTTTGAAACAAGATGTTTAGTGTCTACTTTTTAAACATAATGTTTCCTCTGTCCTTTAATGGTTTCCTGAGAACATGCTAGCTTTCATTTATATTTTTGACATGATTATTTTTTGGTGGCAGTTATTCCAAACAAATAAAAAATGCCTATACAAATTACAGACTTTTTAGTATTCTCTGGCCTGCTGGAGAAAAATAATACAACTGACATTTTCAGAAACGGTATGTTAAAATATAATTACCTTGCAGAGTTTGAATATCTCTCCAAAAACACGAAGTAGCTAAGAAAAGACATGACCTAGCTGGCATGTAGTAACCAGCAGGCTCTGACAGGTGTGAGGTTGTATTTTATTTATTAATGTTTCAACTTACTTTGGAGTAACTTCAAATATACAAGGAAGTTGCATAGATTATGCAGGAAGTTTCTGTAAAACTCTTACAAAGTTCATTCAATTTTTGTATTACCTTTGTGAACTTATCAAAACAGAGAGATTTGACATTGCTACATTACCATTAGTTAAACTCCATACATGATAATTCAACAGTTTGTTTTGATACAATCCACAGTATGACATCTCCTTTTTGGTTCTTAATTACCAGTCCATGAAGGATTTTCACTCTATGCTTGTTTTTGTTATCTTGAGAGCCTTAGCTTTAATAATAGCTAGCTCGAACATGGACTGGCCATTTGACTCTATTTCTCTAAACTTTGTTTAAATGCTAAACATGACGGGCCCCCTCTTTAACATAGTATCAGAGGGCATATTAGAACATTATAAGATATCTACAAATTTCCACCTTCATATGCAATATCCCCATTTGAATTGTTTAATTCAAATCAATATCCACCTTTATTTCATGGTCTAATTTTTCAAAATTTAGATATCAAGGACATTTAATTTGTTTGATCTCTCTGTTTCTTTCTCTCTTATGTGGTATCTCTCTCTCTCTCTCTCTCTCTCTGTGTGTGTGTGTGTGTGTGTGTGTGTGTGTGTGTGTGTGTGTTCTAAAAACTGTTCAACTAATCATTTTTGAAATTTGATGAACATATATTTTTGAGTGTAAGGTCTCTTTAGGTAATGTTGCATCCATCATTTTAAAATCCATCCCTACCTCTATGTCATAAAGTCTGCTTCATTTTATACCTTTAAAATGATATTTAAGGTGAACTGAGAATCAGGAGTGGGAGGAGAAGGCTTATGTGGGCCAGAGCACAAATATGGAGATCAGAGCTATTTGTGAGTGTCACATCTCCTCGTTCACAGAGTAGTTTTGAGGAATAATATTCATGTCACGAGTGTTTGTTCACTGTTTCATTTGAGTTCTTATATCAAATGCTTATTTTGTTTCTTTATTCTCTTTGATTGAATAAGAAAATGCAACGCTGTTTCTCACTTATTCTCTATTGTGTTTATATATTCTATATCCTCAGCATTATCTAGACATTTTCCTGTAACTGGACAAGGCATAAATGAACAAGTATATATCCATTCTTGAAAATATTTACATTTGCTTTATGGAATCATGGTTAACAAAGCCCTTGTTTTGAGCAACATTTGCAGTCATTTCATTTGGATAAGAGCCATGTTGTTTGTATGACAGATTGAATCTATCATATTGATTACTCACCTGAGAAGGCTTACACATTTTATAATATAATATGTACACCATCGTGGGTAAAAAGAAAGATAAAGTGTGCGATACATAGAAATTGATCCCACTATAGATCCTGTTACTTAGGGAAGTAGGTAATAACATAGATATTTCATAAGTACTTGAAAGTTCTAGGGAGATTTACATAATAATTTGAGTTTATATCATTCCATAAAATCCTACAATTTACATTTCATTAGTTTCACTAATAACTTCCAATCTAACTAAAAATAGAATGACATGTATAATCACTTATAGTGTGGTTTATTACTTGAAAATATTGGATAACAGCTATAACCTACATAAAGATAATACTTTAAAGAAAATTGATACAGAATCCCAAGTTGATTTAAAAAAAAAAAACTATGACATCTGACAATCTATCTCATTATTATTGGAAGCAAACAAGCACAATATATTCTTATATAAGTAAATAAAATTGGTAAAATGTCTATAAAAATGTAAAATATTATCTGACAAGTCAATAATAATTTTATATTGACAATTGGTCTTTTTCATGGATTTTACTTTATTTTATATGTGTGTGTGTGTGTGTGTGTGTGTGTGTGTGTGTGTGTGTGTGTGTGTGTGTGTGGAAAGTGCTTTAACCATAGTCTTAGAAGGAACCCAACATCAAGCACTTCTTGTGTTTTGTAGCGTGTCTGCTCCTAAACTGAAATGACAACCGATTATTTTAGTTTATGTCTAGCTCTAGAGCAGTAATGTGGGCCAGGCAACATATGTCTTTTTGTTTTCAACCTCCATTTTTATTGCAAAACTTGTGTTTTGTGTCTCCTTTCTTTCACAACATGCAGTCTCCCAAAACAGTGTATGACATTAATAAAAATAGTGAAACACGGCCTGTGTAAACTTCTGAAGAAACTCAGCTGTTTCTTCTAGATAACATCATTGCTATTTTCAGACTGATATCAGGGGTTGACGTGCCTTATTCCACAGTGTATTGCCTGGAGAATAAATCCTTACAAAGTATTTCTTTTTCATGACACTGTTATATCTCTGTATTTTATAGGAAGCATTACTGTCATATTTTAAATGCTCTTACCCTTGCCCATACAGGCAAACAAGCCCAAGGAGAAACACATGAATGTGTAAATGTCACAGATGTTACCGCTGCTGCTCCCACACTCTTGCACATTAGTTTACTTTTCCAGTTATTAACCTTAAACTTTAGTTTAAGGTTATTAACTTAAACTGAAAGTTCTTTTAACTTTACAAATTTGGCTACTGTGATTAAGTTAGAAAAATTGAGAAACTGTGTATTAAGTTTTGCGGTGTTATTTTAAAATGATTAACTTAATATTATTTTTCTGTACTGTTTATCTACTATATTTTCTTAATTCTATTTCATTGAGAGTAGCTAGTCTTTTTTTGCAAACTGTCAAAAAAACATAAGAAATATGCCATCATTTATTTCATGTATTTCAAAGACAAAAAAAATTTGAATGTTTGTACACTAGTTTTGTAGAGCACTGTGGTCATAAATGAAAGCAAGAAGCTTTAAAAACCAGAAAGTGGTTCAAAGCCATGAATTGCAGTAAATATGAGCCACAATTACTCTTATACCTAAACTACACAAAGACCCAACAAAGAAAAAGAACTTCAGACCAATCTCCCTTTTGGACATCGATGCAAAAATAATCAATAAAATTCTTACAAACTAAATCTAAGAACACATTAGAACGAACGATCATCCATTATGATCACGTAGGCTTCACCCCAGGGATGGAGAAATGGTTCAATATATGGAAATCCATCAAAGTAGTCCACTATTTAAACAAACTCAAAAAACAAAACAAAACAAAACAAAACAAAACAAAACAAGCAAACAAACAAAAAAAAAAACCAAAAACCAAAAAACAAAAAACAAACCCACGATCATCTCATTAGGTGCTGAGAAAGCATTTGACAAAATTCAAACCCCTTCATGGTAAATACTTGTAAAGATTAGGAATTCAAGGCCCATACTTAAACATAGCAAAATCAATATACAGCAAACCAATAGCCAACATCAAAGTAAATGGAGAGAAACTTGAAGCAATCCCACTAAAATCAGGGACTAGACAAGGCTGCCCACTCTCTCCCTAACTATTTAATATATAGTACTCAAAGTCCTAGCCAGAGCAATTAGACAAGAAAAAGAGGTCAAAGGTATGCAAATTGGAAAGAAAGTAGTCAAAATATCACTATTTGCACATGATATATTAGTATAATTAAGTGACCCCAAAAATTTCACCAGAGAATTCCTAAACCTGATAAACAACTTCAGCAAAGTGGCTGGATATAAAATTAACTCAAACAAATCAGTAGCCTTCCTCTACTCAAAGGATTAACAAGCTGAGAAGGAAATTAAGGAAATGACACCCTTCACAATAGTCACAAACATTTTGAAATACTTTGGTGTGACACTAGTCAAGCAAATTAAAGATTTGTATGACAGGAACTTCAAATCTCTGAAGAAAGAAATTGAAGAAGATCTCAGATGATGGAAAGACCTTCTATGCTCAGAGATTGGCAGGATTAATATAGTAAAAATGGCCATTTTCCCAAAAGCAATCTGCAAATTCAATGCATTCCTCATCAAAATTCCAACTTAAGTCTTCATAGAATTGGAAAGACCAATTTGCAAATTCATTTGGAATAACAAAAAAACCCAGGATAGCAAAAACTATTCTCAACAGTAAAGAACTGCTGGAGGAATCATGATCCCCAACCTCAAGCTGTATTACAGAGCAATCATTATTTAAAAAAAATCTGTATGGTTTTGGTACAGAGACAGGCAGGTAAATGAATGGAATAGAATTGAAGACCCAGAAGTGAACCTACACACCGGTTGTCACTTGATCTATGACAAAGGATCTAAAACCACCCAGTGGAAACAAAGACAGTATTTTTAACAAATGGTGCTGGTACAACTGGCAGACAGCATTTAAAAGAATGCATATTGATCCATTCTTATCTTCTTGTACAAAGAACAAGTCCAAGTGGATTGAGGACCTCCACATAAAATTAGATATAGTCATACTAGTAGAAAAGAAAGTAGGGCAGAGCCTAGAACACATAGGCACAGGGGAAATTTTCCTTAATAAAATACCAATGACAAGAATTGACAAATGGGACCTCACAAAACTGCAAACCTTCTGTAAGGCAAAGGACATTGTCAATAGGACAACAGCAACCAACAGAATGGGAAAAATATCTTTACCAATCCTACATATGATAGAGGGCTAATATGAAATATATATATACATATATATATGTATATATATATATATATATACATACATACATATATCAAGAAGATAGACTCCAGAGGATCAAGTAACCTTGCTAAAAATGGGGGACAGGGCTAAACAAAGAATTCCCAACAGAAGAATATCAAGTGGATGAGAAGCACAAGTCCAAGTGGATCAGGAAAACCTCCACATGCAATACACCCACTAATAAGTGGATATTAGCCCAAATGCTCAGAATACCCAAGATGACAATCTACAGACTACATGAAGCTCAAGAATTTGGAAGTTCAAAGAATGGATGCTTCAGCCCTTCTTAGAAGCATTCACAGGAGGAAATACAGAGACAAGGTGTGGGTCAGAGACTGAGGGAAAGGTCATCCAGAGATGGCCCCACTCGGGGATCCGTCCGATATGCTGTCACCAAGCCCAGACAATAGTTTTGATGCCAAGAAGTGCACGCTGACAGGAGTCTGATATAATTGTCTCATGAGAGGCTTTGCCAGAGCCTGAGATTACAGAGTCAGATGTTCTCAACCAAACATTTTACTGAAAATGGGACCCCCCCCCACATTGTAAGAGTTAGAAAAAGGACTGAAGGGGCTGAAAAGGTTTTTCAGCCCCATAGAAAATACAGTATTATCAACATACCAGATCTCTCAGAAGTCCCTGAGACTAAACCACCAACCAAAGAGTACACATGGAAGGACCCATGGCTCCAGGCACATATGTAGCAGAAGATGGCCTCATCGGGCATCATTGAAAGGAGAGGCCCTTAGTCCTATGAAGGCTCAATGCTCCCATGTATGGGAATGCCAGGGCAGGGAGATGGGGAGAGTGGGTGGGTGGGGAACACTCTCATAGAGGCATGGGGAGGAGGGAAGGAATAGGGGGATTCCAGAGGAGACATCGGGAAACTGGATAACATTTGAAATGTAAGTAAATAGTGAAGAAGAAGGAGGAAGAGGAAGAGGAGGAGGAGGATGAAGAGGAGGAAGAGAAGGAGGAGGAAGAGGAGGAGGAGGAGGAAGAAGAAGAGGAAGAGGAGGAGGAGGAAGAGGAGGAGGAGGAAGAAGAAGAGGAAGAAGAAGAAAAACAACCTTCAGTCCTTCAGTCATCTTGGTAGGAAATGTTTTCAGTCAGGTTTAGAATCAAGTAAAACTGAGCCCAGTGCTTGGTGCTGAAAGACAGCATCAACACAGAGAAGAGACAGACCACATGGTGCATGCTAGGAAGGCTGAGCAAGTCATATTGGCTGCATCATTTAACATATATTGTGAAACAGTGTGAAAAAGACTGCATATAGCTCACAGAGGAGTGTGAAAATACATAATTTTAAAACATTGTTGGTCATAATGGACAGTCATCAAAAAGTTTCTGAGCAGGGAAGTTTGATTACTACTCCTTATATTAAAGACTAATAATCAAGTGGCTAGGTGTTTTTAAAAGAAACTATAGGACAAATTTGGAAGTTAAAATATAACCAAAGTTCTGCAAGACATAGGGAACAAGTGTTGAGATAGTCTGTTGTTGTGATTTGGGGAAAAATTGAAGACTTGAACTGAAACTACACTTGGAATAGAAAATTTGCCCTAAAAAATTCTACTTGATTTCTCATAGCTTAAATTTTCACTAATCAGAAGCATTCAGGAAGGGAAGATATATTTTAACAAGATCTACCAGAAGATTGATGATGGCCAAAGCTTTGTGAGCAGACAAGTTTTATGAACATATAAGGACAAGCACATCAGAAGCAAAGTCTTGTTCGTGATTTTGTTTTCCTATCTGATAATTGCATATTAAGCAACTTAAAAATCCAGCCAAGGTAGAAATTTAAAAACTGGAAGAATTCTGCTTCCTATATTAGCATGTATAAAAGGTATTTCCTGAACTATGCTAAAAAGTGAAGCATTAGGTTATTGAACTGCTGAATTTCCAAAATTTTAAATGATACTTTGCCTATCAAGATTTTAGCACATACAGAACCGTAAATAGGTATTATAATTTTAGATTTGATAAGAGACAGGAAGCATTCCTTTCTGTCATCTAACAATAGAAAACAAAATACCTAAGGGAAAATGTTGAATCTTATCAGGAGAGAATATGTCAATGATGCGCCTTAAACACTTTACATATGTCAACTAAAACTAGGAAAATTAATAACAGTCAATCTTCCACACAGAGAATACTCAAACAAGCTATAGCAATTGGACCAACAAAACAAAGATTATCTACTGCCTATAAAAAACATAAAACTAGTGTCCATGATGTACCATAATAGGAAAACATCTTGAATAAACAAATAAATGTTAAAAAGATACATTCATTTTGGAGAAATATACTGACACAAACAAATACTACTTTAAATATAAAGTATAATCATTTGCATAAGTGTGCCCTGTGTTTAGCTACTTAAAAGGAGAGGGTAATTGGGGAAAAAATCACACAGTCATACTTCAACTATGTAATAAATATTCACATCATTATTAACAGAAGAATGTAACAGCATAGGGAAATTATATTTTATTTCATTGACATTCATTGTAAGATTTGTTTTTCCAGAGGTACAACCAAAATTTAAGGCTAACACAGTGCAAATGACAATTGCCAACCTTTCTGTGGATCTTCGCACTACGTCTTCTACAAAATTTTAAATCATAAGACCTGAAAACTTGCTAAATGCTCAAAAATAAGGAACTTTCTGATATGTGAATTAAATATAATGAAGTAAGAGGGACGCAATCTTGGGACAGAAAACAAATCAGTTAAAAAATAATGATTGACACCAAAAAGTAAAGTATTAATATTGATTCAAACTTGATAATAATTAGTACTAGATGGAGAAAGGAGATTTCCTATTTCCTATTATATATTACATTCTGTTCACAAGTTTAGGTATCATAATTATGAACTTACCAATCAAAAGACGGTTATAGATGAGCATGGACTTATCAGAGAATTTATCTCAGCAAGAGAATAGGTACATGATCAATATCTTTCATTATCTATCTTAATTAGGATGTCTATTGCTGTTATAAAGCAATATGATGAAAAATAACTTGGAAAGAAAAGGTCTCATTTTAGCTTACAACTCTCAGGTCACACACATGAATTGTGAACAGTATCCCAGAAGAAGAATTTCAATAAGCAGGTTAGGGAAGCAAGAACTGATACAAAAGGTATGGAAGTGTGCTGCAAAGAGTCTTGCTAAGGCAATAATTGCTCTGTAATAGCTCTACTAGAAACTCAAATTTCTCAGATTAAATTTTAGTGAAATTCTACTTCACTTTCTACTTGAAAAGCAAAATGAAGGGGTGTGTGTTAATTATGTTTCCCTAGAAGTCTTTTAGCAATGACACTTTATTTGAGTTTATTTTTTATTTGTGAATTATATTAACCTCATTCTCCTTTCCTGCCTCCAACCCCTCACCTTTACTCTACTGTTTCAAATTCATGGCATCCATTTTTTAAAAAATTAAAGTAAGTGTGTGTGTGTGTGTGTGTGTGTGTGTGTGTGTGTGTGAGCGCATATGTGTGTATGCCTAATTAAATGCATACATACAAACTGCTGAGATTCTTTGTTGTATTTGTGTTTAGAACCACCCACTTGAGATTAGATAACCAATCAGGGAACTTGTCCTTAGAGAAGCTAAATTCTCCTCTTTGTAGTCACTAATTGCTTGCAGCTCTTTATCTGTAGTTGGGATCCCCCTGATGCTTTCTACTTCTCTGTGACATTTTAACTGGTGTTGGGACTTCTTGCTCTGCATTGTAACATGAAGGAGTCACTCAAGAATTCCTGTAACCTTTGAGATCTCTATGCACTTAGCAGGGTATGAATGGTATAAATACCTTTCTTCTGCAGTTTGGCTGCTCAGATTTCCCACTCAGAGCAACTCTTTCCACCTCTTTATAGTGTTGGATAGGAGGCCTCAAAAATATTTTATGATTTTTTCTCTTATACATATGATCTTTTTTTTACCTCATGAGGTTCAAGAGCCCTCAATTCCCTGAGCCATTGCAGGGAATATTGCAATGTAGAGTAACAAGCAACGCAACCAGTACCAGGTCTCATGGCAAGGTAGAAGAAAAGAGAAATATTTATAGAATGGTATACACATCAATGAAAGCATCTCATTTAATTAGTTTGCCCTTGGGAATAAATACAATTATATTGCTATTATTTCCTGAGAAATATCTTCAACACACTTTAATTTCATTCCCAAATCAATGTACCAATGTGACATACAATGTATTAAAAAGGGGGGAATTAAATGTCTTTCAGGGTGTTTCTTAGGAGTGAAGGAAGATAAACATGACATGGAAAATGATTTTAATACAATGAAAGTTACTATGAGTATGAGTCATGAAGAATAAAATTTGACTAATAAAGAATAAATCTACTTTTATTAATAATAACAATACAAGAAATGAGATCACTGTATGAGAAATAGTAGAATGATTTTATTAGCAGTCTAAGAAAACCAGACATAATCATGAGATAACATAAGCATGAATAACACCCTGGAAAAAGAACCAAAATTTTCTATACTTTAAAAATTAGAAATATTTTTTCTGAGCTGAGGCCCCTTAGACCCTATATCACTGCAAAACATTCCTTCATATTTTTCATTAACAAATTATTTTCCTTGATTTTATACTTACACAGAAATTCACATAAATCTTATTCGATGAATTTAATTATCTAACCACATTTTACTCATATTTTTATTTTGTTTTTTCTTTACATTTACCATGACCCTTAAAATATTCTATCAATAACATGCACAAATCTGAGTGGATATTAGTACAGGCCATTATGTTAAAGTACATTGTGACCTAATTACTTTTAGTTACTATCCATTCATCCAAGTTTCTACACAGCACAAAATATTAAATTGTGTATATATGTAGTATCCAAAAATGGTAGTTGTGATATTTAATGAATATCTTAACATTTTAAAATATAAATTATAGAATCATTTACCAGGAAGTCTTAGAGTTATAAAGTTTGGATGTTGTAATGTTTTGCTCTTAATTAATGTTTAGTACTAAAAAATGTTAATTTGTTTATTTAGAATGTCAATTCTATTGTATTCAACTATCTGCTACTTTTACTCTTCATTTAGTTTTTTTCTCTAAACAACATCCTAGAATTCAAAAGACAATAGAAATATGAAAATAAATGTTTCTATACTGAGCAATAATTCACTACATTTTGTGACAAATAATTCAATACAAATGCTTTTTGTAAATTTCTGTTTAGATTTAATCACCACAAACATTGTAAAATATGCCCATCACAGTCACAGATTATAAAACACATACATGTAACTTACAAATGGCAAAATTACACTCCATTCAAATAACCAAAATCGAATTTTACATACTATGTCATATCAGTTTTGTTGGATTTTACTAGTGCTTTTATGGAAATAAGTTTCTTTTGTTCCTCACCATAGTATTCTTCCTGAATGGGTTGGCAGGTCCATTCCTATTTGCTTTCCAGTAATTCTGAGGATTATATGCCTCAGTAGTCAGTATGTAGTCTTCATAAGTGTGGCTTCATGTCCACTGTTGCAGGAACTGAAGTTCAGTCAAAGGCTGGAATTAACTCCAGAAAATTCATCATCTTGTATCATTGTACCATTTAAGTTTCATGACTGCATCTCTGAAATTGGTTATTTTGTGTAGAGAGATATTGATGTGAAAACCCACACTTATCCTTACTGCTTTCAACTCAGATTGACTGACAGTGTTTCTGTTACTATGATAATAGAATTATTTATAACTATATACAAACTAATATATTCTATACTGTTTCACATCAGTCAATTGCAGATATGCTATTCGAGTGAAAGCAAAAACTACTAGACCACTATTTCCACCAAGTGTGTCAAGGATTTTAATTCAGGGTAAACTCAGGCAAGTTTTTTAAGTTTTGTGTAGCACAAGAAATGTTTCCCAAGCTTGATAATGCATTAAAAAAATGTTGTCACAAGTTTCTAAAATAAAAAGTAAGAGTACAAGTTCAGATAACAACAATTAGAGCTAAAGAAGATAGAATGTTGGAGATCTGCACAACACCCTTCATAGAATTCAGCTGAAAGATCAATAGTACACACTAGTGATATCCACATCCATGGACAGAGGAAGGAGCAGGTGCAGATGTGAAGACCAGCACTCACTGCTCTCCCAGGATTCAGAAACAGTCCATTCACACTGAATGGAAAGGAATCCCTCAGAACTCATGGGGAAGCCACTGCTCTGAAAGAGACTTGCCTGGGCCTTGAGAAGCAATTAGCATTAGAGCAAACATTGCTGTGCACTCACCCAAAGGTGTAAAATGAATAATTCACAGGTATTGGCATGCTTCTATGAAACTTAGAATATTTTATAACAATGCTTAAGAATATTAAATTTATATAAAATACTTAGCATCTATTGAGATAAAATCCAATTCAAAATCATACCAGAAGGACAGCATGGAGAGTTAAACTTCAGAGAAGAGAAGTAGTATAGACTTATTTAAACAATCCACAGATTAATGTGACATGTTGAAAAACAAACAGTTATGTTTGTATTTCTTATGGGGTAACATGCTATAATAAATATGTAATATTTCAAGTAGAAACTAATATATATTATAGTATGTATGTGTTATATATCATATATACATATAATTTTAAAAGAAACAAGCCAATTTTTTATCATTATCTTTTTTCTTCAGTCTATTCATTATCTCCCTCTTGGTTTGCCCTCTGACAGTTCCTCATACCATTCCTCCACCTCCATGTCTCCAAGAAGATGTCCCCCCTACCCTCACCCCCACACCAACTGGACTCTGCCAGGCCTCCCAATTCCATGGCGTCTCAAGTCCCTCAAGGGTTACATTCATCGTCTCTCACTGAGGTCAGATCATGCAGTCCACAGCTGTATATGTGTCAAAGGCCTTGTACAAGCTAGTGTATACTGCCTGGTTGGTAGCTCATTGTCTGAGAGATCTTGGAGGTCCAGGATAGTTGAGAGTGCTGGTCTTCTTATGAGGTTGCCCTCTTCAACTTCTTCCAGTCTTTCCATAAATTTCTTAAGAAATATGGATAAATATTTTCTTCAAGACTAATATTATGAACTCCCCTATCCAATTGCAACACAAAATTATAAAGGAAATTATGTAAGAGCATTCATTGATTATCAACTACGCTCCTCAAATAAAGCACCTGTCATTTATGTAGCTATAGTTTACTTAGGTCCTTAAATGACCTTACCATGACATTTTTAGCCCCTTACATCATGGCTTTGTCTTATACTAAGATAACTCTTTGTTCTGAAATCTATAACCACCTATTAATATACCATAATATATTATGCCCATATGGAGACCATCAATTCTTATGTATTTTTCCCTTTTTCCCTAAAATTGGTGACCTCACCAATATATAAGTAGATTGTGAGATTTTATATATGCATACATGATGTATATAAATAAGAATATACATGCATATGCATATGTATGTAATATATGTGTATATTTTCATTTATATACATTATATATACATATACATATTTAAAATCTCATAATCTATCTGTTGATAGACATCTAGTTTTGTTCCATTTCCTTTTCATAGTAAATATATCATCAATAAACATTTATTTGCAAATTCCATTATGGTAGCATCTAACCTTCACAGGGTATTTGTTCAGTAGTGAAAGAGTTATTTCATAGGATAGTGTCTTAGTTAGGATTTTACTTCTGTGAACAGACAACATGATCAAGGCAACTCTTAAGGACAACATTTAATTGAGGCTGGTTTACAGGTTCAGAAGTTCAGTCCATTATCATTAAGGTGGAAGAATAGCAGCATCCAGGCAATCTGTATCTTCATGTGAAGGCTGCTAGGAAAATACCAACTTCAAGGCAACAAGGACACAAGTCTTAAAGCTCACGCACACAGTGATGCACCTACCCCAAGGCCCTTGCTCCCAATAGAGCCCCTTGTTAGGGCAAAAATATTCAAATCACTACAAATAGTTCAATTTTTCATCATCTGAAGGCATCTCCTGTTGTGTGAAATAATAAAAAAGGCACCATATCACACTAAGCTGGCAGGGCAATGGCAGGCCTGGCCTGTTCTCATCTAGGTAGACTTTCTTACCTTGAGCTAGTAAATCTCTCCACTCGGCTTGTTAAGTTCCCATGGCAGGTCCCAAAATAACACGTCTAGCTGGTTTGCACTTCTTGCAAACCCATGCTTTGCCGCTGTACCTTTCTCTCTGTAACTGAGCTGACTTGCTTCGTGAAGGAAACATCACACAATCTTAGTTTAGATTTAAATGGGTAACACAATCGCTGGGCTCAGCATCTAGCACACTAATTTTTAAGCAATTCTAAGATAAATCCTCCAGTAGCAGATCCAAATGCATCTTCCACCTGAACGGGGTGGAGGTGGGGGTTAGGGGGGTAGTGGACTCCCCTATTTACATTCTTGGCCCCTACCTATCCCCTGTCCAAAAGCAAGTCCCTTTTCTGCCTCCCATTTTCCTGTCTCCAACACGGAAGTCCCGCCTACTCCTCACCCAGTGATTGGTCCTTGAAAATCTTTATTCATTAAGTAAAGATTCTGGCACAATGTCTAAGTCATTTACATAATGACTTTATTAATTTATTCTTCCAACAGCAGTAAATAAGGGATTGTCTCTTTCCACATATTTTCCAAAATATATTTTCAGATTTCATAAAGACAGGCATTCAGAGGCAGTTTTAATCTTCATTTTTCCTAACGATCTTTTAAAATAATTTCTGGCTTTTTGTTTTGTTGGTGGTGCTGTTGTCTACGTGTCTATTTGCTTGTTGATTGTATTTGGGGGAGAGAGGGTATTTAGTTTTTGCAGTTGTTTGTTAATCTTGGAAACTGTCCTCTGTCTAAAGTATGGCTGGTTTTCTCCCTTTCTCTGGGTTGTCCATTTGCTGTAGCTTTCCATTATGTGGAGGAAACGTTATCCGTTCACATCCCATTTGTTAACACTCTAGGCAGTTTCTTGTACTGTTGAAGCTCTTTTCAGAAAGCTTTTTTCTACCTCATAACTTGAAGAATATTCTTTAAAATTTTGTCTAGAAGTTTCAGTAATTCAGATTCTGAATTAAGTTCTTGTGTTCTTTTGGACTGGACATTGTGAAAACTGAAAGAGATAAATAAAATTTTATTCCTCTGTAAATACATAACCAGGTTTTCTAGCACTATTAGGTAAGTAAGCTTTCTTTTTTATTTTTATTTTTATTATTCTTTAATCATTTTTTACAGTCTAGACGTTATCCCTCTCACAGACCACCTTTAGACTGTTCCACACACCACTCCTCTTCTCCCCCACCACCCCTGTCTCCAAGAGGACATCCTCCTCTTCACTACCATACCTCCAGACCTCCCTACACCCTGGGGCCCCAAGTCTCTCAAGATGCTTTTTTCTGACCCAACAGTCCTACGGGCCTCATAACAGCTGGTGTATGCTGCATGGTTGGTGGCTCAGTGTCTGAGAGATCTCAAGGGTTGCCCTCCTCCTCACCTTCTTTTAGCTTTTCCCCTAAGTCAACCACAGTGGTCACCAGCTTCATCCATTGGTTGGGTGTAAATATAAACATCTTACTCTTTCAGGTACTTTTTGGGTCTTTTGGGGGATTTTCATGATAGCCTCCTGTGTGTAAGTATACCATAACATCAGTAATAGTGTCAGGCCTTGGAACCTCCCCTGAGTTAGATCCCAATTTGTGTCTGTCACAGGACCTCATTTCCCTCAGGCCCTTCACCAATTTTATCCCTGAAGCTCTTTCAAACAGGATCAATTCTGGGTCAGAGTTTTTAACTATGGGATGGCATGCCTGTCCCTCCATTTGATGCCCTCCCTTTCTACAAGTTCCCTGTCCCCACTATAGGGCATTTCATCTAATGTTTCTCCCTTTGAATCCTTAGTCTCTCACCTCCCAGGTCTCTGGTGCATTCTAGAGGGTCCTCCTACCTCCTATCCCCAGAGGTTGCCTATTTACTTTCCTTGTGCTGATCAACAGGACTTCAGTTTCCCCCCCCCACCCCTGCCCCCAATACCTGATCATATTCTCATCTTCCTCTACCTGTCACCTTGCCAACTCAGTTTTGACTTTCTATATTAAAAATATCTCTTTGTAAAATATTAGGGATCCATCCTTTGGGTGGGCCCCAAACCCCAACATTGTTGCTGATGCCATGTTGTGCTTGCAGACAGAAGATTAGCACAGCTGCCCCCGGAGAGGCACTACCAGCAACTGACTGAGACTGATACCTATAGCAAACCACTGGATGGACGAGTTAGAGGAATGAATGAAGGAGCTGAAGGAGAGTGCCACCAAAAAGAAGAACCAACAGTCTCAACTAGCCTGGACCCTTGGGACCTCTCAGAGACTGAGACATAAGCCAAAATCTGTAAATCGGTTGGTCCATGGGCCCCGGCACATATGTAACAGAGGACTGTTTGACCTCATTGGGAGAGAATGCACTTAATTCTTTAAAGACTTGGTGCCCAGGGAAGGGGGGATGGAGTAAAGAACTCAGAGAGGGGGAACCGGGAAGGTAGGCAACATTTGGAATGTAAATAAATATAATAATTTAATAAAAACAATGAAAGTATTAACAAGATAGAAACAAAAACAAAACTAAAGTATTCTGTGAAAGGGGGGAAAGTTAAATGGAGAAAGATTTTGGTTCATTTCTCTTTTTATGCCAGACATGACTATCTTTTTAAACTATGTCTATTTTACATTTTGAAACGAGATAATTTACCTTCATGTGTCTTCTTTGGTTTAGTGGTCTTTGTAGTAATATGTAATTTGCTTTAACTATCCATGACCTTTTGCCTTTTGTAGTTATGTAAAGTCTTATATCAAAACCTATGAAATATAATACCAGAAATGTATTCTTATTTGATTAAACCTATAGATTAATTTTTATAATATATGATTTTAATATTAATTCTTCCAAATAGAAACATTTAAGCTATTGCCACACCTATTTGTTTTTTATTTTATTTCCTTACCTGGAATAGCAAGTTATGTATAATGATAGAGTTTCGATATAAATGAATATTTTAAATATGAAATACTTATAGAAAATGTAAAATCTTTAGCATAGTCTCAAGATTTCATATTGGCTATTCAAGTTGTGCAGAAGTTATTTCATGTATACAGTGTTTGGGACTATTTATTCCAATAAAGTGATTATTGTATTTAAAATTGTGGCCATATAACTTAGAAATACTCATAAGCATTATGGATGGTTTTAGGAATAATAATTAAGTAATAAGAACATGGACAGATCGGATTTGCTCCTTTTAGATCACAGTAACCAAATATCTGAAACAACAGCTTTGTGGAGGAAATGTTTTTCAGCCCATTGTTTTCAGTACCTTGTGGTAATGTGTGTGGATACATGAGAAGGTGCCAGATATTCTCATGGTGTAGCTAATCACGATGCAAAGAAAAATAGGTACCAGAGGCCAGCTGTAGATTAGGAAGCAACACCTACAGTAGTTCCTTTAACCAGCATTGTCCCACAGCACAGAGACTTCAAAGGCTTCCAAAGCAGCATCACCAACCTGAGAAAAAAATACTCAAATCACATGTTCTTTGGGATGTTCCACATTGACTGCATCATATCATTTATGGTGAAGTTTTGGTAACATAAAAAAGTCTTCTCTTAACATTTTTAGGTCAAATAGCCCGTATAATGAAAAACTTGATAATGACTGTTTCTCATTACGCATAAAGAAACTTCTGGATTAATTGTTTCTAAGTAAGAGAATCCAAACATGAAAAACTATAGACTTAGAATAATGTTCCTATTTTCCAAAACATTTTTATATTTTACATTAAATATTCTATCATGAATTTAGTAACTGGCATATTGCTGATATTATAGTCTCTCCTTTATACCACTTTCTCTTTTGAAAGAGGAACTCTGTTCATGCCCTCAACTGCTCTGGAGCTCTTACTAGACTAGACTAGCCTCTTGTCTTCTGGGTTTATTGCACATATAAGTTATGCATTAGCAAAACAGCTAGCTATTCAGTTTTGATGAATATATTTAGTAGTAATGCACATTTTTATTCTTTGTTTAATTAGATAGTTTTGTAGTATTGAGCATTAAACCAGGGCATCAATGCATGTCAAGCAAGCATTGGCCAACTGAGCTGTACCGAAACATTTTAAATTTTAAAGCAAATAATCAGAGTCAGATTGCACTGTTTCTGATCCACAGCAGCTTCATCTTGCCACTCTGCATTCATGGTTGTCAGTGATATCAGAAAGAAACTCCTGGACTCAGAGGTGCAGATTCACTAAATCAAAGCTACTCTGAACAATCACAAGACAAAACCTCGAGAAAAAGTGTATGCTTAATGCTTGAGAGATAGTGCAAAATATTAAATTCAGGTATTGCTAAGACTCACTACCTGAGTGTAATTCCAAAGACCTAAATGATAGAGGGAAGAAACAACTCCCAACATTTTCCTCTGACTTCAAGACATGTTCATAAACTAATAAATATAAAAATAAATAATGATTTAAAGTATTTTAACATGAGAAAACAATAATTTCACAGTGAAGGAAATAGTTCACACATCCACTGACTTTGAGAAACACTGCTAAAAATCTGAGAATAACTCTAAGATACCATATCATATATGGAGACTCATGTAGGACCCACTAGAAAAGAAAGTCCTCCCTGAATTTTTACTTCTGACCAATATTGAGACAGGGGACAGATTTAAAGCCAACACTTCCAAACCAAACAAACCATTGAATTAAATTCATTATTTCATTTAAATGGAGAAATAATTCATGAACACAGTTGAGTGTATTTCCAAAGTACAAATATCAAACACTGTATTTACATACTAAGCTTATACATCACAGGGCATATTAGAGAAGGATTTTGAATAGGTTTTATAATTACAATGATTGACTGTAATTAATGGTGAACTTCTGGAATATTGCTGGGAATCTGTATTACTAAAAAATCATAGAATACTTTAAAAATGAAAATAGAAAGATATTCTTATCTTTTATTATATTTCTCTAATAAAATATGGAAAGAAAACTGCCTGAGAGGAGTCTTAAGAATAGATTAATTTAAGTCTTTTCTTTGCTTCCCTAACTTAAGCTTTATTTTTCATAATCATATCATCCTAGACATGAAATGCAGTGACAGTAGATACTACATCAAAACATTTTACACTTAATCCAGAACAACACAAAAAGAAATGTAGAGAAGGAAATAAGCTTTGACATCTTTGTCAAGTAAAAATTGCAGGTAATTATTTAAAGTAGGTCTCCCTTTTCATGTTAAAATTGAAGATAGAAAAGTGGCCATAATTATTCTGTAATGTAAATGTAAAAGTAGTTCAGTCCATAGTTTCTGTCATTATAATTTCTTTTCTATGTTTGATGCAACATTCTCCTAACAAATAAAAGGTGAAAACATGTAACCTAGCACAATGAACTAAGTGCTATTCAACTTCCAGAAGACATTGAAATAAGGACCATTATTTGTGTTAGTAGATATTAATAACCACCTCATAAATATTAAAAACATATGAAAGGTAGTCATAAAACTGGCAACTCAAAAATGCCCATTGTTCTCAGTTTAAGAAAAATACATGTTTAGTGAAATAAGATAGGTGCCATCGATATGACTATAACACAGCAAGCGGCAACATCCCTTCATCATCTATGTACCTTCTGACTATTCCATAGTTTAATGTTTTTCTTTAAAAAGTAGATCCCATCTTCCCTATACTAATAAAAAATCTTTTACATTCAAATTCATATAATGTTTTGATTAATTTGCACATTAACATATCATGGCATTTAAAACAATTTCAGCAAAAACAAAGTCAAAACAGGTTACTAAAAATCCCTAAGAAGAAAATATGTCTGGAATAAAAGATAGGGCAGAAGTAATATCTCCTAATGCTACTTTTGGGAGAATAATAGATTTTTCCTTATCCTACAATCAGGAATACGTTGGCTAAAACTTCATAAGATTTTCTCATTTTGAAGTGGTGATAAAAAAATTTTTGTTTTGTTTAAAAAAAAACATGAATTATGGCCACATTGCTCTGGTAGGAAAACCTAGTGGTTATTTGATTTTTTGGTAATTTAAGAGCATCTATGGATGGCCAGATTTATTGCTGAATATTATCCCTGAGTGTTTTTTAAATAGATAATTATTTGCAGAAGTGTTTTGAGGGGAGCAAAAACAATTTTCTGTGTCACTAAGTATTAATTCTTAGACAAAGAATCTAAATGGGTTAGCTATACCTTTCTCGTGCCTGAGTTCTTAAACTAGCAGAATCAGTATTCCTTTTCTCCTTGTGCCCCACTCCCAAAACCCCACACAACTCAACTGTAATTTATACTATTATCACATATACCTTCCAAATCTACACTTTTCAAACTCTCCTATCACTACTGGCTTTCCAAAATAAAAAAGAAAAGTATAGGAAATTACAACATCTATATCTCCATAAGTCAATATATTTTAATAAATATTTTCATATATATTATATAAAAACAATAACATTACAATTATTTGAAAAAAGCAATTTGTTATGTTTTAGTTTGTGGTAGTTGAAATGATAATATCTCCTATAGTTGATATGTTTAATTAGTGGCTGGAATTAGTGGAACTGTTTGGGGAGTTTAAGAAGCATGGTATTGTGGGAGAATGTTCATCACTGGGTTACTCCTGTTGAGGTTACATAGAATCACACCAGTCCATCCTTTCTGGCTTCAAGATATATACTCTCAACTTTATTGTTGATATGTCTTTGCTCTCCTGCCATGGGTTCACAGTCACTGTAAGCTCCAAGTTAAATGTTTAATTTCCAAATTGCTTTTGGTCATTTGGTCATAATTTTTGTCATGTGAATAGAAAACTAAGATGGATGTTAGTATTAGGGAGTGGGCTTTTGCTATGACAGGCCTGACTCAGCTGTATTTTGTAGACATGTCGAAGATAATGGTACTTTGGATGAGGAAAGCCATTGAAGTCTACAATCAAGTTCTAATTGGCCAACCTAATAGGAGTTTGTGCTAAGCCAATATAAAGGCACAGGTCAAGAGGTTTCAGAGAGAAAAGAAAAATCAGCAACTGGACTAAAGACATTTCCTGTTTTATTTTATTCCCCCCCCCAGAAAATGTTACAATATTTGCCTGAGACTAAATTCGTAGAGATTTTACAAACACACAATATTGACTCTGTCACATGATTATCAGTAAACACTCTTATGTATGTTTACAATAAAAAATAAATAGCATGGCAAAAAACAACAAAACAAGTACAATTTGAATAAAAAAAGCATACATATATTTAATAATTGGATCCAGGGTTTGTGCTGAAAAAATAAAATTAAAGAAAGGCTTGATTCAAAATGGAATAAAGAGAAGGGTGCCCTCCTGGCAAGACTTGGCTAGCTAAGCTTCCAACATATAAAAGGAAAAGGCCTGAGGACTTTTTTCTTCCTCAAGTCCACCTAAAAGAAAGTTTCTGCAACTATGATTTAAGAATAGACATTGATTGTATCCCAAACAGGTAATCAGATTCACTATGGTTGTTCCCATGTTTCTGACTTTAGATTCAAGAAGGATACAAGAATAAAATAGTTGTAGAATATGCTTCTGTGTCTTAGAAGAGCTACTGTGGGCAGATGTGTGATAGGGATTCTCTGCAGATGGGCTCTGTGATACAGTTATATGAAGCTGTGAAAGTAAAGTATCTTTAAAATGTTATAAAACCATGCATATCAACTCTCAGAGACTGTATAACATGCACAGAGCCTGTGCAGATTCATGCCAAGAACAGGTTCCATTGGGGAGAGAGTGAAATAGAGCTCACCTTCCCTATCAATAAGCTATCTGCAATTGACAACTGTTTCAAAGGAAAAAAAAGTTTTCTCTGATGGAGCCTCACTAAGTATACAAAATGCTGTTAAAGATAGAACCAATGTTCAATGGTAGATAGCTAATATAAAATGAAATTGATGGTATGTTTGGAACTATGTATCTGTTATTACATTCCTTATGTCTTACAGGTGGTTTTCTTGCTTAGAATGTTTTCTAGTTTTGTAGTTTTATGGTGTGTGTGTGTTCTTTTTCTGTGCCTTCTTATACTCTGATTTGTTTGTTCTGTTTACCTGATAGATTTCTAAAAAGAGAGAAAACGACATGGCATTGGATGAGAAAGGAGGTGGAGTATCTGGGAGGAGATACAAGATGGAAAATAATGGTTGAAATATATTATTGGTTGTTCAATTAAAAAGGAAAATTGTCTCAATCCCTCATGGGAGAATCTAAAAACTATCAGGTGATCATCCTGAGATGGACCTACCTTGGATTAAAATCTGTGATAGACCATCAATAGAAAAAGCCCAGAAGAAAATCATTTTAGGGAATACTCCTGCTATGAATATGTTTTTTCTGTTCTTATTAAATATAACAATTACTAGGTGTAACTCATCCTTTTGGGCAGATTTTTGCAGAATAACAAAGTTGTACTGTTTTGTAGTGATACTATATAGACAAATAAATGACTTCTTAATACTTAATGAGTTTAAGAATTCCTAAAGTTATGTCAACATTTATTAAGCCCTTTTACAGTGGGACCATTGTGAGGTTCTCTATGATAACCAAAACTACAATGAGAACATTGCAAGTCTTTAGTGTCATAAGTTAATTGCTTCTGAGATAGCAAGTAGGCATTTACTCCACAGAGCATTTTACAAGATGTTGTAAAACCATTTAAAAAAGGTAATTAAAAGGGGGACTATTGACTTACTCTAAGAACAAGGACATGATATAATATGTTGTCTGGGTTTATCTATACAAAACTTTATTTATTTATTTATTTATTTATTTATTTATTTATTATTAGTAACTTAGTTATGTTTTTAACATTCCATGAACCTTTAGACCTGTGGAAATTCATGAATGTTTAGCAAAATAATTACTCCCAATTGATATGCATGTAAACATTTTTCTTTTAAACCTTATTCAAATTATGCTTTGAATTTATGTGTAAACTTTTGATGAGCTTTATACCATCCGATCATGTATTCTGAAAGGGGTCTAAATGATGAGGACAAAGACAGAAAATAATTATTCTCCTTATCCCCCCTCTTCTTAGTGATTCTCTTCTTATCACCTCTTAGCAATAATCTCCTTAGCCCCCTTTTCTTACTACTCCTTATCCTGCTTTTCTTACATCTTGCTTATCCCCTTTTTCTTAGACCACTTGCTCCCCTATTTTACATGCCCTTCTCCCCTTTTCCTTAGAGAACATTCATGGGAAACATTTTATAACTTAGAGCTAAATGCTAAAATCACTTTGCAAAGTGTCCCTTTTTTTTTTTTTTTCCTGCAACTGCAAGTGTCAGGCTGAAAGTTACTGCCATGTGTAATTCCTCTGGTGATAGAATAAAGGCTACTTTACTTAATCTGCTGATGTTTTAGGCTGAGGCACTAAACAGTTTCTCACCTCAGAGTATATCAGAAGCAGGTTACCCACTAAACAAAGTGACTTAGAATTGAGGTTAGAAAACATGTTATTATTATACCGCAACCTTAAATATCACGTAGGACCAAGTCTTACTCCCACTGATGCTCTCCCCACTACATTGCCTCAAGAAGATCCAAACAAGAAAGAAGACCTCTCAGGTATGGCCCCCAGCAAAAAAGCCTAGTTTGCATCATAGAACTTCACATTTTGGAAATTACAGACCCATGTGCCATCTCCAAAAGAATGAAAAAACTAAAGAGAGGGAATTTTACTATAAGCAGCAAATATGAAAGAGCAAAGCCATCTTAACATTTTGACAGCAGACTGGACTAAGTTTTGATTTGCTTTTGTTCAGTTTTTTCTAAATAGGCTTCCTTTCCTCTTTTAGAATAAAAAAAATATGTTCTTTAATGACATTAAGGAATTGCCTTGAACATCAGACAGGACTTTATATATTGAATGTTTAAGCTATGTTGAAACTGAAATGTTTTGTGAACTATTGAAGTTGCAAATGTGTATATGGGTAATTATGAGGCTTCCCATTCATAATGTCAGGAGATTGGAATATGGTAGATAAATAAAAATTGGCCTTAGACTCATATACTTGAAAATTCAGCCCCCAGTTAATGAGCAGAGAAGAGTTTAAATCAAGGAACATAGGTGCTTTGGCAAATGATCTCTACACCTTCTAAGTTTGTGTGATCCAGTTGGAAAGACAATTTTAATGACATGCCCTTAGTACACACCTTTAATTTCAAACAATGAAGGTTATTTTATAGCATAAAGCAGTCATATTTCAAAGTGAAGTCTAATTATGTGGCAACAAAATGAACCATAGAAAGATTTGACAGAATGAATAAGATATAGAATAAACCCAACTTTCTTAAGAGTAGACAGGAAATATTTAAGAGCTGAGCAGAGTAGGTCAGAATGTTTGGCAGTTCAATGACTGGAGTTCAGTCAGGCAGTGGAATTCAGTTGAGCTCATTCAGGTCAGCTTGTTACAATTAATTTGAGTGCAGTAGAGCTCAGTTCAGTTTGGAACAGTTCAGTTGGAGAAATCCAGTTCCAATAGTTCAGAGGTAGTTTTTCCAAGAGCAATTCAGTCAGAACCAGAGAGAAGCCAGTATGTATCAGACAGCTTGGAGAAGAACTTGGGCTAGAACAGCTGTATTGAGCCAATCAGCCAGAGTTCAAAAATAACAAGCAAGAATGAGCTTATTAAATGATAATCCTCTGAGATAACAATTACATCAGAATAAAAATTACTTTTGAAGGTGTTCTATTTTGAAGTATAAGGAAGTGGCCTTGAGGGAAGGCATGCAACTGGAACAGTCTTTGACTATAGCACTGCCTACAGTCTCTCTCCCTCTCTCCTTCTCTGTCTCTTTGTCTCTCTGTCTCTCTGTCTCTCTCTCTCTCTCTCTCTCTCTCTCTCTCTCTGTGTGTGTGTGTGTGTGTGTGTGTCTGTCTGTCTGTCTGTCTGTCTTTCTGTCTGTGTAGTAATAACTCAGCTGTTTTTACTGTTATGCCTCTGCTCTGTCATCATGGGCTTTAACTTCTAATAGTATAAACACTCATTTTTTATACATTGCTTAGGTTATACATTCATCAAAACCATAGTAATTTTTAATAAAAATTATTGAAACAAACACAACTGATCTTTCTATATCTAAATGGTTCTATTTTGTATAAAGTGGAAAATGCGCATATAAAAAATTTTGGAAGCAATGTACCAATTGGTTTGCTTTGAAAATAAGTAGCATGTGATCATTTGTTGAAATATATTGATAGAAAATTTAGCAATGAACAAACCATATAATTTCTTATTTTTCATTTGATAACTTCAATTGACAATTCCAGCCATTTTCTTTCAGAGTTTCTTTGTATATAGCATTTTTGTCTTTGTATTTTAATCCCAAGTAGATTTTAGGGTATGAGAACAGGCTTCTGAATATGAGCTCTTCAGGTCTCTTAACCTCAGTTTCATCCAGGCCATGGTATTATCTCATTATTGTAAATAATTTTGCAAATCACTTAATATGCAATATTATGCAATCCAGTGAAAATATTTGGCTTATTACATGTAATGGTTATTTACATGGTTTTGCAATTATTAAAATAGATGCATATAAATGACATTTAAGTTGTTGAAATTAGGATTCAGCAAGAATGCAGACAACACACAAATGAGGTAGTACACAAGTATCTGTTCTGTTTTCTGCATAGTTATGTTATTCCTTCAAAAATCATCTTGAAAGATTTGTGAGGTATTGTTATTCAAAATCCCACCTAATTGGCATATCAACTATTTTTTCAATTTTTAACCTTTAGTTAATTAATATTCACAAAGTTAATCAAGAATTGATAAAATAACTCAGGAAAAATCTGCCAAATGCTTAGTTTTTTATTTGAATAATAGAGATTTTTGTTAACATGCTTCAACTTTAAAAAGTAATCAGTGATCTGTTTATTTCTCATACTAGAACATCATAGATTTGAAAACTAGGGTAGAAATTTACGAAAATTCCAGGACAGCCTGACCAGCTTTTCAAACAATATTAAGGAAAAGAAAATTTTCCAGACTTGAAAGCATTAGGGTCTCTTTCAATTAGATATATACTTGAGCAATCATACATAGCCTTTGTCCTAACTTAGTAAGGTGTTAACCAATTATAAGTTAGTTTTACTTTGTGTCAACCTCAAAGAATAACCTGATGACTAGACAGACAAAGAGGATAAGATAGCTATTGATTCTACATAAGACAGTTTAATATTTCTAAGAGAAAAAGAGGCAACAAAAAAGAACCATGTCATCAGAGACCTTGGAGTTACTTTAATGTAATAAGTACCCAGGATTTGTTTCTCATGAACTGTTTAATATTTTAAGAGATGTGGAAATTTTACCTAAGTTAAAACTTCCAACCATACTGTATTTTTAATATTTTCTTTTTATTTTAAAGCCTGTGCCTTCAGTAAGCTAGAAGCTACCAGTAAGCTAGAGACATTCTCAGAGTATTTTTTGGCAGTCCTGCATCATAAATAAATGATACTCGTTATTTATTTTGTATTTTACTCTGCTCTGTTTTTCTCAGAGCATATATTGTTGTGTTTGCATAATTGGACTAGAAGTTAGGTAGAAAGTGAAGAAGAGCTTGAGCATTCCAGACACTGAAAGCCAGACTCTCTGGGAATAATGAAAAGGTAAAAAATAATTTCATTTATTAAAAGAAAAGTGATACAAACTTGCTGTTAAAATATATGTAAAGAATGACAACAAGAATCACTTTTTATACTCATATTGTGTATGATTCTTTTCTAATATTTTATTTTCATATTAGTATACTGTCTCTCTTAGAATTTATCTGGCTATGGAAAAAATCACAACTGAAAGCAGCCTGAAGAGGAAAGGGTTTATTTCATCTTACAACTTTTAATTCGATCCTGGCCCGCAGCAGCTCTCTGCTCCCAGACCCCGTGAGAAAGAGACCCAACCGCCAGGTCAGGTGGGCACTCCTGAGGCTGCAGAGCAGAAGAGACCACCAACACTGCTCACCACTGCCCACTTCCCTGGCCCAAGAGGAAACTGTATAAGGCCTCTGGGCTTCCGTGGGGGAGGGCCCAGGAGCAGCAGGTCCCCTGCCTGAGACACCACCAGAACCTGAAGGAAACAGACTGGATAAACAGTTCTCTACACCCAAAACCCATGGGAGGGAGAGCTAAACCTTCAGAGAGGCAGACAAGCCTGGGAAACCAGAAGAGACTGCTCTCTGCACACACATCTCGGACGCCAGAGGAAAAAGCCAAAGACCATCTGGAACCCTGGTGCTCTGAAGCTCCTGGAAGGGGCGGCACAGGTCTTCCTGGTTGCTGCCGCTGAAAAGAGCCCATGGGCAGCACCCCATGAGCGAACCTGAGCCTCGGGACCACAGGTAAGACCAACTTTTCTGCTGCAAGAAAGCTGCCTGGTGAGCTTGGGACACACGGAAGCAGAATTCCTCTAGGACCAGGCACGTTCTGTGTTTACCGGAAGTCCCACACTCGCGGATCCCGGCCCGCAGCAGCTCTCTGCTCCCAGACCCCGTGAGAGAGAGACCCAACCGCCTGGTCAGGTGGGCACTCCTGAGGCTGCAGAGCGGAAGAGACCACCAACACTGATCACCACTGCCCACATCCCTGGCCCAAGAGGAAACTGTATAAGGCCTCTGGGCTCCCGTGGGGGAGGGCCCAGGAGCGGCAGGACCCCTGCCTGAGACACCTCCAGAACCAGAAGGAAACAGACCGGATAAACAGTTCTCTGCAACCAAATCCCGTGGGAGGGAGAGCTGAACCTTCAGAGAGGCAGACAAGCCTGGGAAACCAGAAGAGACTGCTCTCTGCACACACATCTCGGACGCCAGAGGAAAAAGCCAAAGACCATCTGGAACCCTGGTGCACAGAAGCTCCCAGAAATGGCGGCACAGGTCTTCCTGGTTGCTGCCGCTGCAGAGAGCCCGTGGGCAGCACCCCACGAGCGAACTTGAGCCTCGGGACCACAGGTAAGACCAACTTTTCTGCTGCAAGAAAGCTGCCTGGTGAACTCAAGACACAGGCCCACAGGAACAGCTGAAGACCTGTAGAGAGGAAAAACTACACGCCCGAAAGCAGAACACTCTGTCCCCATAACTGACTGAAAGAGAGGAAAACAGGTCTACAGCACTCCTGACACACAGGCTTATAGGACAGTCTAGCCACTGTCAGAAATAGCAGAACAAAGTAACACTAGAGATAATCTGATGGCGAGAGGCAAGCGCAGGCCCCAAGCAACAGAAACCAAGACTACATGGCACCATCGGAGCCCAATTCTCCCATCAAAACAAACATGGAATATCCAAACACACCAGAAAAGCAAGATCTAGTTTCAAAATAATTTTTGATCATGATGCTGGAGGACTTCAAGAAAGACGTGAAGAACTCCCTTAGAGAACAAGTAGAAGCCTACAGAGAGGAATCGCAAAAATGCCTGAAAGAATTCCAGGAAAACATAAACAAACAAGTAGAAGCCCACAGAGAGGAGACACAAAAATCCCTGAAAGAATTCCAGGAAAACACAATCAAACAGTTGAAGGAATTAAAAATGGAAATAGAAGCAATCAAGAAAGAACACATGGAAACAACCCTGGATATAGAAAACCAAAAGAAGAGACAAGGAGCTTTAGATACAAGCTTCACCAACAGAATACAAGGGATGGAAGTGAGAATCTCAGGAGCAGAAGATTCCATAGAAATCATTGACTCAACTGTCAAAGATAATGTAAAGCGGAAAAAGCTACTGGTCCAAAACATACAGGAAATCCAGGACTCAATGAGAGGATCAAACCTAAGGATAATAGGTATAGAAGAGAGTGAAGACTCCCAGCTCAAAGGACCAGTAAATATCTTCAACAAAATCATAGAAGAAAACTTCCCTAACCTAAAAAAAGAGATACCCATAGACATACAAGAAGCCTACAGAACTCCAAATAGATTGGTCCAGAAAAGAAACACCTCCCGTCACATAATTGTCAAAACACCAAACGCACAAAATAAAGAAAGAATATTAAAAGCAGTAAGGGAAAAAGGTCAAGTAACATATAAAGGCAGACCTATCAGAATCACACCAGACTTCTCGAAAGAAACTATGAAGGCCAGAAGATCCTGGACTGATGTCATACAGACCCTAAGAGAATACAAATGGCAGCCCAGGCTACTGTATCCAGCAAAACTCTCAATTAACATTGATGGAGAAACCAAGATATTTCATGACAAAACCAAATTTACACAATATCTTTCTACAAATCCAGCACTACAAAGGATAATAAATGGTAAAGCCCAACATAAGGAGGCAAGCTATACCCTAGAAGAAGCAAGAAACTAATCGTCTTGGCAACAAAACAAAGAGAATGAAAGCACACAAACATAACCTCACATCCAAATATGAATATAACGGGAAGCAATAATCACTATTCCTTAATATCTCTCAACATCAATGGCCTCAACTCCCCAATAAAAAGACATAGATTAACAAACTGGATACGCAACGAGGACCTTGCATTCTGCTGCCTACAGGAAACACACCTCAGAGACAAAGACAGACATTACCTCAGAGTGAAAGGCTGGAAAACAATTTTCCAAGCAAATGGTCAGAAGAAGCAAGCTGGAGTAGCCATTCTAATATCAAATAAAATCAATTTTCAACAAAAAGTCATCAAAAAAGATAAGGAAGGACACGTCATATTCATCAAAGGAAAAATCCACCAAGATGATCTCTCAATCCTAAATATCTATGCCCCAAATACAAGGGCAACTACATATGTAAAAGAAACCTTACTAAAGCTCAAAACACACATTGCACCTCACACAATAATAGTGGGAGATTTCAACACCCCACTCTCATCAATGGACAGATAATGGAAACAGAAATTAAACAGAGATGTAGACAGACTAACAGAAGTCATGAGCCAAATGGACTTAACGGATATTTATAGAACATTCTATCCTAAAGCAAAAGGATATACCTTCTTCTCAGCTCCTCATGGTACTTTCTCCAAAATTGACCATATAATTGGTCAAAAAACGGGCCTCAACAGGTACAAAAAGATAGAAATAATCCCATGCGTGCTATCGGACCACGACGGCCTAAAACTGGTCTTCAATAACAATAAGGGAAGAATGCCCACATATACGTGGAAATTGAACAATGCTCTACTCAATGAAAACCTGGTCAAGGAAGAAATAAAGAAAGAAATTAAAAACTTTTTAGAATTTAATGAAAATGAAGGTACAACATACCCAAACTTATGGGACACAAAGAAAGCTGTGCTATGAGGAAAACTCATAGCGCTGAGTGCCTGCAGAAAGAAGCAGGAAAGAGCATATGTCAGCAGCTTGACAGTACACCTAAAAGCTCTAGAACAAAAAGAAGCAAATACACCCAGGAGGAGTAGAAGGCAGGAAATAATCAAACTCAAAGCTGAAATCAACCAAGTAGAAACAAAAAGGACCATAGAAAGAATCAACTGAACCAAAAGTTGGTTCTTTGAGAAAATCAACAAGATAGATAAACCCTTAGCCAGACTAACGAGAGGACACAGAGAGTGCGTCCAATTTAAGAAAATCAGAAATGAAAAGGGAGACATAACTACAGATTCAGAGGAAATTCAAAAAATCATCAGATCTTACTATAAAAATCTATATTCAAAAAAACTTGAAAATCTTCAGGAAATGGACTATTTCCTAGACAGATACCTGGTATCGAAGTTAAATCAGGAACAGATAAACCAGTTAAACAACCCCATAACTCCTAAGGAAATAGAAGCAGTCATTAAAGGTCTCCCAACCAAAAAGAGCCCAGGTCCAGACGGGTTTAGTGCAGAAATCTATCAAACCTTCATAGAAGACCTCATACCAATATTATCCAAACTATTCCACAAAATTGAAACAGATGGAGCCCTACCGAATTCCTTCTACGAAGCCACAATTACTCTTATACCTAAACCACACAAAGACACAACAAAGAAAGAGAACTTCAGACCAATTTCCCTTATGAATATCGACGCAAAAATACTCAATAAAATTCTGGCAAACTGAATTCAAGAGCACATCAAAACAATCATCCACCATGATTAAGTAGGCTTCATCCCAGGCATGCAGGGATGGTTTAATATACGGAAAACCTCAACGTGATCCATTATATAAACAAACTGAAAGAACAGAACCACATGATCATTTCATTAGATGCTGAGAAAGCATTTGACAAAATTCAACACCCCTTCATGATAAAAGTCCTGGAAAGAATAGGAATTCAAGGCCCATACCTAAACATAGTAAAAGCCATATGCAGCAAACCAGTTGCTAACATTTAACTAAATGAAGAGAAACTTGAAGCAATCCCACTAAAATCAGGGACTAGACAAGGCTGCCCACTCTCTCCCTACTTATTCAATATAGTTCTTCAAGTTCTAGCCAGAGCAATAAGACAACAAAAGGAGATCAAGGGGATACAGATCAGAAAAGAAGAGGTCAAAATATCACTATTTGCAGATGACATGATAGTATATTTAAGTGATCCCAAAAGTTCCACCAGAGAACTACTAAATCTGATAAACAACTTCAGCAAAGTGGCTGGGTATAAAATTAACTCAAATAAATCAGTTGCCTTCCTCTATACAAAAGAGAAACAAGCTGAGAAAAAATTAGGGAAAAAAAAAGAAATTAGGGAAATGACACCCTTCATAATAGACCCAAATAATATAAAGTACCTCGGTGTGACTTTAACCAAGCAAGTAAAAGATCTGTACAATAAGAACTTCAAGCCACTGAAGAAATAAATTGAAGAAGACCTCAGAAGATGGAAAGATCTCCCATGCTCATGGATTGGCAGGATTAATATAGTAAAAATGGCCATTTTACCAAAAGCAATCTACAGATTCAATGCAATCCCCATCAAAATATCAATCCAATTCTTCAAAGAGTTAGACAGAACAATTTGCAAATTCATCTGGAATAACAAATAACCCAGGATAGCTAAAGCTATCCTCAACAATAAAAGGACTTCAGGGGGAATCACTATCCCTGAACTCAAGCAGTATTACAGAGAAATAGTGATAAAAACTGCATGGTATTGGTACAGAGACAGACAGATAGACCAATGGAATAGAATTGAAGACCCAGAAATGAACCCACACACCTATGGGCACTTGATTTTTCACAAAGGAGCCAAAACCATTCAATGGAAAAAAGATAGCATTTTCAGCAAATGGTGCTGGTTCAACTGGAGGTCAACATGTAGAAGAATGCAGATCGATCCATGCTTATCACCCTGTACAAAGCTTAAGTCCAAGTGGATCAAGGACCTCCACATCAAAGCAGACACACTCAAACTAATAGAAGAAAAACTAGGGAAGCATCTGGAGCACATGGGCACTCGAAAAAATTTCCTGAACAAAACACCAATGGCTTATGCTCTAAGATCAAGAATCGACAAATGGGATCTCATAAAACTGCAAAGCTTCTGTAAGGCAAAGGACACTGTGGTTAGGACAAAACGGCAACCAACAGATTGGGAAAAGATCTTTACCAATCCTACAACAGATAGAGGCCTTATATCCAAAATATACAAAGAACTCAAGAAGTTAGACCGCAGGGAAACAAATAACCCTATTAAAAAATGGGGTTCAGAGCTAAACAAAGAATTCACAGCTGAGGAATGCCGAATGGCTGAGAAACACCTAAAGAAATGTTCAATATCTTTAGTCATAAGGGAAATGCAAATCAAAACAACCCTGAGATTTTACCTCACACCAGTGAGAATGGCTAAGATCAAAAACTCAGGTGACAGCAGATGCTGGCGAGGATGTGGAGAAAGAGGAACACTCCTCCATTGTTGGTGGGATTGCAAACTGGTACAACCATTCTGGAAATCAGTCTGGAGGTTCCTCAGAAAATTGGACATTGAACTGCCTGAGGATCCAGCTATACCTCTCTTGGGCATATACCCAAAAGATGCCTCAACATATAAAAGAGACACGTGCTCCACTATGTTCATCGCAGCCTTATTTATAATCGCCAGAAACTGGAAAGAACCCAGATGCCCTTCAACAGAGGAATGGATACAGAAAATGTGGTACATCTACACAATGGAATATTACTCCGCTATCAAAAACAACGAGTTTATGAAATTCGTAGGCAAATGGTTGGAACTGGAAAATATCATCCTGAGTGAGCTAACCCAATCACAGAAAGACATACATGGTATGCACTCATTGATAAGTGGCTATTAGCCCAAATGCTTGAATTACCCTAGATGCCTAGAACAAATGAATCTCAAGAAGGATGATCAAAATGTGAATGCTCACTCCTTCTTTAAATGAGGAAAAAGAATACCCTTGGCAGGGAAGGGAGAGGCAAAGATTAAAACAGACACAGAAGGAACACCCATTCAGAGCCTGCCCCACATGTGGCCCATACATATACAGCCACCCAATTAGACAAGATGGATGAAGCAAAGAAGTGCAGACCAACAGGAGCCGGATGTAGATCGCTCCTGAGAGACACAGCCAGAATACAGCAAATACAGAGGCGAATGCCAGCAGCAAACCACTGAACTGAGAATAGGTCCCCCGTTGAAGGAATCAGAGAAAGAACTGGAAGAGCTTGAAGGGGCTCGAGACCCCAAAAGTACAACAATGTCAAGCAACCGGAGCTTCCAGGGACTAAGCCACTACCCAAAGACTATACATGTCCTGACCCTGGACTCTGTCCCCATAGGTAGCAATGAATATCCTAGTAAGAGCACCAGTGGAAGGGGAAGCCCTGGGTCCTGCTAAGACTGAACCCCCAGTGAACTAGACTATGGGGGGAGGGCGGCAATGGGGGGAGGGTTGGGAGGGGAACACCCATAAGGAAGGGGAGGTGGGAGGGGGATGTTTGCCCGGAAACCGGGAAAGGGAATAACACTCGAAATGTATATAAGAAATACTCAAGTTAATAAAAAAAAAAAAAACTTTTAATTCACAGTCCTTCACTGAGAAAAGTACAGGAAGAACTCAAGGCACAAACTCGGAGGCTGGAATGATATAGAAACCACACAGGAGTGCTGCTTACTTGATTTCCCCTACTCGATCAGCTCTCTTTAAACAATTCTGAACTGCCTGCTCAGGAAGGACACACAGCAAAAGAGGAGGAGCCTTTCCCGCAGGTCAGTCTTTACAGACAAATTAGCTATTGAGATTTCTTTTTCCAAATAATCCTAATTTGAGTAATGGTGGAATAAAACTAATGAATACATGTGTTTGTATATATCATGAGATTAAGACTTGTCAATAAAAACTATTACCTCGCTTTCTTTACCTGTCCTCCAGTCTCCTCTCCCTGCATCTCTCTCTCCCTCCCTCTCATCCTCATAATTTATTCAGTTCCATTATTCCAGCTATACTAGAAAGCATTTAGAGGTATTTATTCCCTTTAGGATGATAAGTGGACTAAAAATGTGGTACCTAGACTCAGGCTTTCACTGTTCGAAGTAGACTTTCTTCCTGGTTCAAGGTCTAAATGGATAAGTTATCAGGTAAAACTTTATTATTGGTAACATGAATGTTAAACTCTTCTCGTATCAGGTTTTTCGTAGAATTTTGCTCACAAAAAATTAATGTGAGTGACCCCATGACATAGATTTTAAAGAAATATCTCTATGTGCTTCTTAATTCCAGAGACTATGGAGCACTTCTGAAGATTCTGAAATTCAGCATGGTAAACGTTGCACTTTGCACAGGAGGATTTAAGAAGGCTGCTTTTTTCCGTATAAAATATGGTAAGGTATTTTTCTATTCTATTGATTGATATCAAGGAAATGAGAGAAAGAAAGTCTTATAACATGTTAGGAGGGCAACAGCCATAGGTCAGGCTCATTGAAGATGCTCTCCGTGTCCTTATCCAAGGTCTATGTGGCTGGAGGTTCAGATAAAATCTTATTTACTAGTAAGCTGAATGTTAAACTCTTCAGGTTTTTCATAGAATTTTGCTCAAAAAAGTATAACTAATGTATTATTTTCGAGTGGTTTAGGGAGATAAGCTATATGTAGGAATTAAAGAAGGGATGCGTGCTTCAGTAGTTGCAGAGACAGAGACGGAAAAAAAGCATACCTTAAAGGAACAATGGAAAACAGATCAGATGAAAATCTCTAATATTTCTCCAGGAATTCAATAAAGAATATTGTTTTTTTTTTTTACTAAATAGGCCTATCCAATATTACAGTCAGTTCTATCACTGTCTTAAAAGACCAATTACAGTATCCTTAAAAGCTTTCATAGTGATTCCCAGAAAAATTCAGTTACAATCTTTTCTCCTCTTTTCTACACTCTCTCCCTACTTTTCTCCATTCTGCATATCTCTTTATCCATTTTTCTTTCTTTTTGTGACAGGAATGTCAACAAGATACCATGAAAGTTTCCATGGTCTAGTACACACTCTAAATATAGTCCAGCTATTTTTTCATCTTAAAAATATTGTGGTAACTTATTTTATAGGTAAAATCATTAACTACACATGCAAAATATAAATGTTTCCACACATCTTACATGAAAATATATTAATTTAGCCAATATGTATGATATTACATATTTTCTATGGTATTGTATATACCCACACACATATAATTTTTTAACCATTATAAACTTTAGTGCTTAAAATATTCATGAGACTTTACACTATAGTTTGAGTATGTTTTCTATAAATGACCTACTGATCCTAGAACAGAGACAAAAGCAGTTCCTGGTGCTCTCTTCATGGTTGTAAGTCTCAGAGCACAATAAGGCAGAAGGTAAATATTCCCTAAAAGTTGTTTATATATGAAAAGAATTTAAAACAACATCTTATATGCCTACCAGACTTCTGTGTGTGATGACGCATGCATCCAATTTCAGTATTTGGGAGGCATAAGTAGGAAAAACTGGAGAATCAAGACCAGTATGATCTGTGTATGGTGTCATAAGCATTTGAAAGACAAATAATGAGACCTTACCTCAAACACATAAACAAGCAACCAAACAAAACAACGACTGTATTTTAAGAGGAATAATTTTTGAACATATGGTAATATTTGAAAAAGGAATAGGTTTATAATTTTAATCAAGTTAATCCTACTTTTTACTTAATTTGACATTTCAATTATAAACACTATGCTTTTAAAACTATTCCAAATTATGTGTAATAAAACAGAAAGTGTATACCTTAATCATATTTTTATATAAATTCTCCTAATTCTTTTAGTCAATTAAAAGTTGTTTTTCAAATTGTCTGTCATATAACTTTGAGTCTATACTTGGAAATTGTGTATACATTTAAAATATATTATTATATTTGTGGATACTAACCCATATATTCAATAATCTTATGAGAAATTCAGAAGAAAATATATTAAAAATTATTTATAATTGCTAGTACTGAGAAAAATAATTATAATTATCTTAAAATTTTATTATAATTTTCAATAATGTGCATTAAAATGCTAAATACTAGGTTGTCTTGTCTTATAAGAATGCCTGATAAAACAGACTGAACGATAACTATGAGTGTTCTTACATCTTAAAAAACATAAATATTTTAAAGTATTTCCAAATGCTATTCCTGTTTTGATTAAATCCTAAAGGAATCTGAAATGCATACTTTGACAAATAAGCTCTAGATATAGTATACATTTTCATGAAAACTCATGATATAGATATAGATATAGATATAGATATAGATGATATAGATATAGATATAGATATAGATATAGATATAGATATAGATATAGATATAGATATAGATATAGATATAGATATAATAGATAGATAGATAGATAGATAGATAGATAGATAGATAGATAGATAGATAGAATTAGAGGTAGAGATAGAGAGATAGAGAAAAGATAGGTATAGATATTGGAGTCAAAATTAGATTTAACAATACGTTGACTAGATTGGTTAATGTCGCCCACCAAATTGAATAGTATTATATAAACATAGTTGTCTTCAAAAATACACAGTCACCCTAGAGTTAACTGAACGGAATCATGATAATCAAACAAGGTAATAACCTTTCTTTTCTGCTGTTATGTAATTTACTAATGTAAGCACAGTGGATCTTGTTTATAAAAGGAGGAATTTGTAATTTTTGAGTCATGAAAAATTATATGTCACACTTTGGAAATGACTTTGTCTAGTAGGCTGGGGATATAGTTAACTGTTAGATTAGCTGCTTAACAAAAGGCTCTGGGTTCAGTGTCCAGTTCTAAGGAAGATACAAAAGAAGAGAGAGAGGGAGGGAGAAAGGGAAGTATAGTAAGGGAGGGAAGAAGCAATGGAGGAAGAGTCAGAGGGAGGAAGGAAGGTGATACCATTCTTATAATAACATAACGTTCCCTTCAAAACTGATCATTTACTATATCTCCTACTCTGTTCATAGTTACCCCTTCACACTACAGTTAACAAACCATTTAATTTTAGTATTCTGTTTCAACCGTACACATTTTGTAGCACAATTTTTTATAATATGATTTTCAACTACATAGTGGGTTTTATAAGAAACATACTTACTTTAGACCCTCTCAATGATGATTGAGTTTTAATGCTTAAATTCTGTAATGTTTGCCCAACTAGTAAGACTTCATAAATGACCCCAGGTCAAGCATGATGGAAGGGAAAGACAGTCTTAGTTTAAAAACATATATTTTTTTCAAATGTATCATTTCTTTTTAATAAAATCAATGTCATTTACTAGATTTCTGTTTGTTTTAAATAAAAAAACTTTATTATCTTTTAATTTTTTTCTACTTTTATATCAAATAGATATTTTATCAGGGCATGGTGGCACCATGTTTAATCCCAGGAACTGGGAGGCAGAGGCAGATAGATCTCTATGAGGTTACCCTGGTCTACAGAATGAGTTCCAGGACAGTAAGGCTACAAGAAGAAAACCTGTTTCAAAAAACAATATACAAAACAATACAAAAGAAAATTACTCATAAGTATTATTGTGTTCATTATATAAAATTCTTAGGCTCAGAAATCTCATTTCTAATATTGTCCAATCAATATGTAATGATATCATGATCAATTGTGGTTTTGTGTGGTTTGTATCAGAAGCTGATCAGTAGGAACATATTGCTTAGCCTATAATTTTTAATAACGGTACAGGAATTTAGGTGGTAGAGTGGTGTATCACTTTCTAAAATATAAAAACAGGTTATCATCTGGGGGACTGAAAAATTACGTGGAGGAAGGACAACTTTGCAATAAGTGGTTTCCTGGACACAGATCGAATTGAGAATTCTGAACTTCAATGTTTTGAGGAGCACATAACTCAGGTAAAGGTCAATATTGTCAGCTCTCATTGCTTTTATTTTAGTCTGTGAAATGTCACTGAATTTCTCAAAAGGAATGGAGAAAATATGAATTCTTTTGCTGAAGAGTGGAAAGATGAAAGCAAGGTATGTTCTGATGGAGGCACAGTGCTTCTAGGGTTGTTCAGTGATCAGAATTGAATGACTCTCCCTAGAAGCAAGGATGTAGAATGGGCTTCATTTCTAAGCAAAGTCGAAACTTCATCCACTAATGTGCCCTGGAATACTAATTCAATGTGTCAAAGAAATGTGTTAATAACACATTAGAAACTGAAGGCAGAGAAGGATTTCTGGATTGTTTTTAAACAGAACAATGTGAAAGTATTCCTGATGAAAAGTTACATTTAAAGTGTAATCATTGTCTAGGTTCCTATTCCTAGAACGATTATCCTGGGTACCATTTCTTTGGTATTATAAAGCGCTAATTTTACTTAAGGCAGTTATTTAGTGCAGTTTTTTTTAATCTCTTAAAAAAAGTGGGAGATGTATACAATTGTTAATGACATAGAAGTGTTTCCTTTCTGGTGAGGAAAAGTGAATTTCTTATCAGAAATATCTGGCTGGCCCTGTAATTTAAATTAAAATAAAAAACTGGAGAAAATAAATAAATGAATAAGTAAGTAAGTAAATAAATAAATAGTGTGTGTGTGTGTATCCCTGTGTGATTCAACTTCACAACTAATATTTGGTGTGCTCTCTTATTTTCTTCTTTTGAATGATACAAAATCTTGTCCTTAAGAGCACATATAATTATGATTTGCAGAAAAAAACAGTATGTTCTATGATGGCAATGATGTTAGTTGTATTTTTTCCACAAAAGTTTTAGGCTCAAGGAATATACAGAGATTAGGAGTTTTAGTAGGCACACTGAACAGAGAACAAGACCCCCCTGGGTGGAGTTAGAGGAAGTATTAAAAGAGTTGAAGGAGCTTGCAACCCCATAATAAAAACAATGCCAACCAACCAGAGCTTCCAGGAAATAAACCACTACTGAAATACTATACATGGGTTAACCCAGGACTCCAACTGCATATGTAGCAGAGAATGGCCTTGTTGGGGCACCATTGGAAGGGAAAGCCCTTGGTCCTGCCAAGGTTGGACCCCCAGTGCAGGGGAATATGGGAGGGGGCAATAAGGGGAATGTATGGGGGGATATCCGTATTGGGGAGGGGGACGGGAGGGTATAAGGGCTTATGGACAGGAAGCCGAAAAGGGAATAACATTTGAAATGTAAGTAAAAAATGTTTTAAAAAGTTCCTTTTTAAAAAGAAAAAAAACTATCAAAACATACAGGTAATATAATTTAAGCAGTGATAGTGATTCAAGAAGTGTTCAGTAGAGAACTGATGCAATATTGTTGGATAATATAAATTTATTTTAACAATGGACTAATTAATATATCTGACATCATCGGGAGACTTCCAAGCATGAAAGAGTTAGGTAAAGGTCTATTACTAAACTTGAATATAAAGCTCCTGATATTGCAAACCTGCCAGCCATACCTAGAACATATCCAGACGGCAGAGAATGGGCCTAGAGTAGACAAGAATATATAAACGCCCTAACTACCTTCTTCTGCCATGTTTCTGTCATGTTTTACATTTTTCTTCCTATAGTCATCAGACAAGCATCTCTGCTGATGAGTATTGCAGATCTAGCTTTTATTTCTGTTTTAGCATTGAAAGTCATGTGGAATTTGCTACTAGTATATCTTCAATACATAATCTTTAAAATTTCCAAAACCACGTTTTTGCACACATCTAAAATGAATGGGAAGTGAATTTTTCCTTGTTCTTATGCAGATAAAAGTAACTCTAAACTCAAAGAGAATAAGTGATAGTTTAATGTGAGCTAAATGAATGACCAGTTCTTCGAACATAGAATTAAGTTATTAGGTTGTGCTAAATGCAATGATACTGCAATGAAACTCTTTCATGAATGCTTTAATTACTGAGAAAGAAGTCACAAGTCAAAAAATAGTCTAAAAAGTTTTACCAGAAGTTCAAAGTAAGCAGCATATACATAAAGGGTTTTAAATCAGTATTTAAAAAGGTCTAAAAATAACTCAGGATAGGTTTGTTCTAAAGCTATAGGATTTCAACTCACACAAATCACAAAGATTTTCATCAATTAATTATTTTGATAGAAACTTTTCCCATAATTTATTTAACTTACATTCCCATTACATTCACATCATAGACTGCATTTCTTTCCTCTCACTCCTTCCCTTGCAACCCCGTCTCATTATTCCTTATTCTTCCCTTCAGAGAATGGGAAGTCCACCTTAAGTAATACCTCACCATGGGACATCTAGTCCCAGGAGGACTAAAGATCTCCTCTCCCACTGAGGATCAAACATGCAGTCCACCTATGAGAAGGGGTTCTAATGGCAGGTAACAAATGACCCTGTAGAAAACCCACATGAAGAACTAGCTGCACATTTGCTATAAAAATGTAGGAGGACTAGGTCTAGGCACTGCTTGCTTTTTTGTTGGTGGTTCAGTCTCTTTGAGGCACCATGAGCTCAGGTCAGTTGATTCTATAGATCTTGCTGTGTCCTTGACCCTTCCAGCTTCTCAATTCTAACCCTCACTCTTCCATAGACTTTAGAGCTCTGCCTGATGATTAGCTGTTGATCTCTGCATCTGTTTTCATCAACAGCTGGACGAGGCCTCTCAGGAGAAAGGTTTGCTAGATTCTTGTCTGCAAGCATAGCAGAGCGTCATTTATAATGTCTGGGTTGCTTCACTCATATGGGATGCCAATTGTTGGTTGGCAGTTCCCTCAGTCTTGGCTCTATCTTTATCTCTGTGCATCTTGTAGGCAGGATAAATTTTGGGTAGAATGTTTCTCTCCTTCCACAGAATGTCATGCATGGCTAAAGGAGGTGACCATTTCAGTCTCTTAAAAAACTGGGTAATAAGGAGGGCCCAAGGGAGAATGTATAAATCTAACTCAGGGAAAATAAAATAGTCATCAGACATGGACAAAGGAAAAAAAACAAAATAGTCATCAGAGCTGGATGAAGAGAGAAAAGTGGCTGGAATTATAGTGAGGAGGGATATGGGATGGTCATCAGATGTGAATCTGACAGGTGAGGGTTGGTAGAGAATGATAATCAGTGGGTGGGAATCTCTGCAAACAGCTGGAGAGCTGGGATAGGGAGACTATGGGCAGTTTATGGGGGTGACTGTAGCTGAGATTACTCATAGAATCTTCAACAGGGATATGGCTTCTTTATTTGGGAAAAGACCAGTTTACACTACAAACTACCAATCACATTTTATACTTAGAAACTCAATTTTTCATGAAACATGTTATCATAGTAATTTTTATTCCACAAAAGCTTTATTTAATAGCAAGAATGATAACCAAATCCAGGTTTTCATTTTGTTGCAATGAGAAGTATACCCTCTTCCCAGTAAAATTTTGTCTGCTATACATCTGTCATAAACTTGCTTTTGTTTCTATGAGATTTTATTTATATTAGTATTAAACTTGTTCCTTGACAGTTTCATACATGTATGCAATATGTTCTGATTACTCTCACGACACGATTATTTTTTTATCTTATTTCTTCCATATCAGGGTCCCTTACACCCTCTCAAATTCTTTTCTACACTCATGCTGATTTTATCATAAGCCATCTGTATGACTGTGGCTTTCGAACTCTGCATTCAAAGCAGAAAGGGTTAATGGTGTGCATACAAATAAAGAAAACAAATTTCATAACCCTTTTTCCTCTCTGAAAACAGTTTGAGAGGGACAGTCTTATAAATGTCCTTGTGGATATAACTGCAATTATTGGGAAATCATGATTACAATGATGGTGTTATGCCCAGAAGATAGCATGCTTTCTATTTATTTGGGGGCAGATACATTGTTCCCCTTCTTCATTCTTGATGTTTTCTGAATGTTAGAAGGAGATAAATAATTGTCTTATTTGGGGTTAAGCATTCAACTGCCACTGTTACCAGTATTCTGGGAAGTCCCAGATTTGTGTATTTACTACACTCACTGCAAAGGGAAAAGAATGTCAGATTAATACTAAGTGTAATATTTATCTGTAGACTGTAGTTATAGACATGAACATTTTTAAAGAAGATTAAATTTCACACCTAACAGTAATGTTGAGTCCATACATTGTGTTCTGAGAATTCTTAAGCCCTAAGATAGAGTTTATTAATAGGGGTACTCGGACATGGTAATAAGCCAAATATTAATAATACCTGGTAAGACCCACAGATTAAATCTAGTACATCTCTCAAACCTCATTACATCCATTTCTTTTTGTAGTCTACTTCAATTAATTTAAAAATACACAGATGGTCAAGATACAGAGAATAAGCCATTGAAGAATGTTCAGTTATAAACAGGATGTCTGTATCACATCCCATCCTTTCCAAACTCAGAAATCATAGTCAAAAAGGAGACTGAGAAACTGTAGGAACTAGAAGACATGGGTAAAATAAGAAAGCATTGTTATCATCGCACACCATTGCATATGTTCATACAAATATTAAGCATTTAAAAAAGCATGAATAAGACCTGTAGTGTGGATTGGCTCAAGTCAGACCAAACGACAGAAATGGGTTTGAAGTCCTATTTCTAAATGAAATTTTACTAGCAGTTGATGGCTTCTGACAGAGAAAGAGAAAGTTTTTTCTTTAAGAATTTGTCCTTTGTATTGTCTTTCCTCATTATTTTTGATAACTTTTAGTTGAAAGTCTATTTTCTTAGGTACTAGAATTGATACTATAGCTTGATCCTTAGGACAATTTTACTGGAAATTTTTCCAGCCTTTTATTTTGAGGTAGTGTCTGTCTTTGTCACTGAGGTGTGTTTCCTGTTTTCAGCTGGGTCCTATTTAGGTACTCAGTCTTTAGTCTATGTCTTTTTGGTGGGAATTGGGGACACTGATGTTGAAAGATGTTAAGGTCTAATGATTGTTTCTTCTACTTATTTTTATTGTTAGAGGTGGAATTATGTTTGTGTGGTTCTCTTCTTTTGGGTTTCTTGTGAGAACATTTCTTGCTTTTGCTCAGATGTGCTCCAGAGAAGAAAATAACCCTATTAAAAATGGAGTACAGAGCTAGACAAAGAAATTCTCAACTGATGAATCTCACATTGCTGAGTCACACTTAAAGAAATGTTCAACATTCTTAGTCATCAGAAAAATGCAAATCAAAAAGACCCTGAGATTCCTTCTCACACCAGTCAGAATGGCTAAGATCAAAAACTCAAGTCATAGTACATGCTCATGTAGATGTGGAGAAAGAGGAACACTCCTCCATTGCTGGTAGGAAAGCAAGCTTGTATAATGATTCTGGATATTAGTTTGATGGTTCCTTGTGGAAAGCCGCAATAACATTCACCACCACAAGATGATGCTGGCTTCCACGGTGCCCCACGTGGAAAGCCGGAATAGCATTTGCCATTACAAGATGGCGCTGGCTTCCACCGCACCAGCCTGACTTCCTTTCAGGAAGTTAACTGTGTGCGCATGTGCAAGAGTGTCTTCGTGCCAGGTCTTTGCCCACTCTGGGGCGTGCCTATGAGATCATGGGTAAGCGACCAATCAGGTGTGGATGTGCCGAGCTAGGGTGTATATAAGCCGCGCCATGCTGGTGCCCTGCGTCCCCCTCTTTAAGATACAATAAATGCTTTGCTGCAGAAGGATTCGTGTGTCCGTGCCTGCCTTCCTGCTGGTGAGACGATAGCGCAGGACATTTCCCTAAGAAAACCAAAAATAGTTCTATCTGAGGACCCAGCTATACCGCTCCTGGGCCTATAGCCAAAAGATGCTCCAACATACTACAAGGACACATACTCCATTATCTTCATGGAGCTGGAAAAAATCTAGATTCTCAACAGAGAAATGGATACCGAAAATGTGGTACATTTATAAAATGTACTCAGCTACTAAAAACAATTATTTCATAAAATTCTTAGGCACATGGATGGAACTAAAAAATATCCTGAGTGAAGTAACCCAGTCACAAAAGAACACACATGGTATGTACTTACTGATAAGTGGTAATAGCCAACAAAGCTTGGAAAAACCATGATAAAACTCAGAGACCATATGAAACCCAAGAAGAAGGAAAAACAAAGTGTGGATATTTCAGTCCTACTAAGAAGGGGGAAGAAAATAATCACAAGAGTTAGAGGGAGGGAGGGGTGTGGTTGTGAGAGAGGAGGGAGAGGAATGGTAGGCAGGATCTGATGCAGGAAGACATGGGAAGAATTACAGGGGGCCAGGAATTAGAATGAAGGTGTGTAGCAGTGGAGGAATGAGGAAATGGGGGTAGCCACTAGAAAGTCCCAGATGACAGGGACCCAAGAAGTTCTCAGGATCCAAGAGGGATGACATTAGCTGAAATACCCAACAAAGAGGAGATAGAACCTGTAGAGACCATATCCAGAGGTTAGGAATGTCCCCCTGGTTGAGCTCTGCCAGAGCCCAACCAATACAGAATTGGATGCAAACTACCAACTACCCAACTGAGTGTGGGGACCCCAATGGAGGAGTTAGGGGAAAGACTGAAAGAGCTGAAGGAGTTTGCAACCCCATAGGAAGAACAATATCAACCAACAAGAGCCCAGAAACTCCCAGGCACTAAACCACCAACCACAGAGTACACGTGGAGGGACCCATAGCCACAGCTGCATATGTAGCAGAGGATTGCTTTAGCATCAATGGTAGGAAGTGCCTTGTTCCTGTGGAGGCTTGATTCCCCACCATTGAGAGATGCTAGGGCTTTGAGCTGGTAGTTACTCTGTGAGTGGGGGAGCATCCTCATAATTGCAGGTGGGAGAGGAAGTGGATAGGGTGTTTGTGGAGGGGAAACTCGGAAAGAGATAACATGTGAAATATAAATAAATAAAATAACCAATAGAAAAAGAATTTGGCATTTGGATAGTTGTTCTTACTCCACATGAAGGATACATATCTAAGAGTGTTGTGGAAGCACTCTTGATGGTTAGGTATGGGATACTGGAAGTGAAGGGGCAGAAAATAATCAAAATTCATCACCGGAAACTTTGCCAACCACTCGAAATCAGCTGGAACCAATACAACCCACTAAGAGTATTATCACTTCCTTTTTGGTCCCTTGTTTTCATAGCATTTGCATGTTCTAGGCTTCCGATATCTTCTACTCTCCTTATGTATTATAAATCATGCCACATTTGAAAATCCAGTCTAAAGACAGAAATCAAGAGTAACCAATTCCAGAAAAATGGGTGAAATTTTTCTAGAATTCTCTAGCTTTATTCTAGGTACAATAAATTAGAGATTGGATATGCTTTGGGAACCCCATACTCTTGTCTTGAATTTCTCCATACTTCAAGTGATATACTTCCTCACTTTTTCATATAGTTCATATTTTTTTTTTACTTTCTCATTTAAAATACTTTGTTAGAAACAGGAAACATATGGTAGATACTCCCAAGTAGATTGTCTATCTGGTACCATGCCAGCCATAACCAATTATTAAATTTTGCTTTCAAAAAGGCAGAAAACCCAGAGGGACTTAGAAGTGGAAAAATATGAGAATCTGACAGTTTGCCTTACAAAGGTCTCCATAGATTCATTTTCTTGAAAACTTGGTCCCAGTTAGTGAAAATGTTTGAAAAGGATTAGAATCTGCAGCCTTATTTGAGGGTATGTATCACTAGGGATAAGCATTGAGTTTCTCCTAAAGTTGTGGCATTCCTAGTCCCCAACCCCTGCCTCACACTTGCAAATCAAGATCACTCATTATATTAATATGTAAGTTGTCAGCTGTTCCTGACAACATGTCTTTGCTTTGCCATTAGGGTTTCTAACCCTATGAAACTATAATCCCCAAATGAAATGATTTTCTTCTGTATCTTGTTTTGACATAGTGTTTGTTTCACAGAAACAGAAGACCAGAGGTATTGTAAAATATATTATATAATCAATATTCTTAAAGAATAAATAAAATATTAGAATTGAAAGGGTTATTTGTGAGATTTCGCCCCTATAATAAGGCTTTTCAAAGTAGGTTTTCTATTGAAGATTGTAAACATATCAACAATAGCAAAACTAACCCTATGTATTTCCCATTCATAGATGTTTAGTATATAATCTTATTCACAACTTATACTTTTATTAAGTTATTACATGTCTTCCCCTGAAGGTCATAAAAATCTCTACTTGACTGCTTGCCTTTTATTGCACATTTTCCATTATTACAAACAAAATATTGTCCTTCAAAATTATCCTAAAACAAATGACAAGTATTTGTTAAATAGATGTCTGAAATAATTAATTGCATGCTGGGTTCTTAAAGAACTCTAGGCTATTCTATAAGTGACATGTCAAGACATTGGGGACAAACTGCATTTTAATGCTGCCAACATTTTCTTTCTGTGCAGCAAACTGATTGAGTTTGGCTCTGCTTCAGTAGGCTACTTGTTTATGCAAATGTACAGCTTAAATAATATTGTGAGTTAAATGACTCCATTATTCGTAATGATAATATAAAATATTGTCTTTGTGAGGACTAAGTGTCAAGCAGGAAATCTTATAGGGTAGAGGAGTGCTTATAGGACTTATAGAGGGACATCTTTCATCTTACGATGTCACTAGGTGAAGGAGAACACATAAAGCTGTAATCAGGATTCTAAGACTATTCATGAATTACCTCCTGGAATACGGTTTAAAAACAGAAGAATTGAATTAATAGCTTGAAATATTTAGTATTTATTGTAAGTTGAAAGGGGGGTAGAAGCAGCTACTTTTTAAATCATCTCAAGGAAAAAGTAAGTCCTTTTTGTTTCATTAAATTTACATTGAATTATCACAAGCATTATCAACTGAGATACAGAAAAGCTCTAGGCTCTTTACTGATATTTTCATGTGTCCATCTAGAATGCTAATATTTTATTTGTTTATTAGATTCTTCTCTGCGGTTTTGGTAATTGAGTCTCAGATATCAACTTTAGGTGCAAAATCTGCCACTTCTAAATTTAGGTTTTTTTCTGGTTTCTTAAGACCCAATTCCTATAATTAATTTATTCAATAACGTTTCCATTATATGATGGATAATTATTTCAAGTATTGAAATGACTAAGATAAGTCCTGCATAGATGATTCAATGTTTAAGAACACTTTGTATTTGTCCAGTATGTGAGTCATGTTCCTAGAGCTCACATAGTGACTCACAACTCTCCAATACAATTCCAGAAGATATGATATACTTTTATGGCTTCTTCAGGAACTATAAATGCACAAAATATACATATAGGTAGACACTCATATGCATAAAATAAATTTAACCTACCCAATATGATGCTGGGAATGTACTTAGTGAAGAGAATGCTACTCTTGCATACCAGAGATGCTGTACCCTCTTTCTATCAACCCTAAACCAAGAGTACAGGCACACGGGACAGTAATCTCAGATACTCCAGAAGCAGAAGTGGGAAAACCAGTTCAAGATCAGAACCGGGCACAAATGGGGCATATTAGGTCCTATCTAAAAGCACTATGATGAATTTTCCTGATAAATGATTGTTAATTTTAGGAAAGCATGCTGTTTTTTTAAAAGTCTCTACTTATGTAAGTAGAGCATATAAACCACTAATTTTTATATTTTTTTTCAGTGTAACATCAAGAAAAAATAATCTTCAATAATAATTGTTTATTAATTACTAAAATTGTTAGAAATTACATCTAATTCATTAAAGTAGAATGAAAAACTTAAAAGTCTTTTTGAAATTTTTCCTATTTCCATTATTTCATTCCTTGAGACATTATCAGTTCAAATTTAGATGAATTCAAGATATTTATAAGATCTCTTTTCTTACATTTCCACCAAACAAATTTTATTTTCATTGTAACCAGAACAATCATTTTTTAAATAAATCACTCCATAAGTGGACTTACTATAAAACATGAATGTTCATATCCCATTTACAAGCAAATTATGAGTATTTAACTTAGTAATTAACTCTCTTTAGATAAAACTACGTACCACAGATTGTTTATTTGAAAAATAAATTCATTTTAGATGAAGATTTTGAATCACAGGAATTTCAAAGTGAAGAGACTTTATTTTGTAAAAGCTGTCTTACTAGACTAAAAATGTCTCATTCAAGGCCTTACTGATTATTATATGGGGAGAAGGGCACTGAAAAATGTCTTAGCCACACTGTTCTACGAGATTGACTCTGAGAAAAGCCATTAACCCATGAATCCATTAATCTATGAATGATTTAACCAATTTGTTCAGGCTAAGCTATAGTGACCTACTTACCTCCTAACTGTTCCACCTAGTCTCACATCTCATCATATCACAATGGGATTAAAGTTCAGCAGGAGTTCTGAGAAGATATTTAAATCAGCCATAGTTCTTTTGTTCCAATCCTAGAATGTAAGGTCTTCGGATTTGATACGGGTTTTAAAAGCTCTTTGTCTTACATTCATTTACCCATTCATTATTTCATATAGAGCGACTTCTCTACTTCTGTATTTTCCTAACTTATACCAAGACTGCCATTTATATCTAGTTCTTGTTATTCATGTCTTAGTAGACAAGTAGCTCATAAAGAAGTCTCCTTACAATCTTTATAAAGTTAGTCATTATATGTTTCACCATTAATCCTCATTTCAGTTCAAATATTGCAACCAATTTTCCATTTTTCTTTTGGAATCAATGTATTCAAAACAATTAAGTCATTTAGTGTCCCATCCATTGTTTATTTTTTTTTTCTTTTTTCTTTTTTTTCGGAGCTGGGGACCGAACCCAGGGCCTTGCACTTGCTAGGCAAGTGCTCTACCACTGAGCTAAATCCCCAACCCCCATTGTTTATTTTTTATTGGATTTATTTAAATTTATATTTCAAATGTTATCCCCTTTCCTGGTTTCCCAACCAAAAAACCCCTTCCCCAATTCCCCTTCCCCTTCTTCTCTGAGGGTGTTCCCCCATCCAAACCTTCCTGCCTCCCCATCCTGACATTCTCCTACACTGTGGGGATCAAGCCTTGGCAGGACAGAGGGCTTCTCTTCCTATTGGTGCCCAAAAAGGCCATCCTCTGCTACCTATGCAGCTTGAGCCACAGATCTGTCTCTGTGTACTTTGGATGGGGTTTAGTCCCTGGGAGCTCTGATTGGTTGGTATTGTTGTTGTTATATGTTCTTTTACTCTTTTATGATTTCTGTTCATTATCCATACCATCTATAATAAATCTGTGCATATGTTTGTGTAATATATACATATATGTTTTTTTCATAGAATTGTCATATAGTTCTGGAATCTGATCAAAACATGAAATTAGACTTTGGACAGACAACTGTATTATTACAACTTTTGTGAGAAATTCAATATCCAGATCTGATGGCAATGTTGTAGTTTGAAGACAGAAAACATAGGAACCGCTATTGGTCTAGATTTTACAAACAATTGAACAAAGCAAAAATTCTCCTGTCACTGGTAATCAATGGAGAAAATCTGTTTCTTGCCCAGATGAGTCTGTATTTTATGGAATAATATGTCTTCTTTTATCAAATTATTTAATTTTTAAGATTTGACAACACGAAAATTTAAACTATTCAGAATACAATTATTTTTATGCATAAACACGTCATGTCAACATCATTATAACTCTATAAATCTTAATTGTATGAGGTAACAACTTCAGATCTATAGCATATGTATTTACATAAAATTCAGATGAACATGATGTGCTTCTTTATATATAATGTAGTATGTGTTAAGTGGCCTGAACTCACTTGAAACATTCATTCTTCATAACATACTTACTATATTTATGCCAGTTATACTTCATCACATATTTCACAACTAATTAATAAGAAATACAATTTTGCTTGAAGGGGCTCGAGACCCCTTATGAACAACAATGCCAAGCAACCAGAGCTTCCAGGGACTAAGCCACTACCTAAAGACTATACATGGACTGACCCTGGACTCTGACCTCATAGGTAGCAATGAATATCCTGGTAAGATCACCAGTGGAAGGGGAAGCCTTTGGTCCTGCTAAGACTGAACCCCCAGTGAACGAGATTGTTGGGGGGAGGGCGGCAATGGGGGGAGGATGGGAAGGGGAACACCCAGAAAGAAGGGGAGGGGGAGGGATTAGGGGGATGTTTGCCCGGAAACCGGGAAAGGGAATAACACTCGAAATGTAAATAAGAAATACTCAAGTTAATAAAAAAAAAAGAAATACAATTTTGCATTCACTTCTATCAAATATTTTCCTTTCTTGAGACTGTCTTTAATTAATAAAATTTTGCATTTTGTTAGCAAAGTCTTGATCCAGGTTTTTAGTATTTGTCCTTCATTTCAAATTCATGAGTTTGTGTAATATTAGAATGACATTTTGATTATTTCTGATTTGAAAAACTTTGTGGTATTCAAATTATAATTTCTTTATTTTACTATTTATTTGTTATTGCAACGCTGGTACCCATATGTACAGACATAAATGGAGTTTGAACGAATTTGTGATATCCCTCCATATGAAAGTCATATTCTAGATATTCTTTCCTTTATCTTTATAATTCATTCATAATTTATTATTTTGATATCTAGAAATTATAGCACTAGACATTTTCTTTGATAACTCTCATGATTTATGAGAGGTATTCTGTGTCTCTAGGAAATATTTGAATGGATTGAAGAGAAACAAAATGAAACATGAACAAATATGTAGACATTATTAGAATATTCTTCATCTGAATAGAGATATATGGAAATGTACTTTTCAAATTCTAGGATCCATTTTGCACAATGTTTAAGAATTTAGAACTGCAGTTTTTCACTTAAAATATCTCACTGTTTTGGAAGAATTTTATTGAGTATTTTTTATATTTCTTTTATTGAATATATATTTTTAATTTATTTTTTCCATTTTTTAAATTGAGTATTTCTTATTTACATTTCAAATGTTATTCCCTTTCCTGGTTTCTTGTCCATTAGACTCCTAACCTCTCCCCACCACTTTTATAAGGGTGTTCCCCTCCCTATCCACCCTTCCTTACAGCCCCGCCCATGAAAATCCCGTACACTGGGTCCCTGTGACTTCATAGAATATATTAGGTAGGATTCCTCTGTTTCTATTTTATGAAATTCTTTGAGAAGTACTGGTATTAGGTCTTCCTTGAAGGTCTGATAGAATTCTGCGCTAAAAGCATCTGGTCCTGGGTATTTTTTGCTGGGAGATTTTAATGACTGCTTCTATTTCCTTAAGGAGATATGAGATTGTTTTGATGGTTTATCTGGTCTGACTTAACTTTAGTATCTGGTATTTTTCTAGAAACCAGCCATTTCATCTAGACTTTCAGGTTTGGTGAGAATAGGCTATTGTAATAGGATCTGATAATTTATTGAATTTCTTCAGTTTCTCTTTTTATGTCTCCATTTTCATTTCTGATCTTAATTTGGATACTGTCTGTGCCCTCTGGTTAATCTGGTTATGGGTATATCATGGTGTACCCATGGCTCAAGTTGGATATGTAGAGAGAGGAAGGAATAGGGGGCTTGTGGAGGGAAAACCAGGAAGGGAGATAACATTTGAAATGTAAATAAATAAAATAACAGATAAAAAATTTCTCACTGTTATAAGTTTTAGTCAATATTGACGTTCATCTTTTCAGTTGCTGCTACTCTTTCATATATAGTTTCTGAAATATGATGTGTCTACAAAACTAATACCTATTTAATTTTTGAAATGATAATTTGTGGTTTTATTTTAGTTTTGTCTTCTTCATTTATTGGAATTTATGCTACAGAACATTCAGTATTAATTACTGAAAACATATACTTTTTGTTCCTTTTTAAAATTTCACTCTTTCTTCAAATGATGCCCACTAAAATGTCTTTTGAAGGTAATAAATATTGGAAAGTAATAATTACATTAATGTGTTATGACATTGGTAGCATTAAAAGCTATTTGGACTATATTATACAATGGCCAACAATGATGATATACAGTAGCAAGAATAAGCTCAGGTGTGAGTGGCAAAGCCCGCCACCTTCATAGTCATCAAATATTGTACTAAGTTATTGCTTTGTTTTAAGCTACTGAAATAGAGATGTGTTGTCAGTAGGAGATGAAATCTTCATATCATATATCCATAGAAGCTATCTGAAGTGAAAAATAGTATGAACATTTATTTTAACTATACTGTGAATTATTCATAAAAATTAGAAAAAATGTAAATGGTTTCATTTTGTTCCTTTTGTTTAAGTGTAATAATATTTATTTTCAGGTTAGGTTCATAATATTTAGGATTTTGATCTAATTATATTTTATAAGTATATGCTTATATTGAAGAATGTCAATTGTCATATAGAAATATGCATAAAGATATGCATATAGATATACTTCGTTATTGAGAACAAATGGGAGGCAAATATATATATTTATTTACATATATATACATATATATGTATGTGTGTGTGTGTGTGTACTTGTTATTGAACCATATGATTATTTGCACAAAGCTTATACCACACAGAGAAAATATATTTTATTAAGTATAGTTTGGAGATACACAGAAATTCACAAAGACCTAATTTTGGATGTTTTCTTTTCACTTGGATGTGTGATTGGACCTTAACATGAATTTAAGAATTAAGGGGAAAGTCTTGAAAAAAACCTTATCATCATATAAATTCTATGCATGTGTGCAATGGCTATTTTATTTTCAGATGTTTATTCTATTCTATTATATCCTGCAAATTATTATCTTTATTTTGACATAGAAATCATAGCTGTTAATTAATTTATAAAATTATTAATACACTCAACTTTCTACCACATATGAAATAATAGAACATAGACTGCATTACATAATGTTTAAAAAACACTAGACCTTAATGTTTTTTGAGACTACATCAAAACCTGTATACCTTAAATAAATCCATACACCGTAATTTTAACATATCAACATTTAGAAATTTAGGATTTAGGATTGTTACTTAGCTCCTAAATGGAAAACAAATTTTAGAAGATTCATATAGCTTTTAATTTTTGTAAAAATAATATGTTTATTCATAAAAAAGAACATTATTAATGCTTGAAATTTTAATTTATTTTTTTATTCTTTTTAAATTATTTTATTCATTTACATTCCAAATGTTGCCTCCTCTCCTGGTCCCCACTCCCAGAGTTCTTCATCCCTTTCCCTTTGCCTCTTAGAGCGTCACCCCCAGCCCCCTACCCTACCTTAACCCCAGAATCCCTCTTCCATGGGATGTCAATTTTATACAGCACTAGGTATATCCTATCCCACTGACATAAGACAAGGCATTCCTCTGCTGTATATGTGTTCGGGGTCATAGACAAGCTCATGTAAGTATGCTCTTTGGCTGGTGGCTTAGTCTCTAGGAACTCTCAGGGAGTCCAATTGAGTTTACACTGTTGTTCTTCCTATGGGGTTGCCTTCCTCTTCAGCCCTTTCAATCCTTTCCCCAACTCTTCCATAGAGGTCCCAACCTCATTCCAGTGCTTGGCTGTAAGAATCTGCATCTATCTCATTCAGCAGCTGGTAGAGTCCCTCAGAGGACAGCCATCCTAGGTTCCTGTCTGGAGTATGTGTCATCAGTTATAGTGTCAAGGTTTGGTACCTCCCCATGGGATGATCCAATGTTAGGCCTGTCATGGATGGCCTGCCCTTTACCCTCTACTCCATTTTTGTTGCTTCATTTCTTTTAGATATGAACAAATCTGGGTTAAAAATTTGAAGGTGGATGGGTGGCCCTATCCCTCTTCTGGGGGTCCTATCTATCTACTGGAAGTGGTCTCTTCAGATTCTATCTCCCTACTGCTGGGCATTTTGGCTAAAGTCATGCCCATTGGGTCCTGGAAACCTATTACATCCCAGGTCTCTGGGACTTTTTAGAGGTTTCCACACCCTACTTCCACTCCCAGAGCTACATTTTTGCTTTCATTCTCTTGACCATGTGAGCTTTTATCTTCCCTTCCCTCATTCCCCCATACCCGATCCTATCTACCTTTTCCTTTCCCCTTCATTCTCACATCTAGGTCCCTCCCTCCCTCTGCCTCCTATGATTATTTTCTCCCCCCTTCTAAGTGGGACTAAAGAATCCTTGCATAGAACCAGAGCTTCTATGTTCACTATGTTCATAGCAGCCTTATTTTTAATAGCCAGAAGCTGGAAAGAACCCAGATGTCCTTCAACAGAGGAATGGATACAGAAAATGTAGTACATCTACACAGTGAAATATTACTCAGCTATCAAAAACAATGACTTTATGAAATTCATAGGCAAATGGATGGAACTGGAAAATATCATCCTTAGTGAGGTAATCCAATCACAGAAAAACACACATGGTATGCAGTCATTGATAAGTGGATATTAGCCCAAATGCTCGAATTACCCTAGATACACAGAACACATGAAACTCATGAAGGATGACCAAAATGCGAATGCTTCACTCCTTCTTTAAAAGGGGAACAAAAATATGCTTGGGAGGGAATAGGGAGGCAAAGTTTAGAACAGAGACAGAAGGAACACCCATTCAGAGCCTGCCCCATATGTGGCCCATATATATACAGCCACCAAACTAGATAAGATGGATGAAGCAAAGAAGTGCAGGCCCACAGGAACTGGATGTAGATCTCACCTGAGAGACACAGCCAGAATACAGCAAATACATAGGCGAATGCCATCATTAAACCACTGAACTGAGAACGGGACTCCCGTTGAAGGAATCTTAGAAAGGACTGGAAGAGCTTGAAGGGGCTTGAGACACCATATTAACAACAATGCCAACCAACCAGAGCTTCCAGGGACTAAGCCACTACCCAAAGACTATACATGGACTGACCCTGGGCTCCAACCTCATAGGTAGCAATGAATAGACTAGTAAGAGCACCAGTGGAAGGGGAAGCCCTTGGTCCTGCCAAGACTGAACCCCTAGTGAACGTCATTGTTGGGGGGGAGTGCAGTAATAGGGGGAGGATGGGAAGGGGACCACCCATAAAGAAGTAGAGGGGGAGGGGTTAGGGTGATGTTGGCCCGGAAACCGGGAAAAGGAATAACACTCGAAATGTAAATAAGAAATACTCAAGTTAATAAAAAGAAAAAAAAAGAATCCTTGCTTGGGTCTTCCCTCTTGTTAAACTTCATATGATTGTATCATGAATACTCTTTGGCTAATATTCTCTTATCAGTGAGTACATACCATGCAGGTTTTTTTGGGCCCGGATTACCTTGATCAGGATAATATTTTCCATCCATTTTCCTGCAAAATTCATGATGTCCATGTTCTTAATAGTTGAATAGTATTCCACTATGTATATGAACCACATTTTCTGTATCCATTTTTCAGTTTTGGAACGTTTATGTCATTTAAATAGAACCTCATTTCAAGGCACATCTAAGCATTCAGTGTGTTTGTCTCTTCTGTACATAAGTACACCTTAAAGAACACTGATTTAGCTGTTAATCTTTTGTCCTAAATATGTATGTGTATAGAGGGTTATTTTTATTTACAATGTCGAAGTTCACTGAAAATTGGTAGGAACAGTCTGAGAACAGTGGATCTGGAATCAGATTTTAAATATCCCCTAATTTAAGTACAACCAACTCACAGCATCTAATAGCTATACAATTTTAAATTTTATCTTAATATGTTGTCTGCAGAAAATATAGACATTTTATTATAAAATTTTATGTGTAATGTGAATACATACTTATGTTGTCTCAACTTTCTCTGATTATTAAATGTATACACATGAATATAATTGAAGCTAAAAAGACAGCTCTGTTTATTTTGCATACATTTATTTATGGTAGCTACATGGTGTTTTTTCTCTTGATAAGAAAACCAACTCATATCCATCAAGAAAAGTTCAAATATATTTACAGTTGGGAAGATGTGATGTTATCCCCATTTGTGTTAGATTTTAGAAAGTCTTTTATCTCAATATTATGGTTGATTGCATAGTGTCTCCTAGGGAGGTTTGGTCAGGGAAAATAGAAAAGATACAGACATGCTATCATTAGAAGTTGCAGATGCTTGAAGAACAATCATAGCCTGGCTGATACCCAATATCATGAATGTGTACTCCAACTGTAATGCCTGCTGATGGCTGTGTCAATGAGAAAAGGACTGAGTACCTTACACTATGACATGTTAAAAAGACAGCTTTTAGTTATTGGTATTTCACTCACTTTAGTTTTGTTTCATAGTTTCTGTATCTGAGGTTTTGACATTTCATATAGCAGAATTATTCTCATTGCTTACATCATAACATGGTAGCACATATAAACCTGTCAACTAGTATGCAAGAAACTAACAGTATTTCCTTTTTGTCAGTGAATACATTTTTCTAGCCCTAAAGAATATGTTAACTGAATACTGACATTGTATCATTTATTAATATATGTTCAACTTTCATGTTTAGTGAGTAGCTTAGAACTGGCTATGAATTATTTACTTAGGTAATTTTGTGTTTTGGTATACATAATTTTGAAAAATTGATAACAGTATTAATATATAAAAATTAAAAGTCAGAAAAAAGTAAATAGTCCAGTCCATGTCCCAAATGTATCTTACTTATTAATTTTCCAGAATTGAAATTTATTTTTCAGAAATCATGAATTGACCAAAATATCACTAAAATTTGTAACCAGCACAGGTCAAGAAAACGCGATTGCAAGCTCAAGCAATAAACAAACTGTACATTCAAGTGTGGGTATATTGACAAAAGACCATCCACTGGGTAAATTTTCTATTACCTTCACCATAAGAAAGCAGTTTCTTGGAAGTATACGGATTTCTGATCTCTTACTTCTCCTATAACTGAAAACTCCATTCTCAGCACTCCACAGGTCATACTTTCATTTTGCAGACTTAAAATGTATCAGCAGTATCATTTAAAGATATGTATATATTATACATATATATTATATATGTATATACACATATATAGATATACTAATTATATACTCTTTCAGCCAATGTCTTTCTTGATTTATATGACAAAATGAGGAACAGAAATTGTATGGTGTTATGTGCAAGGCATTAAGAAAGAATAGTAAAGAGATGGAATTATACTTCACAGTTTGCATACATTAAATTCTCAAAAATAAGTAAAAAATAAAACAGGAGATCAATTACCAAATTAGTCTGAACAATAAAATAAGTGACAAGTATTAAAAGCTTAGGTAACTAATTCTATAAGTTTTGGATGTATTTAGTATCAACACATTATACAAAATACTATAGTAAGTAAGCATTTATACTTAGCACATTTCAAGATCTGGTGTCTTTAAATATTGTAATTATAAAAAACTCTTACTGTATGACTCCATCTAGAAATGCTTGATAACATTATATTCAGATAAATTGCCCACATATGGATGGCACAAGGAATAGTGTTGAACTTAAAAAAAATTAGCTTCCTGGTTGCTGCCGCCACAGAGAGCCCGTGGGCAGCACCCCGCGAGCAAACTGGAGCCTCGGGACCACAGGTAAGACCAACTTGTCTGCTGCAAGAGAGCTGCCTGGTGAGATCGGGACACACAGAGGCAGAGTTCATCTAGGACCGGGCACGTCCTGTGTTTGCCGGAGGTCCCACGCCCGCGGATCCCAGCCCGCAGCAGCTCTCTGCTCCCAGACCCCTTGGGAAAGAGGCCTCACCGCCTGGTCAGGTGGGCACTCCTGAGGCTGCAGAGCGGAAGAGACCACCAACACTGCCCACCCTTGCCCACATCCCTGGCCCAAGAGGAAACTGTATAAGGCCTCTGGGCTCCCGTGGGGGAGGGCCCAGGAGCGGCAGGACCCCTGCCTGAGACACAACCGGAACCTGAGGGAAACAGACCGGATAAACAGTTCTCTGCACCCAAATCCCGTGGGAGGGAGAGCTAAACCTTCAGAGAGGCAGACAAGCCTGGGAAACCAGAAGAGACTGCTCTCTGTGCACACATCTCGGACGCCAGAGGAAAACACCAAAGGCCATCTGGAACCCTGGTGCACTGAAGCTCCCGGAAGGGGCGACACAGGTCTTCCTGGTTGCTGCCGCTGCAGAGAGCCCGTGGGCAGCACCCCACGAGCGAACTTGAGCCTCGGGACCACAGGTAAGACCAACTTTTCTGCTGCAAGAAAGCTGCCTGGTGAACTCAAGACACAGGCCCACAGGAACAGCTGAAGACCTGTAGAGAGGAAAAACTACACGCCCGAAAGCAGAACACTCTGTCCCCATAACTGACTGAAAGAGAGGAAAACAGGTCTACAGCACTCCTGACACACAGGCTTATAAGACAGTCTAGCCACTGTCAGAAATAGCAGAACAAAGTAACACTAGAGATAATCTG